>NW_024580667.1:39324675-39444655 GCF_017639235.1 Corvus kubaryi | reverse complement strand
AAATTGTACCCCAAAAAACTTCAAGAGTGGACCCTCGAAAGCAGTTGCGGGAAAAGCTGCAAGTCGGGGGAAAGGACTCACACGCAGGCAGAGAGACACCTCTTCCTAAATGGACTGAACAATATTTGGAAGTGGGCGGCTGTCTCGTTGTGATACTGTTTTCATAGCATGAGCAAGAAGAGACTTCTCTTTCTAAATGGACTGAACAAGGTTATTATGGAAGTGGTAACAGACTGAACATCTTAAGGGTTGTCTTTTTACATTGTCAGTGGGAGAAGGGAGGAAGGTGGGGGGAGGAGGAGAGTTCTGAAGGTGGTATAATTTTTTTTTTTCTTCTTTTAGGTCTATTAATAAACTTCTTTATATTCTTTCAAGTTTGGTGCCTGTTTTGCATTTCTCCTAATTCTTATCTCACAGCAGATAAACAGTAATGAGTATTTTGGACCAAACCACTACAAGTCTGATTTTCAGTTTAAAGTGTTTAGTAAGTACCACACACTGTGGAAATATTGTCAAAACACTAATGCTTACCTAGATCTTTCTTAGTCACTAGTTGCCATAATATGTAGGCACAGGAATAGGAAATCTTGAAATAACATAAGGCCGCATCCTTCTTGAGTCCTATTTGTACCTCTCTCATCACTAGTTTTGCAAATAGAAGGAAATACCCTCAGTCTTGGCAACCGTGCAAGCCTCTTTTCTACTCCTCTTATGTTTCTGTCCATAGCACTTTTTAAATTGTATTCTCCCTCTTTTATTCTCGAGAGCTGATCTAGCTATCAAGTTGGCTGCTCACAGGAATAAAAAAACCATTTACTGGGAAAAGAAATGTCAGGTGCAAAAAAACGACAAAAACCCAAAACCTAACAAAAACAAAACCAAAACCAAACCAAAAACAAAACAAACAACCAACCCCCCTCCCCCCCCCCACTCCACAAAGCCAAAAAAAACACAGAACCAAACCGATTTCTCACCTCTCTCCCCTCTCCTCTTCCACCCCCCCCAATAAAAGGAGACCTATCTCCAGTGATAGGTAGGCTACTAATTCTGGAGTTATATCATAACTATAAAGCAGTAACATCACCAGAAGGAGCCAGCTAAAAGCAGTTCTGGTTTTATTTGCTGGTTCAAAGAGGTCAGCACAGCAAAAGATAAAGAAGTAGTAAACACTGATTCCCTTAAATTAATGTGACTTTTATAACAAGGTTAAAAATAGAGACATCACAACTATCAAGCTGATGCCTGAACAATGTTTTAATTCCACATTGGTGAAATATAGTGACACAGAAGAAACAGAAAGCAAAAATTAAAATAAGGTGGGCTTTATTTCAGATTTTCAAAAGAGTTGTATAGCACATCTTAAGGAATTTTGTTCCTTTCATGACTCGTTACTAGTTTGTATGAGTAGATTTTATTCATATTTTCCTCAGACAATATATTTTTGAAATTCTGATTTGTTTTGATACTAATAAACAAAATGGTGCTTGGGATATTCCTATGACTGAGACGTTAAATGATAAGGCTTAACCATAACTGCACAGTTAATGTATTCTCCTTTGGAACAGAATAGCTGTGGTCAGGATTTTTGCTTCTGGTCTCTGCTGACTGCTCCATTGTACCTGGGAATGATTGAAGACAGTAAATTGCACAGGACTAAATTCATCCCAGGAACCACACTAACAATTTAACTGCAGAGACAGTTATATCCTACCGCTTCATAGTACTTGCTAGTATAGCTGAAAAACACACACCATCATCTTGACTCCATTAACCTGATGAACAGGAAATGCATTTAAGTGTTAGTCAGTGAGCCTGGAGGATGCATTGATTCGACAGATGACTGAAGCTTAGCAGCTGTACTGACAGATTCTGAAATGTTTGTGGGGTGTTTTTGTCAAGTGTCAACCACTGCTCTTTTGCTTGTTGCCTCTTGTGGTGGCTGCAACTTTTCTGGAATCTGGCAGAGACATATCTATCTTGATGTGACTCTTCACTTGCATATACATTTCATTCCCTTTCATATATCTTATAGTGAAATATATTTCTGGACATTAACTTTTGATTCTCTTGTCAGATAGTAGTAGAAATAAGATCAAGGAAAAAAAAACCCATAGTTAAACAACAATAAAGAAATATGATGCAAGAGCCATCTATTATGAATTTATATCAATTTAAATTCCAGCTTTAACATGAAAAACTCAATAAAGTTAATTCATTTAGGATTATTAGTATTAATTCAAATGTTCTATGTTTAGAAGCTCAGTTCTATGTTTAGAAGCTCTTTTTAAACTCTGATTACGCAAGTAAACAAATTCCAATAGGATCCTCACATCAAAAATAATTTAAAAGTGTGAATGCTTATTAAAAATGTACTTGGAAGTAAAATTACCAAGAGAACAGTAGACAACTGTATTCTTTGTTCAGGAATATATCTGAGATATCTGTTAGTTGTAAATTCATAAGACAATAAACTAAAAGTGAAATACAGGGAAGTTTAAAAAAGGAAGATATTTTTCTACCATAACAGCAAAAAAATATACTGCATAGAATAATTAGTTTTGATTAGCTTCAATTCATTGTTAGTTTAGTAAGAATTTCCTAATGCTTGCACTTCAGATGATATCAAATATACCTGATTTATAGAAGTGAATGTGTGACCCAGACGCCAGTGTTCTCTCAAATTACATACATGAAATTGGGAATATGATTAAATGGAGAAATAGTTTATACATGTAAGTCTATAAACATTTGATTTAGGGCTATTTGGAGTATTTTACCAGAATTAATAAATTCTGTATCACAGTGATTATACTGAGTTTAAATGCAAACAATTCCATAAGTGATGTACTTAGGAGACTTATTAACTGATGAGGATGTTTTAATGGGCTACTTCAGGGGTGACACTTTGATCCAATGTACTTTAAAGTACTTCCTGAAATTTGGAGTGAAAGTCATCTAAGACAGAGTCACAATCCAGCCCTTTAATTTCACTTGATATGATGTGGAAAAAAGCAATAAAATATGATTCCAGAACAAATGCAGCAATGATTAGTGAAGATCAGTTGGAGAAGTGGGGTGGATTCATCGGTTTTGTCTTTTCTGCTTGTGTGTGTGGTTGATTTCTTTCCAATATCTACCTCATAGTCTTAGATATTCTGTGGCTAACCTTACATACTAGTGAGAGCATACTTCAGCATTGTCATACTAGTTGCAAGAGAGCACCAAAATAAAGAGAAAATGATGGAAAAGACAGATTAACATCTTCATGTTGCCTTTAACACTATGTTACACAGACACTGAAGACAGCATGTATTAGTTGTTATGCAAAGTTCACCTCAATATATTTCCCTCCCTTCCCCTCACCTCCAAAAAGAAAAAGTTTCATGTCTTCTCCCTCTTACTTTTCTATCTTCTGGATACCTTCCCTATTTGCCTTTTGATCTTCCCTTATTACATCACTTTATGGATCTTGTTCAGATCTTGAGAATATATCCCAGTTATTTCACCTTGTTTAGCTCTACATTTGTCTTCTAAACTTTTTTTTATCATTGTTGCTTTGTTTTGCTTTTCTAACTTTTTTCAATCCTTCTACATGTGGAAATCAACCTGGGTTAAAAGTCCACTTCTGCATAATAACTGTGCATCTAACTCATCTAACTCTCACCCCTTGTCTCTCTCAGCCCGATAAGGCTAAGTTCTGATTATCTCACATATATATGTCTGATACTTCACTTGAGCCCAAAGAAAACTGTATATTCAATTACCTGGAATCTTTTGTCAAAACTCAATTTCTATCAAGTTAAGTTCATTATACTGCAAAAGTTAGTAGATAAAATCACAGATCTGCTTATCAATATGTTCCTATTGATCAAAAGGTGTCTTCAGTAAATTCAATAGGGTTTTCAAACTGGCAGGATTCCATATTAGCATTAACATCATCATGACACTTTGCTTTTCATATTAGTAAATTTTAATGTGAATTTTATTGTACAGAAAAATTTTTATCTACATTCTTAATTGCCAATATAATTGACACTTCATGTATACCATGAAGATGTAGCTCAGAGGCAAGGGAATTGGTTCCTAAAAAAAAATCCAAAGATCTTTATATTTTATGTATCACCCCAAATGCTTAAGAAAATGTCAGAAACACACATAGAAAAAGTGAGTCAGGATTTTAACTTTCTTTAAAAGATCTCCATTTGCTATGAGTTTTAAGCTAGAAAATGCAGATGAGTAAATAAAATTAGATTCTTTCTTCTTCAAATTACATATTGATTTATTATGTCACATTTTCATGAGAACTGAAAATAAAAGCATTACAGAGTTTATTTCAAGATCATAGAGGAAAAAAAATATACCATTACTGACAGAGACACAGCAAATTTCTAAAGAATGGTACTAGCAGGTTCCAAATATTCCTTCTGTTGTCTGTGGATAAGACAAAACTCTTAAGTCACAAAGCTCTAGTAGCGCTTTTTTACCTTTTAATAAAGTGAACAAAGAGCTTTCAGAATAGAGGAACAAAGTCACAAAGATCTATAGAGACATTAGAAATAAAGCATTTTAAAATGAGACTTCATGCCCAGTAAAACCCTTCATTTTTGATTGTTTTCTTGACAGACTTTTTTTTTTGTCATATAAATGAGGTATGTCAGAATGAAACACAAAATATGGAATGTATTTATTTATCTATTTATTTTTCTCCCACAAGCTCTAAATAAACTATTATCACAAGCAGTATTAGAGCACGTAGAGGTAACCTACTCTGTTTGAAATGAGACTGCATAGAAGCAAATGGTGCAATCTCCACTAATGTGTTTGTAGCAACTCTTTGAGATGGAAGATAATGGCAGAGAAAAGGACAGTGTCTGAAAAACCTCATGCACTAAATATGAGGCTCAGTCTTTAAACCCCATTGACAGACTGAATTGCATTTTTCAGAACAGCACTCCTGTCTCTTCCCTGTTTTGTGATCCCATACCACAGGTACACAGGATGGGTAGGTCTGTGAGCTTTTCAAATGTCTCACCTGGCACACAGTCTAGGAAGCAGGAGAGAGAAATCAGGCAACAGTTCCTTTATGTTAACCTTATAAACAATTGTGCCATGGCCATGTGGTACAAGCACGCATTCATTATGGGACTCACCATCACCTGTCCTGATGCCTATATCAGGACTTCCAATCTTTTGAAGAGTTCCAGTGTACATACACACATATATAAGTACAAGTGTTGGATCATGCATATGGGTATGTGAACATATTTAAATGTAGTGATAATTTGCATCCATCCACAACCAGACACATACCATTAAAAATTCTTAGGAAGTTCTCATGCTGCAATCTTTTTCTCTCATTTTCTAATGGAATTTTCCTTTTGTACACTTTGAACCATTTAGATATTTGTTTCTAGGAGTGGAGCTGGGAGAAAGTGAAATATATTCTAAGACTGGTTTTTATTTGCTGTAAGTCTATACTTTTCCTATGTACCTAGAGATTTTAAACATATTTGTATAAAACCTTGCATCCATGTTGCTGAATTGTCTCTCTCTATTCATTAAAACCTAAGGCAATATTTAGAGTTTTATTGCTCCATGTGTTGAATGTAAAAAGAACTGGCACAAGAAAATTCTCTGAAACAAGGCTTTGGCCTTATAAGTAGTTTTTCCTAAATAAACCTAAAAAAGAAATGAAAAATAAGGATTTTTCTCTAAAACACGCTAGATTTTGAAACAGTTTTGCTGTCATGACTTTATATGATTTATCTAGAAATTATGCTAAACATTTTCACATTTTGAAGTGTATGGTGAATTTTTCATAGATAATATTCTGTTCTATAATTTGAATTGTCATGTAAAAAAATAGAAAAATGTAATCTCTAAAGCAGTTAACTTAAGTAACAGATTTTAGGGATTCATGGGAAGTTTACAGAAACTCAATGGAATGAAAAAAAGCAGCCAACCATGTTAACATAACTATCTTATGCCAGTAAACAGTGTTATATAACAGTAGCCTGGAGATATGTTAACTTCAAAATATAGATGTATGCATTTAACTTTCCAAGACACTTCCAGATAAGTTTAAGTTTCTCAAATATAAAACTTCT
This sequence comes from Corvus kubaryi, assembly GCF_017639235.1. Taxonomy (NCBI): domain Eukaryota; kingdom Metazoa; phylum Chordata; class Aves; order Passeriformes; family Corvidae; genus Corvus; species Corvus kubaryi. Next base: position 39,438,548 of record NW_024580667.1, on the reverse strand, counting down.
ACTGTCACCTGAGAATGAAAATGTAGGAATTTTTTGTTTGTTTGTTAGTTGGGGTTTTTTCTCAGACAAGTTTGGTATAAGTTCTGTTTGGTATATTGAACTAACTTCTAATAAAATATTACTTTTACTTTCCTATGAATGTCTATGGATTACAAGATAACTCGCTCATTTGAAGATGTTCTATGTCCAGAAAAAAAAAGATGCAATCATGCGACAACTACCTGTAACTGTAGTTCTTGGTAATTAGTATACAGAGGAATGTAGAAAGGAGAGGGAATGGAAAGAGTTTTTTTAATAGGACTTTTAACAAAAGTGAAAGAGGAACACAGGAAATTCTCAGTGTTTGTAATTAACAAAGACACAAGGGAAGGAAAAAAGTATGAGTGGTCTATTACTGTTGTGGGGTTTTTTCTCAAAAATACCTTTCTTTTTGTCACACCTTATCATTTTTCTGATGACAAACTCAAATAAAAAAAACTTTTCTATTAATTTGAAAATATACATAGTGTTACAGGTAATCTATACAAAGGCAAAATATTGCTTGTCTATTTCTTTCCTCACACTGGTATCTTCAGAAATACATGTATAACTCCATCTCAATGGCACTTAATAATTAAAACTAGAAGGCTACGCAGTAAAAATGTTTTTAGAGACAGAAGAAATACTGTTGTATTTCAGAGATAATGAATAATATTAAATGTACTGCTAAGCCTAATCTCATAACATCTTCTTTTAAAATATTTTGTCCTTTTTAATCAACCTCATGTGTGTAATGTGAAAAATTAAATTTGATTGCAATGATTACTGTGTAAGTTGTAACAATAAAGCTGTAGTAAAACGTGGTAAGAATCTAGCCAATCAGTTACACAAACATCACCAAAGGAATCAAATTTTAAACATGATAATAATAAAATAATTTTTCAGCTTTTCAGAATTGTTCATCCAGCAGATGTAGCAAAGAGCTATGGCTTGATTCAAACTCATGATATAAGAATCCTTCATATACTCTTTTACTGTCTATTCTTCTATCACCACAGTTTTTCTTACCAATATTTATAAAGCACATATTCATGCCAACTTACTATACTTCTTTTTATACTTCAGGTTTTTATTAAATACACCACATGTTTTAGTCCATAAGCAACTGGTCTTTTTAATTTAACTTTCTTATTTTTCTACTTTCATCCTCAGGCTCTCAAGGAAGTTCCCTTTTACTCCTTATTTAAGAACAAGGCTTAAATGATTAATTTTTAATAGCTGATATTTTATGATGCTTCAGATGTAGAAGATGTTTTTGTTGATATATTTGTATTTCCCTTATTAATTTTCCTACAAATTACTTCAGGATATTGATATATTATTGACTTTTTAATAGTGTCTGGTACAGTACAGAATATTCAAATATCTTCAAAGACCAAAATGTAGGGCTCATATCCTAAATAAAGATGTTTCATACAACTTCCAGATATACTGATGTCCCTTTCCCTTTAATTAGAGAAGCTAATAAACTGCATTGCAGTGTTAAGATTGAGGCTTCAGCAATGTATAATAAAATATTTTTTTGAAAAACAAATTTATTGGTCTGGAACTTTAGGTAGATAGAAGAACAAAATCAGCATTCATGAAAAAACTAGTATTTTTTTCATCCCTTTCCTTTTTGTAACTTGTAAAATAAAATATTCTAACAATCATTTTTCACAATACATGTGAAAAATTTCCTTGTCTATTAACAAAAAAAAAAAGGAATCTAAACCATCAAGAGTTTAGCAAACATCAGGAGTTTCAATGACCATAAAAATAAATAATTCCTAAAGAAGAAATGCAACATAAAAAATCCAAGCACATAATTTATTCCTAAAGTAGATGCACTGATCTCAAATTGTAAACTCTGAGGTGGTATTTCTCAGTATCAGTCTATCTAATGCATCTCTCTTAAGGACAAAAAAATACAGAATTTTCTGCTCAGTTTTCTCTGACTAACAACCTGGAAGACTGGAAAAAAAAGGAGAAGATGTCAAATATTTTAAGCTATTATTTTTTTTTCCATTGGTTTTTATCAGGTCATGAAAGTGGTCAAATGTCCAAACCTCCATACTATCACTATTACTGCAAGACAAATTACTTTTTGATGTCAGAAAGTATACATTCTCCTTTATTTCCTGAGACTAAATAACACCATGTAAAAATGGTTTTTATTCCTTTATTTCCTCTGGTTTCATAAAACAAAGCAGGTGTATTTGCCAAGTTTTAGTTCCTTAGGAATGAAGTAATTCATTTAACATGTGTATTTAATTAATTACTAAAGAGTAGAATACTAATGTATTCTAACTAATAAGATAAACCTACAGCTTCTGAATTGGTGTCTTATTAAAAGCAATTCATAAATCCACACACTTTGCTTCTTGTAGTTAGTGTAATTGTGAGAAATCCTTTCATAAATGGAACTTATTTAGCTATCTTTAGCTTTATGACTTTGAACCAAAATTTACCCTTCGATAGAATGTTTCCTTGATGAAACATTCTTCATGGAAGTTTCAATGTTTATTCTATGGTACAGTAAAGCAAAGTACATTTCCATGTGAGACAAACCCATGATGTTGAAATCTGAACGTTTGGACTATTTAGTGAATTCAGTGTTAATCACAATTCTAATTTAATTGCCACATTAACGTGGCTTTTGAAAAAGAAAGGAACATGTCCTCTAGATCAGCAAAAATCAAAATTTGGATGAATTTTATAGTATTTGTAAAAGTAGTTTGTCTTAATAGTACAGGTGTATATAGATCATTCTTTTAAAATTCTAAACTTTAAAATTTAAACTTTTGAAATAGGGTTCCTTTTAGGGTTAGGGTTGAGAAAACCAGAAAGGCCAGCGCTCCAGAGCCACTGCAACTACAAAAGGCATGCCAAGGGGAATATGGCACTGCTCCAACATTGCACCATCCACAGCTTTCAGATTGGCACCACTCACATCCTTGGCACCTCAACCCTAACCCTAAGCATAACCATAACCCTAAGCGGAGCAGTAAAAGCCACAGTTTTGTGAGGCTGGTGCCAAGGAGAAAGGTGTCAAGGGAGCAGTGTTGGGGCAGTTCCATGCTCCCTTTGGCATGCCTTTGTAGTTGCAGTCTCCCCAGAAGTCTAGGATTTGTGGTTATTTCAAGCCTAACCCAACGCTTATGCATTACCCTAGCGGACCAGTAAAAGCAGCCTTTTCTGAGCTGCCAAGCACATGAGTGGTGCCAATCAGAAAGCTGCAGAGGGAGCATTGGCGGGGCAGCGTCGTGCTCCCATTGGCATGTCTTTTGTAGTTGCAGTATCCCTCGAGCTCTGGGCTTTGTGGTTTTCTCATCCCTAAGCCTAACCCAAAGCGAAGCAGTCGAAGCCGTATTTTTTTGAGGCTGGTGCCAAGGAGAAAAGTGTGGAGGGAACAATATTGGGGCAGTGCTGTGCTCCCCTTGGCATTCCTTTTTTAGTTGCAGTGTCCCTGGAGCTCTGGAGTTTGTGGTTTTCTCAAACTTAACCCTAAGCATAACCCTAACCCTAAGCAGAGCAGTAAAAGCTGCCTTTTGCTGAGGCTGAGGTTCCTACCACACAGATGGTGGCAAGGAGAAAGGTGTTTTGGGAACAAAGTTGGGGCAGTGCTATGCTCTCCTTGGCATTCCTTTTTTAGTTGCTGTGTCCTTAGAACGCCAGGCTTTCTGGTTATTTCAAGCCTAACCCAAAGTTTATGCCTAACCCCACGTAGAGCAGTAAAAGCAGCTTTTGCTGATGTACCCAGCCAAGAAGAAAGTATGAGAAGAGTAGTTTTTGGGCAGTGGTCTGTTCTTTTCTTGAAGTGAACTGAGTAAAACCTTGCAATAATTATACATACTGAAATCCCCAAATCAGGGAAAAAAGTGAAACGAAAAGACAGAAGAAGAAATCGATGAAAATATATGTTTAAAAAATAAATAAATAAATCTGCATTAAAGGGAAAACAATAAAATGGCATGGGATGACATGAAGTTCAGGGAAATGGACCAAATCTTGCCGAATTGATCCTCTTTGAAATCGCAAGATTTCATTTCCTGTCATGAAATGAAATGAAAGCTTGAAAATAGAGAAGAAAGTGTAACAAATACTCTGGAAAGGAGATACGATAAAATAAAATGCAATTGAAAAAATAAAGAAAATTTGGGAATCGAGTGACTCCAACCAAATGGATTGGGATGGAATGAGGTGCGGTGAAAAGGACCGAAACATGTTAAAATTATACCGATATCCCAAAATCACGGAACGGTATCAACAAAGAGACAGGAGAAAGAATTGATTAAATGAAATGCTAAAAAAAAAAGAAAATTCTGCACTGAAAGGAAAACAATAAAATGGCATGGGATGACATGAAGTGCAGGGAAATGGACCAAACTTTGACTAATTGGTCCTCATTGAAATTGCAAGACTTCATTTCCTTGAAAACTGAGAAGAAAGTGTGGCAAACACTCTGGGAGATATGATAAAACAAAATGGAATTGAGAAAAAAAGAAGTTTTGTTTTGTCTCAACACTGTCACAGGCACGTGGAGATGGGGTGCACATGTGCAATTTGCAGGAGGCAACTAGAAGATGGGGGAAAGCCTTGTCTCTGGGGGGACTTTGCCTGGCAATGCTTCACATGAGACAGGCAGTCAGCAGGAGACATTGTACCCTCCAGAGACATTCTCCAGTCACATGGCAAAAGGTCTACCCCAATGGATGGCAGAGGAAGGTTGGATTGGGCCAATGGTCTCCTGTCAGCAGGCAGACTTTGGGAGGGGTCAGGGGGTATAAAAACTAACTGCGTCAGGGCCTTCAGGGTTTGCTACTTTGACCTGGCCCTAGCCCATTTTTAGTCCCTTTTGCCCTGGCTCCAGCATGTCTTTTGGCTCTCCTGCCCCTGCTGGCACTTGGTCACACCTGTGATGCCTCCCTGTGTCCCTGTCCGCCACCCTGCCGCCCTGGTCCAGCCCTCCACCACCATCCCTGCTGTGACCTGTCCAGGGTTCTGGACCTCCTGCCTGAGCCACGTGTGTCCAACCCTGCGCACCTCAGAGCCAGCACTCTGGTGGTGTAACCTGTATTCCTGGAGGCGGGTGAACACCTGCCTGCCAGTGGGAAGCAGTGAATTAATTCCTTGTCTTGCTTTGCTTAATCATGAAGCTTTTGCTGTAACTGTTAAACCAGTTTTATCTCAGCCCACAAGTGTTCTTACTTTTACTCTCCCCATTCTCTCCTTTATTCCACTGTGGGAAACTGATGAAAAATTGTGCTGTCCTAAGCTTCCCACCAAGGCTAAACCACAACATACTCAGGTATAGAAACCCCTTTTTTCTGGATTTCTATTCTGATGCTGATACTGCTGAATTCTATGTTGAGAGAATAAGACTGTTTGAAAGAGTTAAGGTTTTCGGGTTTTTTTTTCACTGATATCTGTGGCCAAATCAAAAGCTGACTCTGTCCTTATCTTTTTGGAGATCTTATTTACCATGTTTCTAGATGATTTTTTCTTTTGCACTTATTCACAGAATGTGTATTTATCCATTAAGAATCGTTTGTTCTGGCAGAAGTTGATAAAGGAAACATTAGAAATATCTGATCACCTTCCACTGCCTATATTTCTGTATTCTGTTCATGGCAAATTTGATTTTTTATTTTATTTTATTAAATTAGAAGTTTTGTTAAAAATATATATCAAAAAAATCAGTACATGACAATATGGTTTGTGATCAAATGTACAGATTAAAAAGTTATCATCTATTGACACAAATTTGCTTTTTCATCGAGAAGGGCTGCAAGTAAAATGGGATAAGATAGAGGAAAATATTATCCCTTAGTAGATATTATCATAGATGAATACAGTGCCTTTCTTTGACAGATATTTGTCTTCAGAAAGGGAATATTATAGAATTTGTCTATTTCTACCTCAGGATTTGCTGGGTTAATATACAGCTAATAAAATAACTAAAGAGACATTCAGTTGAAGATAAGAGATTGTGGTTACCCTGGGTTAAGCCTGGAGATTAGAAGAGAGTTACCAATGAAGTACTGGTTATTACTCTTATGTAAAAGGATTTTGTTTTGTTTTATTTTGTTTTGTTTTATTTTGTTTTGTTTTGGGGTTTTCGCCTTTTTTTTGGTGGTAAGATCATTGCTAGTGAAATTTGATAGTGGCAAAACTTGCAAAATATTATTACTGCATACATGGACTTTCTGCTTCCCTCCCAAAAAATTAATCAGATGATATGGAGATGCAGCATAATAATGAGAAGATTAAATTCAATAGCACAGAATACAAACCCATGCGCTTAGTTTGAATTTTATTTCCTCTACTGTTTCAGGGAAAAACTGCTTGCCTCTTGTGGTTTATATCAAATCAGAATCATAATGGTTTATTGATTAGAGACATAACAGCAGTCCATGAACTACACATTCAGGGTAAATGAAACCAATAAAAGAGCTAAAACATATACTAGACACTTAAGAAATTTTAGTAACTATCTACAAATACCATCTACCTGGAGTGGAGATGCTCTTAAAGGGAAAGCATGCTGGGAGCCACATGGGTGTCCCCAGGTGGGACAGCAGGATCTCTCCCAGCACCCAGCCTGAGGAGCAGGGCATGCTGAAAGGGCCATCAGGGACAGGAAAATAGCAGAGTTTAGGAGATCTTAGGAAAGTTTGAGCAGAATGAGTAAGACCTGTTAGTCATCCTCAGGGTCCTGACACTGCTACTCCATAGCTAATGACCAAAAGTTCTAAGGACCTTACACACAGGCACACACAGCTACAAGCTCACCCTCCTCCACAGCCTTGGGGCCTCCCCTAGGTGTACACCCTTCCTGCAGGAGCCATGCTGCCCCAGCTTTTTGTGCTCCCCTCCTGCTCCTGACATGCTGTTGATGCACCCACCAGTGAGGAAGTGCCCCAGGAGATGTGCCTGCTCCCCAGACTGGGGTCCCTGCAGACTGCCTCTACACTGCCAGCCTGTTGCTGGGTAGCAGCTGTGCTCTTCAGCCTGGGCAAGGCGCAGGGTGCCCTAGGGCATTGCTGGTGAGGACAGAATCTCTCAGGTAGCTGCAGCTGATCAATCTAAACTTCTTCACAATATGATGACATCCTTATTTAAAATGTCTCCAGGTAATTCCCTCATTGGTGTGTAATTTTGCTAATATCTGTTTAAGACTGATACCATTTTCTTCCTAGTTTTGCCAGTTTTTGGTGAACAAGCTGTCCAGAATAGGCAGTTTTGGATATTCCATTCACACATGCTATCTGAATTTAGTTCCTGTCATATCAGTTATTTTTACTCAAAAACACATTACCAAGAGGAGATACTGTAGATTTCCCCCACAATTTGTATGTAGATATCAAAAACTGTTGAAAGTTGTATAGATAAATTGTTTGGATTTCCTCTGTATTCATTGTAGAGACAAGTTTATTACGACTATGAAACATTTATTTTTGACTTAGTTTCATTACACTTATTTTATTGACTAAAGAAAGAACAAGGCAAATAGACAGTCTAACTTTTAGAAAGTTAAAGTGAGAAAAAATGCAAACTACATCAGGGATGATCGAAACTTCTTTTACCTGCTGAGTGTTCATCAGGAGGAAATAAAAGAGGTAAAGAGTGTACCATGTGATGAGAAGGAACTGAATTCTGGCTTACAAACTTTCTATTGCTTTCTTTGACTCAGACACAAGAAAGGTGCCTGCATTCATCTAAGAAATGCCAGCGTGCTCCCTGAATGGGGACTGCAATGAGCATGAATCCCATTGTAGTAAGACAGTGACCCAGATAAACACGTTGTTAGTGTCCATCAGATTCAAGTTTGTGATAGGAACTGGGAAGTATCATTGTGATTGTACAAAGCATTGGAGAGAACATGTTTTCCATTAACCTGTGCTCAAAACAGCTCATTCAAACAGCAGTGAGTAAATAAGAATGTTATTAGAACAGTCACAAGAATGGGTATTCTGACTTCCAGGAAGGCTTTAAGAGATCATGGTTTACTAAAGTTTAATGTGGCGCTGATAAAAGAGACACCAGAAAATATTTGTGCTGAAAATCAGATATCTAATCATCTTCTGAACAAGAATAGGATAAAAAATGTAATTACATTAAAAGTAGAACTTTTCCAGCTTGTAAAAAGGATCATAAAAGATAAGGCTGGAAGTGACAAAGAAAATTGACCCAGACCATGCCCAGGCAACACGGTAAGAACAGCAACGCTCATGAGAGATTTTCACTTATTTAAAAAACAAACAAACATAATTATTAAAACTGTACAGTTTCCCATTGAAGTCTCTTGCACTGTTTAGTGTTCTTTTTTTTTTATTTTTTCACTATTGTCTAGGGAAGAAACTCTTGATGTCATTAATTGATGTCTCATTCCTCTTGACAAGGAAAACACTACTATTGATTTTTTTTGTGGCAGCCTTCCATAGAACACTTGTCAAGTCCTGTGAGAAGCCTGGTCTTTTCTAAACCATCAGAAACCTAATTCTTTCTGTCTTCCTTACATTTTTTTGGTTTTGTCTAGACTGTTAGACAGTTGCCTTTAGATACCGTGTAGCAGTTTCTTGCCGTAGCTGAGGTCTTGAGTTAGTGACACCCGTTATAATCCAGTATGAAATCATTTAGTACAGACATGGTTTATCTTCCCTTTTTCATATCTATCTTTTCTTGCATTTTATAAACACTATCCTATTTGACCTATTTTTATTTCTTTTCATTTGAACAAAGCAATTTATGGGAAAGAAAAAAAAGAAAAAGGAAAAAAAAAGATAATTTTTCCTCCCTTTTATCTCCTGGGCTTCTGTTCATTAATAGAAGTTACAAATCCATATTACCTGACCTGGTAATCAGGAATCTTCCCTTAGATGTCTTAATCAATGAAGACCATGAACACTGGTAACAACATCCTTTGTTTTACCACAGAGGTAAGTAATGTCTATAATCTTTAGATTCTAATTTCCTCAAGAGCCTTTGAAAATAAAATTATTATCAGATAATTTTCTAATAGTCACTCTCTAAAGATGTTTCAGATCATGGAAATGCCACATTTGAAAATTAACTGCAGAATTTCTTTAACACTACTCTTTCCTTTTAAATTGAGGAAGATGTAGATCTAATTTTCAACAAAAGCCATATTCCCAGTGAAAATACTATCAATCTTTTAAGTCTACCAGTCAAAAGCTACATCACTATGATGATGATTAAGGACAGAGGTTTTCATTCAAAATGCAGCTCTTCAGATTTTGCACTTTAATGTTTCTATGCCATATTGTAATGTTGTTTTTCCTAGAGCTACAAAGAGAGTAAAATAAGTTTTCTAGTTTCAAGGACAGAAAACAGAATGTAATCCTTAACAAAACAATTTTCTTCAAGTAATTTCCTATTTACTGGGGTTTTTCCCCAAATTTCTCATCTCGCTTGTTTTGAGCAGGTTTTTGCAATGTTTTGATGAGACTAAAAATGAACAACAGTATATATATATATAAATCCAACATAAATATTTCCCTGTGCTTTTAAGTGAAGTGCAATATACTTGGTTTTGTTTTTGTTTCTCACTGTTCATATTTTCACTGCTGTTTAAAACTGACTGCCTCTTGTTCTACTTGTTACTACTTGTTCTACTAGTTATTTCATTAGAGTGGCATCTTGTCCCATACTAAAATGATAAGCTATGCTAGGGTTGCCTTCCTGGTTAATACATACCCCATGAGTATGGGGACTAGGAAGAAGTGAAGGTTATCGGGGCTTTAAGTTTGCTGCTGGTCTAAATTAGGAACTAATTATTATTCTCCTGAAGCAAGGAGAAGTAGGAAAAAAATTGAGCATGAAAATGCAAAAAAAACCCCAAAAAATCCAAACAAGCCTCCCTTATATTGTTTGAATGACTTAGAATTGTATGGTGTCTTGTAGGGCTGCACTTAAGACCACTATTTCCATGGAATGATTCCTGTTAGTCAGAGTAAATCTGACCAGATCTATTTTAAAATTTTAATTATAACAAACATACTGGCAATGCATCATAGAATCTCTTATGTGAAAGCAAGAAGTGCTCCAAAAATACATCACACTATTATTATTAACAAGAACTTCAGTTTTCTGTAAATATTAAACTATCATGGTAAGCTCATGTAAAGGAAGCAAGTAAATAAGCAAAAAGCTTGTGCTAAAGTAAGCTTAAAGATTCCCATAAGATTGAGTTCCAGGCTGTTATTATAGGAATGAAAACTTCTTTTCCTGTGAGTGGAAAGCAGAAGGCATTTCCAGAAAGATGTGTAAAAATACTTTGGTATAGCTATCTTTATGTCTGCTTGTTTATAATCTGGGGTTTTATCCCCAAAAGAGAAAATTAGAAACCGTTGTTTTGAAAGAAAGGCAATTAAAATCATGTTGTCACAAAAAAAATCAGGTTGGATGGGACCTTGAGAGGTCTCCAGTCCAACCTCCTGCTCAGAGTAGGGAAAGCTCTGAGGATACCTGGGTGTTTGTCCAGTTGAGTCTTTTAAACTCCAAAGGATGAAGCCTACCTCCGTGGGCACCTGTAAGGACTTACAGAGCACAGTTGCCCATCTCAAAACACTGCTAAAACTAAAATAAACCACCACAGAGGGAACTTGAGATAAGCACAGAAGGGAGGAATTTGCATCAGGAAGGCTCTGATTCCAGGCCTAATGGAGGTAAGATCCGGTTAACACATCAGAAAAGAATTCCCACTGCAGCAATCAGTGGGAAAGGAAGCAATTGCTCATACACATATCACCCTAAGTTATTTGAATGGCATCTGTGCCCTGTGGATACCTGGAAATAGGACTGTATAAAGGTGGTACCACCAGAAGAATGATTCAGGGACCCTCACCACCAAAAAGCCCAGGGTAAAGAAGGACCAATGGGATGCTGCTGGATCCATGGCTCATGACTATCCTCTGCTTGATCTCACTGTCTGTCTCTCCCCCTCCCCCACTTTTCTATGTCTTTCTATCTCTCTATCTTACTTTTACTATTAAATAAATCCATATTATTGACTTCAGCATATGGTCTCATTTGCACCTTAATTCAGTCAGAGGCATCTCTCACTAATCAGCTCATATTAGCACTTTGATTGCCTTAATGACTCTTATTTCCAGTCAGAACCTCTTCTCTTTCAACTTATGCCCTTGTCCTGCCACCAAGCAGATCTCTGAAGACCTTGGCTCCCTCCTCCCCTCTCAGTTGCCTCCCCCATAGTCCCTCACTGAGGCACTACATTCAGGTTGTATTCAGTCTCTGGGAAAACTTTTTTGTGATTTTCCTTGGGGCACTTTTCTGGATACATGGAGGATAAGACTTTGGGAATAGTCCAAAGGTAAAAGACCTAGACAATCTGATTGTCTTCTGCAGTAAAATAACTGGGTCTGTGGAGAAGGGGAGAGCACAAAGTGAGAGTCACTGACTTTGATTTCAGCAGTTTCCCATTCTTGCAAGCTAGCTGGTATATAACAATGTGGGTGAGAGGACAACCTGAGGGGGAAAACACAGCATGAATGAAGTTTAATTTTTGGAGAGGATGTGTAATACTGTTAATATAGCACATGAAAGAAAATGCAGTGAATAATTATATATACTGTGGGCCTGCATCAGCCCCAGTAGGGACAGCACAGTGCAAGGCTTCCTCGGGGTCAGGGGTGGTATTGGCTGGCTGTGTCTGGCTGGAAATGGTTAAAGCCAGACAGAGATGGTTGGAAGAGATTTTCCCTCTCCTATTCTCATGTTGTTTCCTAGTGGGAGCTGGCTTGGGGACTGCCTCTGACTGGCTAGGGCCAATGGCTTGACAGACATGGGGTGGAGGAATATCAGCACTTTGTGTCTTGGAGGAATATCAGCACTTTGTGTCACAGGGTAGGGGACACCTATACCTCCCCACAGAGGTTCCAGGTGAGCTGAAGACAGGCCAGGGAAGAAGAAATACCATTCCAAAGCCTTGACCAGGGCTCTGAGATGGATGATGATTTCAGTGATTGCTTTATACTACACCTTAGATCTGTTGGCACAGTTTTTTGAAGACAGACATTTGAAGAAAAAGCACAATGACAAAGGAAGAGAATAAATACTCACTCTTGATTTTTGTTCTTTTAAATATTTATTTTAATTTTAATTTATTTAAAGCCTTTCTAGTGAAGATTGTCTGTTCATATAGATAAGTTGGCTAGATAAAAAAACACATACAGATAATTAAAGTGTTAAAGCACTGTTTGGTTCAACAATAAATGTTAGCTCCACTTATATACGCTATGTTTCCTTTTGCTCATGACAGAATTTAACAGAAAAATTTAAATTTTAATTTCTGGATTTTTTTTAAGAGACCAGTGACATTTACATTAGAGCTGTCAGCTAGTATGTCCTCAGTCTTATTTTTTTTCCTGCCATACCATCATTCCCTTTAAAAAGCTGTTACAAGCTTGATGTTAACAAGCTGCACTCCATTCCTAAATTGAAAAATCCTAAAACCCCTGGCAGATTAAAAAACTGTGGTCTTGAAATCAGAAGACTAGAAGAAACTTCTCAGATAAGTGCTCCCCAAAATAAAACTTTTTCAACTTTTCTGGCATTCTTTCATCGAGTCATAATATTCTTGAAGCCGCAGTAGCTGTGAGACGGTATAAGGAATGGAGAACACTGTTACCAGAATCCTCAGGTCACCTCAACTACCTCATCTAGTACTTAGACAACTTTTCTCAGCTATGGGAGGCACAGGTTCAATCCATTTTGGCTAAGAAAGGACTGGGATTTACCTATTTTAACTCTTCTTTTGCTGCTCTAACCATCAGATTTGTACAACATGAGGGTACTAAGAATAACTTTTTGTTACGGCTTTACACTAAGGATAATTTATCTTTTCTCATATCAAGAGACTGATATATCAGTCAGTGCAAGAAGTTTAATTTCATATGATGGAATGGAGCTCTGGGCCCAGGAGCAGATCTTTTGTGAATTAGAGTCTCAAGAAGATACCTAAATTAGATGTACCTGATGACACAAAAATTATTTCTGGTTCAATTTTATTTTACCTCTTTTCCTCCAGACTTTTCTCCAGCCAGTATTTTGAATTACTTTACAGTGCTTAATTTTATTAAATCTGTTCTATATGTGATGACTGCTAACAGGCAACTGGGGACAACTGCTAACCTGATATGTGCCAAAATTATACAGAATGAGATTGAATAGATACAATTCACTGTATTCCTGAGAATTTTCTGTTTCAAATTCAAGACATTTAATGGGTAGCTCCCTTTATCATCCTTACAATTAATTATCATAACGTTAAAGGCATTTGAACCTCGTATGATTTGAACAGCCACGCTGAAACAATATTCTTCTAAGGTCAATCTTATGTGCAAAGCTCTTGCAGAAGCAGAATATAAGGAAAGATAGAGAAACATAGCTCTCCTTATAAGGCAGGTATCACCCAATTAAAAAAACCCAAACAACTAAGAACCCCAATATTTCTAGCAGGTAAACATCACTTAGAATTAACTTATGCAAGCAAAATTAACTTATGCAAGCTCACTTTCTATCTGGACTCATCCAAGTCATTGCCTTAAGAAGTTAGTCTCATATCATTAATTAGTCTAGTCTCATTCATTTCAAAAAATTAGGATTTTTTTTTCTCTTTGTAGGCTTCATATTTCTCATTCATATTAGAATATTTCACCATAATTCAAAGAACAAGCTGAATTTATGTACTAACATTATTTTCATGAACACATAGTAGCCATGGCCATTTTCTTCATCTTCCATCTTCAGTGACCTCATTCCATTATGGAACTCAGTATAAGCTTGACCTGCTGTAAACACTCAGCGGGAGCATTTTTAGATACATTATGATCGCATACTGCAGTAATTTTTTAAAACTTTATAATTCTAAAAATACCAGACTATTAGACAATTTCCTAAAATATTTCTTATGAAGGCAATAACAAATAGTGCCCACTGATTATTGAAAAACATATGTGATTTCAAATTTATGAAGCAAAAGGTGATACAATATGAATGAAAAAGAAAATACCCAAGTATATAAATAATATCAACAAATCAGTATTCTGGGTAAGATAGGTCCTGAAATAAAGAATTAGCTGTATAATATCTAGTTCTTTCACAGACCTCTGGTCTTAAGAAAAAAACAGATACTGCTGCAATACGTTTTTGCAGGGAGTTAATCTACTGGAAAAGGAAGATAAAGAGGCGTATGCTGTGTTCCTGTTACCACTTCTCAGCATTCCTATCGTAACAATATGGATATTTATAATATTTTGATTGCAATAACAGTCTGATTATTCTTAAATGCTTTCAAGTGAAAATACATAATAGTGATGCCTTTTCCTGGTCTTAAAATCAAGAATCAAACACGGTTAGAAGGGAAAAGGGATTTTACCTCTTTATTTATTTTAAGGATCCTTAGGTGCACCACATCCAGGTGGAATGGGCCAAAATGCACACCCCAATGCACACTGCAATGTTTACACACAACAGATCGGGTATAACATTATAGGTCTTACTAATTAGCAGATCTATCAAAGATTCCCCAGTGAGAGGCTCGAGTGAGCCGGCCCTTCCCAAGGAACCTTCCCCTGGATGGTTCTCTCTTAGTTTACAGAATGTGTTCTGGAGAGGACCTTGGTGTCTGGGGCATTCTGATCCCTAACTACAAGGCTTCTAAGATGTTTAGTCTCCTAGCTTGACAAATAAGTCTAAGAATGTAGGCTAAAAAACACTAAGAATACAAAAGCTGTAAAAAGGTATATAAAAGGGGTATAAAAGGGGTATAAAAGAAAAGGCAAGAAATCATCATGGTGTCAATAACATGTCCATGTTATGTTCCCATCCTTTATTCATTTTGATTACTTCAGACATGTACCTAATAAAGCACCCACATACTACTTTTCAACAATGTCTTTAGAATGAAAGAATATGACTTTTTTTTTCTTTTTTCACTCCTATGAACATATAAAAAGTTGTTACCTTATATTTGCTAAAACTTAGGAAAAGAGTAATCTAGTAAATCACACCTTCATGAAAAATCAACGCATCTGTCTCTAGAGAACTAAAACTACAAGAATAATTGATATTTAATTTCTTTTTCTCTTTTTCTTCTTATAATTTTTCTATTGGGATTTAATGTGTAAAATTAAAGCAGCTAGTTATGACTTTATAGGTAAAATATTGAACATATGTTGCTATTGTCAAACATTCTATTTTATGTTTAATTTCTCCTTCAGATTTCCGGTGAATTTTATTTACTAAAAGTTTGTTGAGATTCTCCTTTTTTCTTCTTTTTTTTCCCC
Organism: Corvus kubaryi; assembly: GCF_017639235.1. Taxonomy (NCBI): domain Eukaryota; kingdom Metazoa; phylum Chordata; class Aves; order Passeriformes; family Corvidae; genus Corvus; species Corvus kubaryi. The sequence goes on along the minus strand of NW_024580667.1, from coordinate 39,423,198 downwards.
CTTTTCTTTTATTTCTAATAAACATTACAGTAACATTTTGCTACAATAATTACAGAAGGCAGTAAACTATTTCCATCTGGATTTAGTCCACCTAATTTTAGTCTCATAAATGAGGTACTTATACTGTGACTATATTTTATGTTGGGAAGTGGTAAATTGTAGATGTTTTGGTAAATTGTAGTGGTTTGGTCCAAAATACTCATTACTGTTTATCTTCTGTGAGATAAGAATTAGGAGAAATGCAAAACAGGCACCAAACTTGAAAGAATATAAAGAAGTTTATTAACAGACCTAAAAGAGGAAAGAAAAAAAATTATACCACCTTCAGAACTCTCCTCCTCCCCCCACCTTCCTCCCTTCTCCCACTGACAATGCAAAAAGACAACCCTTAAGATGTTCAGTTTGTTTACCACTTCCATAATAACCTTGTTCAGTCCATTTAGAAAGAGAAGTCTCTTCTTGCTCATGCTATGAAAACAGTATCACAACGAGACAGCCGCCCACTTCCAAATATCGTTCAGTCCATTTAGGAAGAGGTGTCTCTCTGCCTGCGTGTGAGTCCTTTCCCCCGACTTGCAGCTTTTCCCACAACTGCTTTCGAGGGTCCACTCTTGAAGTTTTTTGGGGTACAATTTTAAGGTTGAGCCGTTCAGAAACAAAAACAGAGGCCCTTCTCCTTCCCTGGGAGCAAAGAGTCTTCATCATCTTCATCGTTAGGACTATCTCTGGGAGCATCTCTAGGGACTGAGGTTTTCTCCTTTCCCGTTTGGAGCAAAAGTCCTCATCGCTTCCATCTCTCCCTGTCCAAACTTCTCATGAAATTACAGCTGCGTCAGCATCTGCCTATCTCAGCGCAGGTGCTTTTGCTTACGAGTTGAACACTCCACCCCCCATATCTTCATGAAATTACAACAGGATACTCTGATACATCATAGCTTCACAACAGAATTTCAGCTTTAAGCATCTCCTCTCTCTCTTCCCTCAGGTTTTCAGCTCTTCACAGCAATAAAAGGGTTACTCTCACCTCGGCCTTGCAGCTTTGCAGCTGGAATGTTGAATTTTTCTTATCGCAGTGGAGAGGGGGGAGAGCCGAGCCGCTCCGGCTGCCCACGGCAAGGCAGTGGGGGGGGTTCTACAGGTGGAACAGGTCCATCGACCCAGGATGGCCGTGGCCCAGCCTGGCCTGGCCCGAGCAGGGCCTGGCCGGGCCCGCTGGCCCCCACACGGGGCCCGCAGCCACCTGTGCCAGCGCCGGAAACGAGAGAGCTTGGAGGGGGAGTTTGCCTATTCTTAAATGTGGATCACAGAGGTGGTCACAACTTTAAGTGGCTTAAAGAATTGTCCATATTCAAACTGGCCAGCTGATAGGTTCTATCAGTTCCCAGAGGAAACTGTAAGCACCCCTTAGCAAGAACATCCCTTCCGGGACTATGCTTGCTAACCTATGACAATAGCTCAGATAAGTAAAACTTAATTCTTTCCATTTACCCAGTAGTGAGATTATGACAACCACACTCTTATCTCAAATATTCCATTATGGTACTAAAAGTTAGATGAAACATATCCACAGTTTAACAGGTTGTGGAAGGGTTGAGACCAATTGCATTCCTTTGAGAAAAAGCTTCTATTCAGTAAGGATAAGGATGGCAGATTAAGGTTATAAAGTATTCTAAATTTTATTCTGACAATATCAATAATTTTATTTATGATACTTATTTTCTAAGAATATAAAATGTTCACATCTTTTTGAGAGACTCTTAGATTAAATACTTGAGAATTTTTTAGCTATAAAAGCCCTAATTTTCGAAAGAGAAACAGAAACTCTAAGCCTTGGTATTGCATTACTTAAAATATTGAAGTGCATTTCTCACACCCAGGATTGCACAGCATTTTTGCACAGTGTCTCATACATCATTGAAATAACTCTGTACATGAAATTGTTTTCACTTTCATAGACAATAGGGAAAATCCTGCTTTAAAACTAGAAGACAGGACAAAAAAGGTTGCACCCTTTTTTTTTTCATGTTTGATTATATAAAAGAAAATTTACTTGCAGTATGATATATTTTGTCAGGGTTACATTCTAAAAGTTGAGACCTCCATTAGCCAGCAACTGAGTTAGAGAAGTTACATTATTTTAATAGAAACCAAGAACCAGTAGAGAACAAATTCTGGGTGGCCTACCATTTATTGAAGTGAACTCTGAGTTGACTAAAGGGGTATCCATTAGTTGTGCAGTGCTACAGGGCCCAATGGAATAAAGTCATATTCTCAGGGCTAGAGGTTATTGACTTATTGTTATTTATATCAGTGTTTTAGTAGTATATTTAACAGTGTGAAGTTAATTTCAAAAGTTGAGGGGCTGTTTTGTTGGTGTATTTTGTTTGATTTTTTTTTTTTTGTGGGTTTCTTTTTAATGGCTGGGTCTTTCATTTAATATATAAAGGCATGTACAATACGTAAACAGTGAATTGGTGTTAGATTCCACTCTAGTGCCTAGTCTTTAGAAAATGTGGTAATCTAGTAGAAATGTGTATTAGTCCAAGAAACAGGCATTGGTTCTCTGTGACAGTGTTGTGACAGGACTCTTGTTGAAAACTTCACAAAAGGACAAGTGAAAACACCCCTAAGTGTTCTTTTGCTTTCAGGTCCTGATCCAGAAAGCTTCAAACACATAAAACCCCCATTCATTGAGACATTTCACTTAAAACTGCTGTGAACACTTTTCCAACCTTAGATCTCAGAGAAACTTACATGGCATAGGTATGTCAGGTGGAGAGAAGGATAGCTGAAGAGAGACCATAACTTATTTGGTCTGGACAATCTCAGACATTAGTATAGACTGGGAGAAGGACTCACTGAGAGCAGCCCTGCAGAGAAGGACTTGGGAGTTCTTGTGGATGAAGAGCTGGACTTGAGCCAGCAGTGTTCACTCACAGCCCAGATGAAAAATCACAACCTGGGCAGCATCAAAAGCAGTGTGGCCAGAAGGTCAAGGGATATGATTCTCCTCCTCTGCCCTCATGAGACACCACCTGGAGTGCTGCATCTCCAGCTCTGGAACCCTCAGCTCAAGAAAAGCATGGGCCTATTAAAGTGAGTCCAGAGGAGGGCCATGAAGAGGATCAGAGGGCTGGAGCACCTCTCCTATGAAGACAGGCTGAGAGACATGGGTTTGTCCAGCATGCAGAAGAGAAGACTCCTGGAAGGATTTATTGCATCTTTCCAGTGCTTAAAGGAGGTATATAAAAAAGACAAAGATAAAAAGACAAAGACAAAAGATAAAAAGGGGGTGTTATAAAAAAGAGACAAGCAAAAGAATGCGATTGGCTTTTGAGATTTTCTTTCCAAAATAATTATGTCATAAATACATGAAAGCACACAAAGATTACTTTATATGGACTTTCTTGCTCTTTCTTTCCATTCTTTTCTTGGTTTAGCACTCTTTTTTTTCCCCTGAAAATTGCATACTTAAGTAGCTTTCTAGTTGTATTTAATGTTCATATTACCATTTTTGCAAGCCAGTTCTACATAATATAGACTATAAAATGTCACTAACATTTCTTTTCTTGAACAGCTTTCTACTCTACAAACTTTCGTAAAGATGCTTACCTTTAACAAATGTTATTTTGGCATTTTTTCAGTTCTCTTTCCTGAGCCAACAAGATTTATATTTTCCTGCAACTCCTTTCAGCATTACTTGCCATTGTTAGTTTTTTTTGTTTAGACTTTAATGGTTTTTATCGCCATGATATCCAAAAACTTGACAAATGCACATGGATTTAATCCCAGATCAAGACTTCCATTCTACAGATGGAAGCTGGGACTATGTTCCAGGCCTCTCCAAAAGAGCTCATTGTTCAGATTGCATCAGAATCAATGCTTTTAGAGACTCAAGAATTAAACAGTCAATTTAATCACTTTTCAAAAAACATGTACACACAATAAGAAGTATGTTAAAGACTTTCAGCTGAATTTGGTTTGAAGATTCTGGAATTGTAATGTGCAGACCAATACTGCAGGAAAAACAAATGGCTCTTTCAGAGTCAGAGTACGTACATAGCTAAAAACTGGCAGGAGTCCATAAGCTGTTTTGTTAGATATGTTTATACTGAGAAAAGGAAAAATAAAGACAACAAAAAGAGAATGCGGCTTGAAAAACCACCTCTCTGCAGCAAACATTGCCGAAAATTAGAGCTGATTAATAAGGCCAGGAATCTTTTTCATTGCCTTTCTTGCAGGCCATTGAATAACAGCTGAGCTATTGTACAGCCTAACATCTCTGGCAACTCTATCAATTCAACTAGTGATCCTCAACAAGGAAAATGGCTATTGAATAGAAATGGCACATCCATGGCCATTCTTTCTTCTTCTTGTTTCTATGATATCTCTAAAAATTTATAGCTGTCATGAGAACATGATACAGACTCCACAAGCTCTATGTATATTGTTCTTTTTATTTTTTCATTCTTTAAAGTTTGTGGTCAAGTATGAGGATGATAAAAATTCAAAATATTTCCTTCAAAAATATGTAGAGAAGGCATTTTTAATACCTTTTTTATAAGCACTGAAATTCATAGAATATTTGAAGTCAGAAGGGAACTGACCAAGTCAGATCAGCAAATGAGTAAAACTGTCCTGTGATTGGGAGTCATCTGCCTCTCCCTCTTAGTGTGCCATACTTGACTGAGTCTCAGGTGGGTCTGATGATGGCTTTGACTAATCTTGTCTCACCTGTTGCCATGACAGTATCTCTTTCCCAACTGCAGTTCTAGAGACAAAAAAGGAACCTTTCCTCTGTCTCCAGAAGCCACAAGTTTCCTGCATAATCCACATTGGCAGTCTGCACTTTTCTTTAGTAGAGTCTCTCTGTTTTCATTCCATGCACTGTATGGTTCAGGCTTCTGGCTCTACAGCATCTCTGGATAGCCCAGATCAATCACCTGTTCTTGTCCTTGGGGCTATGCTGCTTATCCACACACTCCCACCGTTCCTACTCCTTGTGACTGTGGATGCAGGTGGACCACAGCTGAGAGGCCACTCTTGCCCCTGCACTTCTCCTTCCTCTAACCCAAGGCCTGGACAATGCCATCATCTCTTTAAAGCTCTGACAGGTGCTTGGCCTTCAATACCAGGGACATCGCCAGCCACTAATGGGGTATAAGGTCTTTTATCCAAAATCTTGTTATGGGCAAAAAGAAATTAATGACATTTATGGAACCAGGATTTAATGTTAATATAATAAATGCTTTCACAGTCCAATCAAAACCACAGTCAACTGCTATTACTAGTCCAGTTACAATGCCAGTTGCCTATATAAAAATCAGTACAGAAAATTTTCATTCATAACACATTTAAAATAGTTCTGCCATGACATCTTCCTACCACCTTTCTCTTTTACTCTGGTATAGTGGTTGCCCTTCCAATGTTCTTCAGGAGTACAGCTTGACAATCTTGGATTTCCCAGGTGAATGTACCTATTGGAAGGAAAGGATACAACAGCTTGATGCTTTGCAGTTTTCAGGAGGAGGAGCATGGTGCCAATGGCAAATGTGGCTGCCTTTTCCTGGGGCTTCTCTTGGGACTCTGGAGTTGCTCTTCTCCCTTTCCCCTTGACACAAAGGGCTTTCCTCCCCATCTCTGGGATATGTCAGGCCATCATCCCTGGCTAGCTGCTTGCAATCCCTGAGCTAATGGAAGTCATGTGATCATGGTAGTTCCAACCAGCTGCTTCCAACCCGCTCAAGCCATCCAAGGCTGGCCTGTCCCCCCGAGAGAGACCTGCCCTGCCACTGTGCCATTGGATGTGTAAGGAGAGTAGAAGAAGTGTACACTACTTGCAAGGAAAAGACAACATCAACTAACAAACCCCTTTTGAATGGAACCATCCTTATTTTCTTTTCCTGAAAAATATATAAATGCGTATCATGAAATTGCAGACGCCTTAATTTAATTTATTTGAAGCATAAGCTGGTTAGAAACTCAAAAGTTTCTGAGAATTGTAAACAGTACTTGGATTTTTATTTTTCTTTTAGTGAAGTAACATACATTATTTTGTCATGACCAATACCTTTTCCCTTATCTAAAAACACTCTTGTCCTTTAGAAAAGAATTAGCTATTGGGCTGTAGTTGCACCTGAAAAGTCCTAAGAGGATTGACTAATTTTGTGACTCAGGTGTAATTGTACTTTTCCATATACAGCTTTCCATACCCAGCTCTTTTTGGGAAAGGTCAGCCTCTTTTCAATTGCCACCAATCAGGAAGGTGATAGCAAAAGTTATGGTAAAATAGAAACATCACCACTTTCAGCCAAATATATCTCAAGGATTTTGTGATTCACTCAGTGACAGTTTTTCTGGTTGACTCTTAATGTCCCTTCCATAATGCTCTTCGTTTTTAATATCACAGAATCATGGAATCACAAAATAAGCTGAGTTGGAAGAGACTCCCAGGGATCATTGAGTCCAGCTCCTGGCCCTGCACAGCACCATCCCCAAGAGTCACACCATGTGCCTGAGAGCGTCATCCAAATGCTTCTTGAGCTCTGTCAGGCTGGTGCTGTGACCACTGCCCTGGGGAGCCTGTTCCAGTGCCCAACCACCCTCTGGGTGTAGAACCTTTTTCTAATATCCAACCTGACTCATATATATCTCTGTATTCACTGTAGGTGACATAAAAAGAAAAAACAGTTAAGTCTACAAGTCCTAGAATACTATAAGAGTCAGGTTTATGTGAAAAGAGGGGTCCATTTTACTAGGATATTTCTCTACAGAAATAACTTTCATTAAAATAATTTATTTTACAGTTTCTTTTCACTGTAAATAATACTCTGCTTCCCAGTCTCTTATACCAGAGCTAAGGAGCAGAGCTGTGTGAAAAATTCATTTTACACCTGGAACTTGTTGAAATGGAGCCTGATTTTTGAATTACAATATATTGTGCAAATTCCTACAATAAAAGGAAAAAAAAATCATAGAGATAGATGATGGTATCAAGGCACATGTTTTAACACCAAATTCTGTAGTATTTCCTGGATTTGGGAACACATAGCAACTGACTCCTGATTTCAGACTGTGGTGAATCACCCCCCCACCCTGCCACCCTCTTATTCTTTGACTTCTAAAGGAAAGAAACCAGATATATTGGTCAGGTAATATTAGTAGTGTAGTTTAAAAATGTGAGTTACTGGAAAAACTTGGAGCTGAATGCAACTTGTCTCAGTATGCTGTCATGCATTATGATATTTTACCTCATCAAATCTGAAATATAATATGACACATGTATTGACTTATAATCAATATGTAGAATAAGTACGTTTTTGAATACTTGCTAGAATAAGTCTTGTTAGAGGTCCAGAAGAGGACCATGAAAAATATCAGAGCGCTGGAAGTTGGAACACCTCTCCTATGGGTAGAGGCTGAGTGAGTCAGGGTTGTTCATCCTGGAGAAGACAAGGCTCCTGGGACACTTTATTACATCTTTTCAATACTTAGAGGGGGCTTATAAGAAGGACAGAGAGAGACTTTACTACAGTCTGTAGTGACAAGACATGGGGCAATTCTTTTAAACTGAGAGAGGGTACATTCAGGTTGGACATAGGGACATAATTTTGCTGTGGTGGGGAGCGAGACAGTGGAACATGTTGCCAAGAGAATCTGCTGATGCCCCGTCATTGGAAATGCTCAGTGAGGTTTGAAAGGACTTTGAACAGGGAAAGGTATCCTGGCCCACAGCAGGCAGAGTTAAACTAGACCATCTTTAAAAATTCCTTCTAAACCAAACCCCTCTGTGACTCTATGAACTTAAACTCACTTAAAGTAGAGTTATTTGAAACTTTCTATAGTGAATCTTTTTAAACTGAATTCTTGCTTTTTTATGGACTTCTATCTCCCTGGAGATTCTGCTTCAGTGAAGAAACAAGCTTGCATTTCACACAGGAAAACCCTCAACTGAGTATATATAATGCATAATTTACACAGTAAATACAGATATTTGGGAAGAGTGACAGTATAAATATATGAACAAATGAAGATAAGAGTTTATGTGTTAAAAGCATATCCACTAATGCATCTGGAATCTAGACAAATAAACAAATTTTAAAAAGTTAGTCTCTATGGCTGCTCCTCCACATCAGAGTTCCTTTCAGAGAATTGAATTCTCTTGCTTGTTCACCTTTATTGACCTGAAGATTTAGACTGACAACCAAATTGCTTCGTGTCATGTAGGCTTTGATAACTGTCATGTCTATTCCTAAGAAATGCAAAGTAATACAGTGTTTTTTAACTTGTTCATTAGAAGTCATTGATCATTCTAAACTATCTAAAAATAAATAAAAAGTAACAAAATTAGAGCATTCACATAAGCATATGCCCTTTAAAAGTATACTTTTAATTTGCTTCATTGCACTGAAGTTCTCTAAATGAGATTGTCCAAGACACTGGAAGGATTGCTGGCTTGAAACATTTTGGTTGTGAGTATGGGGAAGGGACAGGTCAGGCCTTGCTCTGGTGAGGCAATGCCGTGCTCTGCACACCCCACCTACCCAGGCCTGTATCCCAGCCCTGCAGTGGCCGCCAGTCCCTGTCACACTGGAGGCAATGCTCCACACCTGCCTCTGGAACCCAAATCCATCCCCAGAGTAGCCAAATAAGTAGAAGTCCCACCTGGGGGAAGGGCCCAGGAAAGCCAAAGGGTACTTAAAGTGAGACATGGAGGCAAGCACATGTCTGTACCCTACCCCCTCTTGGGATTTCTGTCAGCTGAACACTGCTGGAACCAGGAGTGGCAGCTATACTTGTTCTTTTCTATATTTTTTCTGTCTTTCTCTCTTTCTTCTTCTAATTCCCTCTTCTTGGAGTTTTGTTTAACTTAAAATTGGGTGGGTTTGCTGCTAAGTTGAATGGGCTAAGTTAATACTTTATGAAGTGTTTTATGTTGACTGAATGGTGCTCTAAACTTTTGCCAAGGTTCTCTGATTTTCTGAAGTTACCAGTAAAGATTTTTGTTGTTTTGACTTCCTGAAAATATCTTTCTGGTACTTTTTCCATGTGTCTAAATCAGACTACGTGAAAAACTGTAAGCCCTTTTATGAGTCTCATCAACAGAGTTTTTTGGGGCCTTACATAAGGCTATTGTATTGTGTTTGCATGGCCAGGTTTTGGTAGCAGTGGGGGGCTACAGGAGTGGCTTCTGTGAGAAGTTGCCAGAAACTTCCTCCATGTCGGGCAGAGCCATTGCTTTGAGATGGACCCACCACTGGCCAAGGCTGGGTCAATCCAAAATGGTGGTAATGCCTCTGTGATAACATATTTTCTATTAATCAAACTGATTCAATATTTAATCACAAAACTGTTCTAATATTTTTAGTAAATAGTGTTTTGAAATAATTAATCTACATTACATGTATCAAGTGGTTTACTAAAGAGATTCAGAAACAAAAAACATTTTAATAATCTTATATTTTACATAATTCATTTTCATTGCTTCTCTCCTGAAGCCTTTCTTTTAACATTTTATCTTTTATCGAATAAGAATCTTCTTTTAAAAATTCCCAAAACTAATGGAATCTCTTTTTAGGTTAACAAGTCCTTCCAGCTTTGATTTGAATGAGCTTTGGCATCTGTAACCCTTGACTGTACAGGGCAGATTGTAATACAACAGGACAAGGTAGGATGTCAGGTCTACAATGAAGTGACAAAAGCTTTTTCTTAGTGTTAAGAAAATACCTTATCCTGAGACACTGTGGAGATTCCTCCATCTAAAATGGTCTCTTCACCTGTGGCTCCTTGAATCAAAGCTGGAATTCACAGCAGACAAGAAACAAGTTTTATTATAGGTAGCTGAATTTGGAAGACTTCAGGACTCTGAGTATTTTTCTTTCCTAGTTCACTACAGTAGAAAATAAAGTCCGATTATGTGGACTTTTAGGCAGAGGAGGTTACTCTATCAGCACAATGGATGCATATGTTTCTGTACTCCTAGGTGAAGTTGGTGGTGAAGCTGAGGACATATTCATGATAAAAACACATATAACAAGCGTGTATTGGGGTGGACAATGTTTGGCTTATTTTTAGGCTGATCAGGAGCAATCAGCCTCATTTTCTTGATTCACAAGCACACCTGCACTGATAGGTCTCTTAAATACTAGAACAAACTTCAAGTCTGACCAAGACCATAGACTCTTATGCAGTTGCTATCTCTCATGATATCGAGTTTTCTGGTGGTGACACATGTTTGTGTCTATCCTGTAGAAGATCTCCAGACTGTGGTGTTCTCCATCTTCCCAGTACCCAGTTTCTGCCAGGGAAGTTGGACTCTTTGTTGGGGGAGGAGGGATGTCTCTGTCCAGATGCTGGTAACTGTGATTCATTTACTACTTCCTGAATGGTCCAACTTGAAGTTTGCTAGCCGTTCTGCACATACACTCACATCAGGTTGCTCAGACATACAGAAAAAATAAGTCTGAAATGTGATTAAGAAGAAAGGACAGAATGTATCAATCAAACACAGGACTCTACCAAACACATTTAGACATGTTTGATCAGAACCTACTTACAGTCAACTCATTTCTTTTAACATTTTTCTTTGTTTTCCCATGGTTGTTCTTCCCTGTTCCACCTTAATATACGCTTTTCCCTGCCTTTTGCCCTTACCTGAGACACTCCATTTTAAGATTTGTGTAGTACCAAAATTTATTTCCTTACTGAAATTCATAATAAATCCTAGAGCCCTTTAGGCAGTACTCCCATTTGGTTTCCATGGTGTTTCAACGAGAGACTTTTTTCCTTGACCCTTTGGAGAGTTTCACACCAGGGATAATGGTCTAATCATTGTCCTTTGATGGTTTTAGGAGCATCAGATCCAGTTCCTAGGGTTTATGGTCCATCATTGTTCATCTGATCCTAGCTAGGTCTTTGTGTTTAACTGGATTAGCTTTTATTCACAAAACCTAACATACCATATATTGAGCCAGTTTACAGTGAAGTAACACCAGCATTTACTTCATGTTAGAGCAATACCTCACCTCAAGACATTGTGGAGATGTACCTCTGTAAAATGATCTGTGGTTGCCATGCCTTCCATCAATAATTGAAATTCACAGCAGACAAGAAACTGTTGCTCTTCATGAAATGCATGTCATTCTGGAAGACAGCACAGTGAACCATTAGCATATTTTGTAATGATAAATCATACCAAAGAAGGCTTGTAACAGCTATCGTCTTCAATTAATCCAAACAGATCACAGGAAAAAGTCTGTGTGATTCCATGAAAGAAAGGTGTTAGAAACTACTGTACCTCAACACAGGGAAATACTTGGTGTGTAGGACTCTCCATCAGATGTGAATGTGCTGTGTGCAGTTTTGGGCACCACAGTATAAAAAAGACATTAAGCTATTAGAGAGTGTCCAGAGGAAGGCCAAGAGGATGGGGAAGGTTCTGGAGGGAAGCTTTATGAGGAGCAGCTGAAGTCAGTTGGTTTGTTCAGTCAGAGAAGAGACTGACAGGAGACCTCATTGGGGTCAATATCCTCACAAGGGGAAGCAGACAGGCAGGTACAGTACTCTTTACTCTCATGACCAGTGACAGGAGTCAAGGAAACAACATGAAACTGAGTCAGGAAATGGTTAGGTTGGATATCAGGAAAAGGTTTTTCACCAGAGGGTGGTTAAGCACTGGAACAGGCTCCGCAGGGCAGTGGTCACATCATCAGCTGTCTGTGTTCAAGAAACATTTGGACAACACTCTCAGACACATGGTGTGACCCTTGGGCTGTCCTGTGCAGGGCCAGGAGTTGGACTTGATGATCCTGATGGTCCCCTTCCAACTCACCAGATTCTATGAATCTACGATTCTATGATTCTATTTTATGGTTCTATACTTAAAATCCATAACTGGAGGATTGAATTAAATTCACTGTGGATTGGACCATTCAGCAAAGCAGGGAGAAATATATTTAACCATATGTGAGAGGAAGGAGGAACTGTCCACTGTTCTGAACACATAAATTTTGACTTTTGTGAAAGGCAGGACTGTATACCAAGAACTGTATTTGAAAGGTGTTGCAGAAAACTTCTGTGATTTTGATAGAATCATGTATTTTAGTAGCTAACAATAAACTTAGAGCATTTAAAGTCAAAGAAGTTTTTCTGTGTCTTTACTCTTTTTTCCTATGAGGGATGTGTTTTTGTATAGCCTCATCTGATTGAAGCTGATCAGGATAAACACAAAGACCAGGAAAGATTAAGGGAGCAGTGACAGTCAAGAAACCATATTAACCCAATCAGTGCAAACCCAGGTCGTGGAACTGGCTACTTTTCAGATGATTATAAAAGGGTTAGATCATTGTCCTTGATGTGAAACCTGTCAAGCTGATGCAACTAAACAAATTCTCTGAGAGGCCATGCAAAATAAAGGGCACTGTTGCCTCAAGGGGTATTGAACCATTGCGGTTTTAGATGAAATTGATAGTGTGGAGACAAAGTGGATTTGTCACCAAAACACATTAGTCACAGATACATGCAATTTTTAGGAATTACACGGCTTCCCTGTTCCATAAGATGTCAGAGTTCAGAAGAAAAATCAAGGGCATCAGTGAGGTGATTTGAACTGTGGGGTGCACCATCCTTGGACTGGGCCAAAGATCTCTGTGGTGTCTCTTGGGTGTTTCTGGAACCTCAGATCTTGCTCCTGATAACTCTCTTGGAGTCATACTGGGCACCACAAGGCTGAAGATGCATCAGGGAATACCTGGTTCCTGACAGGCCACTTCTCTGTCACCCAGAACCAAAAAACTGGCTGTCACTGTCATTTGTAGTCACCATCTGCCCATCTGGGTGGCTCTTCATCTTGTCTGCAACTTCACAGTGATTGACAGGTTGTTTAAGGTCAACATACTCTATTCTGCTAACTAGGTTAGTCCCTCATCCACTAGGGTTAGGTAAAGTTCATGTGCTAACGTTGCTGCCAGCAAGGCCCAGCTGCCATGCCACGTGCACATAAGTTTGAAATTGCTAAAATTTTGCATGGAGTTTTTAGGGATGTTTATATAATTTTTTTATATAATGCATAGTTTCTTTAGCAACATGCAATGCATATCTTTACATGCACAACATATATGGTTAGCTATAATTTAAATAAATTGTTTAGATGGTTATTTTCAGATAGTTCTATAATAAATACCATGCATTTTTATGATTAGGCATTACAGTTTTGACATATTTATCTCTTCATATGCAGTTGGCTGCCTGTAGGCAGCTGCATGCATGTGAGGTAATGGCTGCATGATTTGCAGATCCCAATATATTTTCTAGTTACACAAGTTCCTTAGGATTGAACTTGCATCCTGATGAACAGGAAATCAGTCAAAGGGGAAAGAGACCTATGTGGATGAACAAGGAACTCAAGCATAAGCAGGAAATGCACAGAAGGTGGAAGAAGGGTCAGGCCGCTTCTAATGAAGGTAGAGAAGCTGTCAGAGTAACTAGAAATGAGACAAGGAAGGTCAAGCCCCATCTGGAATGAAATCTGGCCAAGGATGTCAAGGACAACAGGAAGGGCTTCTTCAAATGTATCAATAACAAAAAAAAAATTAAGAATAGTAGGATCCCATTAATAAATGGAGAGGGAACCCTGGTAACAGAGGACACAGAGAAGACAAAGTTACTCAATGCCTTCTTTGCATTTGTGTTCACTGACAAGATCAACTGTCAGAGATCTCTGGCCCATGCGACCAGGGTTAAGGAAAGCTGGAGGGAAAACTTTCCCCTGGTGAAGGAGAATTTGTTTGGAAAAAACCTAGGCAAACTTGACATCCACAAGTCCCTGGGCCCTTACAGGATGCATCCATGAGTGCTGAAAGACCTGGGAGAGCAATAGCTGGGACACTCACAATCATCTTTGAAAGGTCATGGTAATTAGGAGAGGTACCTGAGGACTGGAAGAATGCAAATGTCACTCCAGTCTTCAAAAAGGGCAAAAAGGAGGACCTAGGGAACTATATCCAGTCAGCCTCACTTCAATCCTTGGAAAGGTGATGGAGCACCTTATTCTGGAGGCCATCTCTATCGACAAGCATGACAAGAAGGTGATCAGAAGTAGACAGCACAGATAAAGATAAATCATGCTTGACTAACCTGATTGCCTTCTACGATCAAAACAGCTACACGGGTGGATGGATAGGGGGGGAACGAAACCTTGTCTACCTCAACTATAGCAAAGTTTTTGACACTGTGTTTCACAGTATCTTCATACGTAATTCAGAAGTGTGGACTAGATGAGCAGACAGTGAGATGGATTGAGAACTGGCTAAATGGCAGATCCCAGAGTGTCGTAATCAGTGGCACAGGGTCTAGTTGGAGGCCTGCCACTAGTGATGTCTCCCAGTACTGGGGTCAATACTGTTTAACTTACGCATCAATGGCTTGGATGAAGGAACAAAGGCCCCCTCAGCAAGTTCATTGACAACACAAAGGTGGGAGTAGTGGCCAATACCCCAGAGATCTGTGCAACCCTTCAGAAGGATCGTGACAGGTTGGAAACATGAGCAGAGAAGAACCATCTGAAATTCAACAAAAGCAAGTATAGGGTTCTGAACCTGGGGAAGAATAACTGCATGCACCAGCACAGACTGGAAGGTGACCTGCTGGGAAGCAGCTCTGTGGAGAAGGATCTGGGGGTCCCACTGGGCAACAAGGTGTCCACGAGTCAGCAGTGTGACCCTGTGGCCAAGAAGGCAGATGGCATCCTGGGGTGCTTTAGGAAGACCACTGCCAATAGATCGAGGGAAGTGATTCTCTCTCTATACTCACCCCTGGTGAGGCCACATTTGGAGTTGTCTGTCCAGTTCTAGGCTCCTCAGCACAAGAGAGATATGGAGCTCCTGGAGCAAGTCCATCAGAGGGCAACAAAAGTGATTAAAGGACTGGAGCATCTCTTTTACAAGAAAAGGCTGAGGGAACTGGGCCTGCTCAACCTTGAGAAGAGATATCTGAGGGGAGTCCTCATCAATGTCTAATTATATCTGAAAGGAGGGTGTCAAGAGGATGTTTCCAGGCTCCTCTTGGTGGTGCTGAGCAATAGGACAAGAGGCAGTGGGCAGAAACAGGAAGTTCTACCTGCATAAGAAGAAGAATTTCTTTACTGTGTGAGTGACCATGCACTGGAACAGATTGCCCAGAGACGTTGTGGAGTCTCCCTCACTGGAGTGATTCAAGAACCATCTTGACACAATCGTGTGCCATGTGCTTTGGGATCATCCTGCTTGAACAGGGAAACTGGACCAGATATCTCACTGTGGTCCCTGTTAAGATTCGATTAGTGAGAGATGTCTCTGCCTGAATTAAGGGGCAAACAAGACCATATGATAAAGTCAATAATACAGATTTTATTTAACAATATGTGTGAAGTAGAGAGAGAGAAAAAAATAGAAAAGAGGAGGGAGAGAAAGATCAAGCAGAAGGTAGTCAATAACCATGGGTTCAGCAACATCCTTCTTCACCCTGAGCTTTCAGTGGTGGGGGTCCTGAGGTCATTCAAAACTTCCAACTTTACCCATCCTGTGATTCTGTGAATTCCCTATGAAAATATCAGCATTAAAAAGGACTTAGTACAGCTTTAATCTTTGTGAAACATCAGAGTGAGATTCAAGTAAAATGAAGTTCCTTAGTGATCCTTAACTGAGTGCTTATGTGAACTATTCTTTCCAAAGGTAATACCCAGATTTTTGCATATTCAGAGAAATATATATATATATATTTATTATATTAATGAACTCACTAGGAAGTTCCATATTGTAGCGGGTTCAGTTTGTAACCGGGCAGAAACACCAATTTTGTGTAGTGGTTTGGTCCAAAATACTCATTACTGTTTACCTTCTGTGAGATAAGAATTAGGAGAAATGCAAAGCAGGCACCAAACTTGAAAGAATATAAAGAAGTTTATTAATAGACCTAAAAGAGGGAAAAAAAAATAAAATCATACCACACCTTCGGAACACTTCTCCTTCCCCCACCTTTCTCCCTTCTCCCACTGACAATGTAAAAAGACAAACCTTGAGATGTTCAGTCTGTTTACCACTTCCATGATAACCTTGTTCAGTTCATTTAGGAAGAGGAGTCTCTCTTGCTCATACCATGGAGACATTAGCACAATGAGACAGCCGCCCGGGCTGGTTCTCCGCTCACATCATGCGAGAGTCCCCTCCCATGACTTGCAGCTTTTCCCACAACTGCTTTCGAGGGTCCAATCTTGAGCTATGGGGGTACAATTTTAAGGTTGAGCTGTTCAGAAACAGAAGTTCTCTTCACCCATCTCTGGGAGCATTTTATCTCTAAGAATAGAGGCCCTCCCCTTCCCTGGGAGGAAAAGGGTCCTCATCATCCTTATCTCTAGGACCATCTCTGGGAGTATTTTTAGGAACAGAAGTCTTCTCCTTCCAGTTGGAGCAAGAGTCCTCATCGCTTCCATCTCTCCCTGTTCAAACTTCTCCTCAAATTACATCTGCTTCAGCATTTGCTTATTCCAGCACAGGTGCTTTTGCTCACAAGTACAGTTTGAATGCTCCACCCCCCATGCCTTCATGAAATTACAGTGATATGTCATAGTCTATCACCACCAAGATACCAATCTGCTTTACAACAGATTTTCAGCTTTAAGCATCTCCTCTTTCTCCTCCCTCAGGTTTTCAGCTCTTCACAGCACTAAAAGGGTTAATCTCACCGGGTCTTGCAGCTGAATTTCTCTTATTGCTGTTGGTCACATGATCTTTGCCGGGCAGCAGGGCAGCTTCATCTGAATCTTCATCTTCAGCCACACGCGAGAGGGGAGCAGCCTGTCTGCACAGAGCAGGGCTGGGGGGGCCACGGGCAGAACAGGGCTGCACGGCTCCAGGATGGCCATGGCCCGGCCCGGCCCGAGCAGGGCAGGTCCCAGCAGGGCCCAGCAGGTCCCGGCAGGGCCGCTGGGCCCTTTACAGGCCCAGCCTGGTTACCTGTTCCCCGGCCAGAAGCAAGAGAGAGAGCTTCCTGGGGTTTGTCCATTCTTAAATGTGGACCACAGAGGTGGTCAAAATTCTAAGTGGCTTAAAAAATTGTCCATATTCAAACTAGCCAGCTATTAGTGCCATAAAATATTAGTGTGTCCCACAGCCATAGGGAGGAGGAGAGGAGATCCAGCAGGCAGGAATTGTGCAGCAAGATTGATTTATTTAATTATTTTACAAACTCTTTTATAGTCTTTTTCTTCATAGTCTAATTGGACCAAGGATCAGCCACCCCTTGGGGGTGATTGGCTAAAATCCTAAAACATCCATTGTCAAAATATTTTCCTACTGTACTATAAACAAGGCTTCTCAAGGCTGCAGGTGTTTCATTGTTTATAGAACTCTGCTACTATCTTCTGTGAGAGAGAAAAGTCTCTCACAGACTTAGAAAATAGCAAGAAAATTCTTGCTAGCAGCATTTTTGGATCCGCAGCCAGCTGATAAGTTCTGTCAGGTCATAGAGGAGCTGTAAGCACCCCTTTGCAAGAACATCACTTCGGGGACTATGCTTGCTAACCCATGACACGGATACATAATTGGTACTAAGTAAGCAGAAGCCTCCTGGCCCCCACAATCAATATGATTTCTTTCAGTTCCATCAACAATATAAAACAGTTGATTTAGAAGGAATGCTTTAATAGTTATCTAAAACATTACCGTGAATTCCCTAAATTAAAGATCCCATTCTGTGAAATAGAATTTGCAACCATTATATAGATCCCCATAAGAGTCTCCTTAGTGGCTTGAGAGTGCTGAGATTCAAGGATTGCCTATAATTAGTCTATTACATAAAGTAAGCTAGCTTATTAACACACAGGAAACACAAAATTATTTTGTGTGTCTCTGTCACTACCACTTTTCTGAAATGAGGATTTGAAAATTCCACAACCTACTCTGAAGTTGGGCTGACAATCTGTGTAGTAGAAAATATTTACAGACTGATCAGACTAACAGTTATTAGGGGAAGGATTAAACTTCCTGAATATGTATTGACATTTTGAGCTGCCCCGGAAATATCTGAGAAATCTCTCCTGATCTGACAGATATGCTTTAGAAAATCATCACGCTCCTGAAACCTCAGCTGACTGTGAGGTAAGTTGCCAAAGGGTATCTCAAACTTCATCCTACATAGAAACAACTGAGTCAAGCCTTAAACTTTTAGATAAAATTACTTTTCTGATCCAATAACTGTGTTTACTAAATCTACAGTGACTACAATAAGAATGTATAGACTTTATATGTATTGCATGCGTTTACATGGATTTACATGCACACTAATAAGTCTCTAGTTCCAAAACAAATCTCATCACTGGATTACAATTTTCTTTCAAAATATTAAAAGCAGCACTGACCTTGCCTTACAGCCCAAGTACTTGGGCACATTGGATTATTGTCTGAGGAGGACATACATACAAGAATAGTTAGTGATGGAATACCTTTGTGTTCAAATCAAATGATTGTGTAGGTACCTGGCACTGTGAAGGTGAGATTCAGATCACAATAATCATATTCTTAAACTTCTACATCAATTTTTTTTGTGAAGAAAGTGCTCACAAAACACCTAGAAGTATTGTGATAGCAGCACTGTTATAAAGACTGAGAAATAAATAATTTTAAAGTGAAGCCATATTAAATTACCTGGGACATAATATAGGTATTTTTAATATAGGCATTTAAACCATTCAGCAGTTGATTTCTCAACTTTAATGCTCTTTTCATCTTGCATGTAGAGAAACTACATGTGATTGTTATTCTTGAGCAATTATATTTGTGTCAGGATGATGTAATGTCAACCTTTAGTTTCTAAGTTTTTGTTTAAATAAAGGGATTATTTACTTGACTACCACCACTGGACTTTAGACAAACAAAAAAACAAACAAGAAACAATTTGAAGGGTCAGGCACCAAAACCATCTCAGAAGAACATATTCATAAATAATTTCAACATGGATGACACTTTAATAACAAAAGAGAGCAAAATATCAAGTACCAGAAAACAGTAGGAAAAAGAAATTTAAGGAATTAGGACTACAAGCTGAAAATAATTTGTGTGATCTTTCTTTATAGGAAAAATAACACATCTTGCTGTGCATAGTTGTACATTTTTTAATGTGTTCTACATATTTATGAAGGTATTCATATGATTTATTTAAAACACAGAGCCGTTGAATGGAAAATAAATATATATCTATCAGATCAGCTATAGCTATTTGTAGCATATATGTGTAGCTGCCGTGAGATGTGATAAATGACAGAGTTTCTAAATAAAACTCTTACTTCCAGCTTTTAAGATTTTTCCTACGTTCAGCAATTATCCAACTTTAAAAAGTATTCACATTGTTTTAGCCTCTGTCCTATGTCTGAAGCCAGTGATAGGAATGTACCTGTGTCTGAACTAGAGACCAGCAATTGATGAAAACTGTTGCAATCTGGAAAGATGAAGTTTTCCTCCATGAAAAATACATACAATTTTCTTCCTTTAAAGAGAAACATTCCAATGTATAAGAACATGCTGTAGGAAATATAGGGAGAGAGAGGGAACATGAAATATTTGGGAATAATTGTGGAATGTAAATTATGAGCTAAAGACATACAAAGAAGAAGGAATACATCATAGTGATTTAGAGAAATGAAGAAAGACATCTTTAAAAGAGGGTAGATCCTGGACACTGATAGAATTTGATATATTAGACAAATAGTCTACTCATGTTGAATTACAGTGAACACTGAGGATGAGTCAACCTAATTTTTTGCCCAGGAGAATTAATGTTTGTAGGAGAAGAGTACACACAGAATTAGGGTTTCTAATGACTAATGAGCTTGAGGCTGCTGTAGTCCTATTCATTTGAGGTACTTTGAATTCATGGTACTCCAGTTTCGATTTCTGCAATAGTACAAAAACAAATCCACTTTCTTACGAAAATGTCAGGTTTCTCTACCCTTTCTTCAATTTGAAAAGTGAGTTGGAGAAAAACAAACAGAGACTAAAACTCTGAAAGCCTGAGTAGCACTTCTTTATCTAAATAAAAGAAAAATGATAAGAGGAAGAGGGATGTCTGAATCACTGTTAGTCATTAAGGAAACCTAAAAAGTTAAATCTATGCTTGCTCCCTTTGCTGAACAAATTTTCCTCCTATTTAACCTCTTGCCCCTGACTATTGTACATATTTGTTTCTAGAAAATTCCTTTTGCGTGTAGATTTAAGTGTTGTATCCTGCTCTTGTAGAAAAGAATTCACACAGCTAAAGCATGAAGTAAGGCTTATGCTTCACTTAATTGCTTAGTGTTCTGCCTGCTAGAACACGAAGGTGGGATTGATCCATGAAGCAATTACAAATAATTACTCCTTGGTTTCTATGGCTAATGAGACCAAGATTCTTCCCTAAGAATAAATGTACTCGAATTACGCTGCAGTTGCCTGTTTTCCTTAATGGGGTGTAACTGACAACTGCTCTTCAATCCACCCTTGTTTTACCTTACTTTTTCTGGGAGCTAGGGAATTTGTTTCAAAAATTAATGCAATAACAAATTAACAAAACTTATCTAAACAAAACAAAACAAAACAATAAAATAAAATGAAATTAAATTAAATAGTAAATTCTCAGAAACCATCTACTTACAGATCTAGTTCATGAAGCAGCTGCACAAATGCTAAGAGTAGCAGAAGGAAACTAGCAGGTTAAAGAGGAAGTTCCCTTTACCTGCACTTTTATAATGTTAAAGTGGGAATGGAATCACCTATATTGAATCCAGATTCATATGAGTTAGAATCAGTGAAATGTTTATGCGCTTTAATGACAGCCTGTCTATTTAGATATAAAAATGGTTTTTTATTATAATTTTAGGCTCCCATTTTTGAAATTTGACATAAATTAATCGTATCTTCTAATATTCCTATGAAATGTGAAATTATCGTACCATTTTATAGTGCTGTAAGAGATCTGCATGAGAAATAACTGCCTAATGATTTCATCGATTGACCTGAAAATAAAATTTGGTAGCATAAAACCAGTAGGGAAAACTTCAGTGAATACCACAGCAACTCTAATGGCAAGTTGGAAAATAATGAGATGTGGTCAAGAAGAGCTGATAGTCTGTTTCTCTCAATGTATATTTCTGGGTGTTGGCCCAGCATTGTTATTTATTTATACGTATTACATCAAGATAACTAAACTGAGATACAGAAAGGATGCAGCTTCAAAGAAAAAATAGAAAAGATATACCATATTTTAAGCAATGTATAAATAATTCAGTTCCACTCGAGATTTAAAAAAAAATAAAAGAAAACGCTAGGAAGAAGAGAAGGGTTTTAAGAAAACTGTTTATAACACAACAGGAGTTAGGGCAGAATTTTCAAAATACCGTATGTCAAATATTTGCTTTTAGCTAATAAAATTAACTATGGAATATAATTAAGAAGCATAATTGTATTGCAACAATAAGATAACTAAACCAGAAAATAATAAAATATTAAAAACATTTTACTCTATTAATTTTGAATAGATTTTAGGTTAGATAAACTGATTACTCTGTGTGCTGCATGAATTGTTTTGTCAAAATACCTGTGACCATAGGAACAAATTGAATTTCATGTACATAAACAGTCTTTCATCTGCAGGGAAAATAATGTTTAGAATGAGTACTTAGGAGGAATTAAAAGAGATTGAAGCTGTCTATGAGGTTTTGTGTCTGTAAATTTTTTTTTTTTTTGGCAGAAATATTCTTTGCACATGGTTTTGCTGCAACTGAAGTTGAAAAGCACCAACTTCTCAGGAGACTTGGAACTATCTTGACTATAAATTTCAGACTGCTTTAAACAGAAAGATACCCATCTCATCTACACTCCCTGAGAGACTCAATGCAGTATGCACATCCAATCACACTGACATCATTGACTATCAAATAAACAATTGAGCAGAAATTTCCCTGCAGGTATAGAAATTTTTCTTAACATGAAGTGGAATGAATGGTAGTATACATTTTCTCAATAGCTTAATGTTTAAACTATTTACTCAAGGAGAATAACTCCTGATTACTAAATCTGTCTGAGTTTGATGGTTCAGAAAAAAACCTCATACGTTCTGAGGGGATATTCCTGAAAACTATTTCTGGGGTTTCACCTCAGAAGAAGAATCTGGAACCTTGCTCTCTATTTTTCAATTAAGTGCTCCAATCACGAAACTATAGAAAAACATGGAATGGTTCTAAAGGGAAAGACAGGTTTAAATGAGCAAATGAATGAGCAAAAAGAATGTATTTAGGTAAGAAATTTCACTTTTGTGAATACTATTCTGACTGCCAGAATTATAATTATTAGACACTGGACTGCCATTTTCTGTGTAACATCTGATGAATTAATATGAAAATTCACTTTCCATAGTTTAAAGAGGAACTGAACAGGTACTTCAGTTTTGTGAAATATTAATCTTACAGTGATCACTACAAATCTCTAAGCTTGAGTTGTTCCATATTTTCCATTATTCTTTCATCCTTCTTTGTCTACCAACTCATCTAGCCATGACTGTGATGTAAAATCTTTCTGATATAAAAAGATGCTCCAGCATCTTTCTGACAAGAGTATCCTTTCTGAATGTGTCAAATTCATACTATTCTACGTTCATTTCTGGTGTTTCTGTAAATACATAGTGTGTTACGTCCTGTAAACCAGAAATTGTTTCCATAGAAACTGGTGAGTTTAGTACTATACTTAAAATGTTTCACATACTGAAGGAGTCCTAGTAACTTTGATATTGCCCACATTAGTTCACAGCCCAAGAGAAATATACACATAATATTAATATTATTAATAATAATATAGGCAGTTCTTCTCATTGAATGGGACAAATGAAAAAAAAAACCACAGTCAAAAGTGACCAAAAAAAAAAGTGTGACTTAAAATTAATATCTTTGTTAATTAATTGAAAATATCTAATTCAGTGACTTTTTTGGTTAAATTTTAATTGGTTTACTTTGGAGAAATTTTTTCTGAAGGAATTATACGTACTGATTTGGATGAGACAGGAAGATGGAACTTGGACTAACCATCTAAATGCTTATATATTTTTAAATGAAAATTTTAATTTTAAAAGGAATAGGAATGCCTCAATTTCCTACAAATGGTGATTTTTCCATACTCCAGGAAAAAAAATATATGGTACATATTTTTATAGCAATCAACTAAAAACCAAGTCAAAGTTATACAATATACATAGTTAATTAAATGAATAAGAAACTCGATTTCAACATTATATAAAATGTAATTTATATTTATGCAGAATTTTTTAGAATGTGGGTTTTGTCTCTTTGATTGTATGTGATAATTGCATTGTTCTTTTTCAATAAAGCTGAACTTAGAGATGTATTCCAGCATCAGTTTTCATTAGCGTACTTAAGCTACTCATCTTTGAATAAATCTGGAATTAAAAAAATATACAAATACCTTATCCTAATGCTTAAGTCAGAGGAAACTGCTTTATTTCCAACCTCTTTCCAACTCAAGTAAAATTTGAAACAAACACTGTTTTTTTCTGTTTTACAATTTATTTTCTTTTCTGGAAGGTGTCTTTGTTCTGGATTTAATATCTTGCTAAATCTTCAAAAACTAAACCAGTTTTTATTTTTCCTGTTTTTCAGACCACTTGGAACTATTATATTTGAAGAGCACTTACTTAAAAGTGAGCTTTTGGCTGCTAGCAAGTCTAATATCTTTTCCATTTGCTTTAATAGCTTTCTCCATGTGAAGTGGCTCATTACACTAAGTTCTGTATTTTTCTTGTTGAAACATCTAACACAAATTTTTTTTTTTCCACCTATTTACAATTTTTGTGTAATTCAAAATTACTTAGAAGTAATTTCTAACCTGAAGTAAAAAAAATAGGGGTTTGGGTTTGGTTTGTTTGGGTTTTTATAATAAACTTTTTGCTCTCAAATCAGGAGGGGAAAAATGATATATAAAAGAATCTACATATTTGTGATGTATAAAGGTCCATCTATGTGAATATAAGACTTTTTAAGAATTTTTATTTCTTTGTCATACACATGCACAAGAAAACATACAGGACCTGCATAAAATCTGGGCACTCTACCAAGTTTGTATAAATAATATTTTATTACCTAGAAAGTTTAAACATATTTCTGAGATGAGGGAAGGTAAGAAAGAAAGAGATGAAAATTAGAAGTCCAACTACTTCACCCAGAAATTGCTCACACATGTAAAAGATTGAACAGAAGAATCTGTTCTGTACTGTGAGTTTCAAAGCCAGACAAAATTAGAACATCACTAGACTGTTATAGTTCATTTAATTAATGTAGGAGACGGAAATGCTGCTGTGCCAACCTATTATCTTATTCATTCATGGTATTAGAGTCCCATAAAATGGTATTATAATCAGGTCATAAAAAATATGCTACTTTCTAAAGCAGCAACAGAGAAGAAACTTATTCAGCTTCAGATCTATACATCCAAATGCCACGTTTCTAGAGTTCAGACATGAACAAAGCACTGAAATTCCCTTTCAGAGTCAATGGTGCTCTGATCAGCACTGTCAGTAGTCTGGAGACATATTCAGTTGACAGTGTGAATTCTAGACTAAAATGGGGCATTTTAAAGATGGTTCCCTGCCTTCGAGAGTTAAATGTCACATTGGAAAGAGATGATAAAAATCTCCTGAATTCAAAGCCCAAAAATAACTAAAAAGCAAAGATGTGATGAATAACCTAAATCATAATACCTCTATGCTCTTCAGAAGAGTAGGAAATATGACTGTACTTTGCAACAACTATTTGCTGACTTGGAAACACAAGCCAAAACCAATAAAGCTACCACTACATCATAGGGTATGTCTTTATAATTTGTGCTAGAACACACTTTGCCTTGTAGAAATATCAGTAAAATGGGATAGGCATATAAGTGTATGCCAGAGAACATAAAATAATTATATATATGAACTACCTCTGTTTCACATGAGGTTTTAAGGGTAGAATACAAAATAGATGAATGATGTGAAATTCCCACTGCAATATTTTTAAAAGGCTACTGGAAAAATCATTCTGAATATAAAGAATTATTAAAAATGTACCACAGAATAAATATAAATTTGTTTTTGTAACATGACAGCTCCTTCATGGTTTCTGAATTGTTATCATCATCCCTTATGTTAAGTCTCTTATTCTTTCATTCTCTGAACACTTTGTTGCTTTGCCTGATTATTATCAAGGACATCCAAGGTCATGGAGATGCATAGTGGTTATTCAATAATTGTAATTCTTCTTGCATCACATCAAGAATTTGTTCCTTGGCTTACACCCAAATAAAAGAAGCGCTAAAGATGGCTCAAAAGAAAATGCAGTAGAGTTTTCTTAGTGGTAAATAAAATTAGGAACTGTGGTAAGAAACTTTTAATGCCACAAACTCTTTTAATAGCCTGAATATAAAATGTAGTCATAGAAAAATAAAACCATGGCTATACTAAATAAATAAATCAATAAATTTAAAGTATCAATCAAGCACATAAGAAGGTTAGAATTTGAAAGATGAGCTACGACTTATGGAGAATAAAATAAATAGAAGAATGTAAGTAGAGAAGAAGATAAACTACAAGTAGTTTAATTAACTGTGAAGTACATTTTAAAAAAAATAGATCATACAGAAAAGGTCAATGAATCAGTTATAATGTCCTGATCTCTAGAACATAAGAGTTGAGTTGTGACTTGCCAGTAGAATAGTAGAATAGACCAGAATAAGGCAAGAAGAGATTACTCCTTAAATTAGATTGTAAGATGCCTTGGTGAAGCTGTGGCATGTAAAGACCTAACTAAAATATTGTTTTAACCACCAGTGATGATTGCTCAGCTCTTCTCTTTTAAAAGGTTTAGGAGAAGCATTAGATCTATAAGTAAAAGTGAGAAAAAGATGACTCAGTAAATAATTATAACAAGTTTCTTTAGCTTCAACACTGCAGAAAATGAGAAAAAGCCTATGAATATTCAGTTAAATATCTAAATTTGATAAAAATATACAGAGAGGATAAAAATAGAGTTGTCAGGAATCATCAAGTAGGGATTTGTCAAGAATTGACTGTGTCAAACTAATTTAATTTAGTCTTTTCATAGAAAACCTGGCAGAGTTCATAAAAGAAGTAATAAAACTGATTCACTTTGACTAGTGGAACTTTAGTTTAAATGACATTTTCATAAAAAAATACTGCTGAAGAAGGTAAAATAATCAAGAAGGTGGATGTATAATCAAGAAAATAATTTTACATTTAGATTATCAGACTGTCTTTTTAGTGGGGATTCACAGGGACCTATGCTGGAATTTGTTTTGTTCAGTATTTTCAGCTGTAGCTTTGATAGAACTAGAGAGTGCACTTAAAATTTTCCAAATGACGTGAAACAGTAGGGAGTGCAAGCTCTTTGAAGTGTGGTTTTTGAATTCAAAATTATCTTAGTAATATGAAGAAATGGTCTGAAATCAGTAGGTGAAATCTAAAAAGGGTGACAACATGGGGAAAGAGGGGAGGAGAGAACATTTTGGTTGGGAGGGACCTGCAGCGATCATCTAGTCCAACTTCCTGAAGGCTTCAGGACTGACAAAAAGTTAAATCATGTTTCTATGGGCATTGTCCAAATGTCTGTTTAACACTGACAGGCTTGGAGTATTGACCACCTCTCTAGAAAGCCTGTTCTGGGATTTGACTACCCTCTCAGTAAAGAAATGTTTCCTAACATCTAGTCTGACTCTCCCCTAATGCAGCTTTGAATTGTCCTGTCACTGGATCATAGAGAGAAGAGAAAAGTACCTCTCTCTCCACGTCCCCTCCTCAGGAAACTGTAGAGATCAGTGAGGTCATGCGTCAGCCTCCTTTTCTCCAAATTATATAAACACAGAGCCCTCAACCACTCCTTGTGGGACATTTCTTCCAGCCCTCTCAACAAGTTTGTTACCCTCCTCTTGACAGGTTCTTTTTACTGCATTTGGTACACTGCAGTATGCAATTTGCAATATATGTTCCTGTTATTCTGTCGATAGAACATTTTTTGCATTAAGAGACAAAAAGTCAATAACTTTCTGTGAATTATTGTAATCCAAACTTCACAAGTGTTTGAAAATTTATTAGAAAAAAATTATTAAAAAGTAACTGCAATCAGCATGCATTGCAGGATTTTCTAAACCTAATCAAAATTTCACCTAAATTTACATTCACTAGGTGAGGTGTTTCTTTTCTTATATCTTAAAGGTTGTAGCTTCTGCTGATGATTGTAGCTTCCTTAATTTCTGACTTGAACCAGCTCTGGGACCTTCTTCTACTTAACTAAGCAAATCATAACATATCTAGGTGAAAGTTCACCATCTAAGGCTTCAGCAAATTTAGCTACCAGTACTAAGCAGGATCTACAACTGTTAAGTAAAATAAGCATGGACCAAACTTCAGGTTTTTTTCCTACATAAGCACAACATTTAGGTTATCATTACAATTTCCATTGTTCTTCTCCAGCTCCTATGAAACATATAGTCTTACACAGACAGTATTAAAATTTAAAGGTGAATGATGAAGAGTGAACCTAGAGAGAAGGTACTTTCATGAAACAGGTTCTAAGCAGAAAACCACTGTGCATTTGAAACTCCCACTTCCTAGTTGGAAAAGAAATAATTACTATGCATCTGAATGATTCTGTTGAAAATTTACAGAAAGGATGAACTCTTAACACCATCACCACAACATCTAAACTAAGAAGAAGACTGGATTCTGGATGGGTTCATCTAATGATCTAATAATGCATTTTATTAGGCACAGATTTGTTGAAGGAGTGAGAACTTTAAGGCAGCTCATTTCATTCCTCCAACAGGGAGTATTTATGTCTGTCACACTGCACTGCTTTCCAGGGTGAACGAAGTCTTAATCACACTATTTTAATGATCCCTTGCACATCTTAAGGACATGAACTGGCCTGAAGCAGACTAGGCAGAAAATAATTTTTTCATATGGAACATTTTACAGGAAAGATCAGTCTGCTTTAGAGTGGGACATTTTCAGATACTGCAACCCTAGCAACCACAAAAGCTCCTAACAAAGATATTTACATATTTTCATACTTAAAAATGAGAATAATCATGTTTAGGAATCTAGATGACACTACAGCCTAGCATATCCATTAAAACTCAGTTAAGCTAAATGGAAAAAAAATCACCCTACTTCCTTTAATACTGTAGATTCCAAAACATTTAAATGAATATTAGATGTTTCTGGTACCTCTTGCCTGGGTAAGATGGATACATTATGGATGTGTCAGGCCATCACAACAGTTATTTTATGAGATTCCCTACAGCCACAATGCAGCCACAAGTTCAATGGCATTTATCATACTCCAGGATTAGAAATACATAGAGGTCAATTTAATAGGCTTTGAAGTCCAGAGGAGAGATGGTATTTCCTGTACTTTTTTGATAGGTTTTAATAAGATTTAGGAATTTTGTGTCCATATTGTTATAAATACCAATTCAATTTCCTTCCAGTGCTTATAACCTGGTGAAAACATCCTCCTGAAAAGGAGGCCAGAATTGTATGGGTAGAAAATGAAATACAGTCAAAGCAGTCAGTACACGACAAGAATCTTCAAAAATTGCCCATAAATTACCCACTTGCCTAAAAAGCATAAATAAATCTTGGACATTTTAAAGGTCCAACTGAATAAAGTCCTGAACTGCTTTGAGCAGGAAATTGGACTTTGGTGTACTTAAACCTGAAATATGGAAAGGAAATGCAGAAGCCAAGGATCCCTCTATTTGAAACAAAATGAAAAGGTGCAACCTTTGCACATACTCCTAACTTACTTAGTGTTGTGAAACACCATTTGTCTCTGACGTTTATCCCTATATATGGAGATAACTACACAAAGAAGTGTCATAACTATAGTTCCCATCCTGTAATAGTTCCTTATGGTGTGTTTGCTGGAAGGGATACCAAGGGCACTAGACAAAGCAGTTAAGAGTGTTCAAGAAAAAGTAACAAAAATGCTCTTCAGAGACCCTTTCTTCAAAAAATAAAAGAAAACTCTCAAGCTTTCATGAATGAGAATTTTTTTTTTCTGTTTTCTTATACATAAAATCCTTCTATGGAAAAAAAAATACAAGTTCACTACATTAGTAGATCTTTTTCCAGGTTAATACTCTTACTATTCATATTTTTACTGCATAAAATGAGGCTTCAATTCTGCTCATAAGTAGAGGTTCAAGGGGTGAGTTCAGGAACTCAGACACCTTCTTATCCACAATTATCTCAGTCCTTGCCTTCAGGAAATCTCCAACTAACTCTCCAGAACAAAACTGCTTTAGAGGTACTTCTTCATGGAATGGATGCAAGCCAGACAGAGCCATTTAGCCTCAGGGTCAGAGTTTTGCTTATAGACCATCTTTTATTTGACATTTTAGACATAGCTTAGCAAAATATTTTAGCATTTCATAATTCGTTATAATTCATACATTTTTCTTTGGTTTCATTTGTTTTAGGAAAGTCTAACATCATCACTGCAACGTATAGAATATGGTCTTCCTCATGAAACCGTTCTTAAGGATCAATCTGAGCAAATAATTATTGTAATTAAGGCAGGTACCTAATAGCCTTAAGGAGACATGCTTTCCCATAGACCAGGTTGCTCAGAGTCCCATCCAACCTGGCCTTGAGTGCTAACAGAGATGGGGCATCCACAACTTCTCTGGGCAACACGTTCCAGTGCCTCATGGCTCTCACAGTAAAAACCTTCTAGCAAACATCTAAGTCTACCTTCTTCAAGTTTAAAACTACTACCCTTTGTCCTATCACTTCAAGGCCTTGTAAAAATATATCTCCATTTTTCTTGTAGCTCCTTTTAAGTACTGGGAAGTCACTAGGAGGTCCCCTCATAGCCTTTGCTTCTCCAGGGTGAACATTGCCAACTCTCTTGTCCTGTCTGTATAGGAGAGGTGCTCCAGTCCTCTGAGCATCTTCATGGCCCTTCTCTGGACACAATCCAATTAATACAGAACTGACATAGAAATCTCTGGTCTAAAGCAAGACATGAGAGTAAAAATGATAACATTTCAGAAGGCTTTCCCAGTTCTACTTTGCTTTAGCAGGATAAAATTGTTTCCATTTGCCTCCATTACCACTTCATGTGCTTTCCTTCCTTGGTTTCTTCATAATTGTCTGATGAGCAGAAAGAAAAAACGTAGTCTTCAAATCCACATGTAAAGTGCTTCCAGTACTGAATGTGCACATTATTCAACGATCTTAATCATGAAAGAGAAGAAGAAGTACATAAAGAATCTGAATAATAGGAACAATTTGGTTTATGTGTGCATTCAAATCCATATGAAAGTAGATTCTGGTCTTATAGGAGCCAAGAGACTACATGCCTTGCTCAGGATTCTGGAGACAAGGCTTAGAAGCTTTCATATTTGGAAAGAATATATAATTCATAAGGTTTTAAAGTGAAATTTGTCCTCTAGGAAGAATTATATGAAAAACGGAGAAGGAAGAGACAAGAAATAATTTGACCTTAACTTCTGCACACAGTTTGAAGGTTAACAGATGAGATAGCAGTCTACTGATTTTGGCTGGGATAGAGTTAATTTTCTTCTTAGAAGCTTGAGTGTTTGCTGTGCTTTGGACTGGTGACCAAAACAGTGTTGATAACACACTGTTACTTTATTTATTGCTAAGCAGTGCTCAGTTTCAAGGCCTTTTCTGCTTCACACAGCACCCCACCAGCAAGAAGCCTCGCGGTGCACAAGAAGCTGGGAGAGGACACAGATGGGACAGATGAACCCACCTGACCAAAGGGATATTCCATACCATATGACAACATGCTCAGCAATAAAAGCTGGTGAAAAAAGGAAGAAGGGGATGTTTGGAGCAATAAGGTTTCCTGGAGATGGCTGAACACCTGCCTGCCTGCCTGGGAAGTAATGAATGAATTCCTTGATTTGCTTTGCTCATGTGTGCAGATTTTGCATTACCTATTAAACTCTCTTTATGTTGAGCCTCTTCTTTTCTCACTTTTACTCTTCTGATTCTCTCCTTCATCCCATCAGGGGGGAATGAATGAGGTGCTCTGTGGTGCTTAGCTTTCTGTTAGGGTTAAACCACAAAAACTATTTATATTTGATCACTAGAAAATAATTTCAGTCATTCAAAATTCTCCCCATATTGGTGAGCAGGATTTCAGAAAAATACAAGAAAAGCAGAAGTCTAAATAATATCCTTTGGAGGCACAAAGGAGCTGCAGCCCTTTTCCACTAAATACATAAAAAAATTAGGCAGTTTGGATCATTCTTCTGAAGACAAGTACTTAACTTTTTGACAATTTTTTCCATATATATTTAGAAAGCTAGATCCTGTCAAGTAACATTTGTCATAGAAACGTAGAGATGCAAAAAAGGCTGCCATCCTTCGAGTAGCATTGTGGGAAGTAAAGACAAGGTGTTAAGAAATGTGGAGTAAGCTAACCATGTAACTGATATGAATTTGACTTGGAGCATAATGGGAAATTACTGACATGTTTCAAATGGTATGGGGAGGGAGGTGGGCAGAATGACAGAGAAGATAAATAATTTTGGCAGCAGATTTTTGGGCTGCAAAGATCTGGGAGTATGTTTAAGTTAAAAAAAAGACTAAAAAATATATACAGATATTTTGGAATAAAAGCAAGAATATGTATTATAAAAATGAATATATATCCATAACTAGAAAAAAAAAAATATGTTTAGACTGCTATTGCACACAGATCATTCCTTCTCTCACTGACCAATATTGTCTTACTATTTCTGAGTATTCTCAGGTCTCTCTGAGTGCATCTGTTATCTTCTGTACTATATTTAACTCATAAATATCATAAGGCAGAGATCATGCATCTGTTTCCTGCTTACAGGGCCATTTTCACTGTAAGATCCTGAAATTAAATTGGGCTGGTTTAGTGTTATAGTAATACTTATACTGATATATTCGTCAAGAACAAATCAAGCCAAACAATTTTAAGTCTTGCTTCAACAAAATTTCTGGTTTAGCTGTTAGGAGAAAAAAGAAAAGTGTAATTTACTTGGTTTGGTTGACATTTTGTTTTTCACGGCATCTTCATAATTAGACTTAGAAAATAAGGTGGCACAGCACTAAGATGACTGTACAGTTCGCTTAAAGCATGTACTTTGAAGAGAAGTTAACAGGGCCTCAGAGGAAAACTAGCAGAACATTCCACATGGAGTACAGTACATCTAGGAGACTCCATTAAATAATTGTTTGAATTATTTAGATAATACATTAAAAGGGGAACATAGAAAATCTATTCACTCTCAGAGTTGGAAATCAGTGCAATTTCTGAGGACAAAACTAGAATTTAAATTAGGTTGATTAAATTAGAGGAATGATTTAAAACCTATAATTACCAATAATTATTATTGATCAATAATCACTAATCAATCAATTCCCACAAAGGCATGGGCAACGTTTTGTGTTCAATCAAGAAATATCAAAATCACAACTGAGAAATGCGAAATAACCAACTCAAAAAATATGAGTGATAAACCGAACCAAGCCAAGTGTGATCCTATTGCACAAAAGTCAATTTTCATTATTATGTTTATCTTAAAGACTATAATATGTAAAACAGAAGGAGGTTAAAATTTCAGCTGAAATGTTAGTTTTAGTTTTTGTGGTCTAGAAAGTATGATTGTAGACAAATGTATTTTTACCAAATTTAGATGTGGCAAGATGCAGGAAATGATTGAAAATGATGTCTAAGAGATGTTTAAAGAAAGTTCAAACACTTTTCTTCTGACTGAAATTATTTATTTTTTATGCAGCAAAGGATAAGACCAGGATAATGTCGTTATCTGGAAGCTGGGAATTACATAGTTAGAAAACCTTCTAAGAATAAGAAGTTTTGGGTTTTACTTCAAATATCTATTTCTGCTGTTTTAAGGGGAGGGTAATGAATACCTCTTAGGACACTGAAAGTATGGTTTAAGTCTCAGAAATGGAATAAACTGGATATTTTTCTTTTGTTTTATTTTTTTGTAACTGAACTCTCATCTTTGAAATTTAAAACAAAATAAAACAAATCTTTTGAATATTAACATTTTTGAATTTTGAATATGCAAATCTTGAATATGAAGACTTGTTAAATGATTAGTTAACAACAAAGAGAGAAATTCTTTAGAAAGCTACTGTTGCATCTCAGCTACCTCAGCCTTTCTTCATATTAAAGTCCACAGAATAGTTAAAGTTGAAAGTCCATTTGGTCCAACCCTCCCTTATTGAATTTCACCGAGGGTGGGGTTCCACAGTCTTTGTGGACAAGCTGTTTCTGTGACTGGTTAATCTCACACCAAAGGGCAATACAGACCTGTTGTTACTCTATCTCATGTTACTGAATTCCACTTGTCCCTTGAAGAAGTTGTATGTTGACCTCTGGAGGGATTTTCATAACTAGGTAGAATATGTGTTGTTTATTATGTCTGGAATTAACCAGACAAACCACTCCACCACCCACAGAACTGAGGAAGAGTTCTCTATCTGCCAACCCTGTCTGTGTCCAGGCTGGGTGAGGCTATCCACGATGTTCCAATCTCTTGACCACCTTTATGGAATACTTCTGGATTTTTCCAGTATATCCATATCTTTCTTGTGCTGGAGCACCCCTGACTGGACACAGCACTCTAGCTGTGACCTCGCCCATGCTGAGCAGAGGGGAAGGATCACTTCAATTGACTCACTGGAAATGCTCTGCCTAATGTAGCTCAGGATTCTATTGGCCTATTTTGACACAAGGGAGCATTATTGGCCCATTGTCAGGTTGCTGTTGAACAGGAATCCAAGATCTTCCTCAGCAGAGCTGCTTTCCAGCCATTCACCCCCCATCAGTCCCTAGCATGTACAAGTGCCTGGAGTAATTTCTCTCAAGGTGCAGATTTTGCCTTTCTTTTATTTGAACCTCAAGACATTCTCCTCAGTTTAATTCTGCAGACTGTTGTGGTCCCTCTGATGACAGCACAACTCTCTAGTACGTTAGCTCCTATTCTTAGTTTCATATCATAAAGACTTTCTCGGTATGCACAATGTCTCGGCATACAGGCCGTAAATGAGATGTGGAACAGCATTGGTCCTAGCACTGACCACAGAATAGAGAATTGGTGACTTGCCTCCAGCTGGACTCTGGTACAGAGGGTTGTGATCAGTGGTAAAGTCATTGAGTCATTTTTCAATCCACCTCACCATGCATTTATCTAACCTGTGTTTTTCCAGATTACCTATGAAGATATTATAGGAACAATGTCAAACACTTCACTAAGGATAAACCTTACTACAGTAAACAATGGTGGACTCCTCCATATATGTTCTAGCCACGCTTTATTCCTCATGAATTAACCTTTCTCAATTTGAATTTTGTTGGTTGCACACACAGTATGAAATTAAATCATTACTTGCTGTCAGTTTTCTCTTAAAAAATTACAGGAACCAAATTTAGGCTTCTGTTCTGAATCAAGTATGAAGAGGAATCAAAATAAGTTACTGTCTTAATGACCTCATCTCTATGGTGTAATACTGTTCTACATTCAGGTCACCAAATATCAAATGGAACAGCATCAAGAGGAAAGACTGTATGTGACTCACGGCAGAAGGCAGGGAATGTGTCACAAAATTTGTTCAGTTTGTCAAAGTGTTTAAGATTTAAGAGTGCTGTAATGACTAATATGTTGAACTGGCACAGAGTCAGCACTGTCCCTTTTTGGTTTTGCCCTTTATTAAATATGTCCCAAAGCACTTAATTCTTATGTGGAAGAAAACAAGAAGGTGAATTTTTTGAATAGCAGAGGTTGGCCCCAAATTGAGTGACTATCTTTCTTTCAAGAAAGGATAAGAATATCAGGAAGAATGGGAAGAACAAGGCTAAAAGTGATAGGAATAACAATGCATCGTAATGAAAAAGAATAATTTTAAGGTGGGTTTTACCAGTAAAAGTTGTATTAAAATTTTGTATTGCTTTCTATTTAGTATTACTGGAGAGTTTTCTGCTGTTAAAATTAAATATAGCCTTTCAGATAAGTAATGGAAACAGACTCACTACAGTTCAGCTTTAAGGAATTTGTCTAGCTAATAGAAAATGTGTATTAATTCCCAGAAATTATGAAATTTAGGCTTCCAGGATTATTGTTTTACTGTACTAGCTATTCTTCAGTTCAATAGAATATAAAATATAGGTAACAAGTAGTTTTGTTCATAGATTTTTTAACTGGAACTTCAGGGGCATCTGTGCTACATGAGCATCTGCTGTAGCTTCTATATAGAATAGAGTTCTTTCAAGTTTTGACATTCCAATCCAAAATAGAAGGTACATATTAACTGGCATACCAATCAGGAAAAAGAAAAAAGCAAAAGAAAAGGGAAAAACAAGAAGAAGGAACATGGGATTGTAACAGAAATTACCTTGAAGACAAATTACCACAGTCATTTGAGGAAGATAAAGTATGAAATTGTGCAAGATAAATGAGAAACAGTCAATCTATATGAAAGTTATATTAAAACTTCCAATAAATAAATAACAATCTGAAACAACAGATGCCTTCCATTTTATAAAATATAAAAATAAATGCCTTCTTCAATGTTAGCATATATTAACTAACACAAATCTCAATATTCATTACTTTCTTCTGTGTCAAAATCTTTTGTGAATATTGCTAAAACTAACAGGTAGAAGAATGAGAATAAATTTAACAGAGTATGAATATTAGGATATTAGTTTGTAAACATGGACTAGAGATCCATTGTGTCTTGCTGTATTTTGTGAGTGGATTTTTCTTTTGATTTATTTCCAACACTAGTAAAGATGTAGGAAGGAAAAATTAAAAAGAAAGCCAAGTAAGGCAGAATCTGATGAAAATAAATTTATGTGGGAATATTGGGAACAACAATAAGTGACACAAAGCTTGGAATCTACCAAAACAGAACTAAAAATACTGCATTAAATTTCTCCTGAGCTGCAAAGAAATATTTTAAACATAGTTGCTTTTTTTTTAAGAATGGCGTTTTGAAATAAAGAACAAAACATGACCTCATTTATGAGGCTGCTTTGAAGATCAAATGGAAAACAGAGCTACCTAATCATATAAAAAATGAAAAAGGAGGATTGTAATTTTTACTTTTGGGTACAAATAAATATTCCTGCTGGTTGCTTATTCTGCCTAAAATAATGTACACTGGTAGCTTACTGGAACTCACGTAAGTCATGTACTTAATAATCTAATCCAGTGAAGTGAATTTCATTCTTTGTGAAATGCTAATTATGCACTAACAGACATTTATTACTTAGCAAAATTACAAAAATTACATAAAACTATACCAGTAAATGTTAACAAATTCAACTCAGCTTCTGGTATAAAAAGGTATGAAAAACAGGTCATAAATATGACATGGACAACATTTTTTAGTGTTTGGTTATATTTAGAAATTGTCATATGGTGGAGCTTACCTAAAAACTTGCTCAAACAAATGAGATCTTTAGTCCATCTGTCCAGCTCTAACTCATTAAATGATTCTGACATTTGCTAACAAACAAAATCAAGTAATTTATTTAGGGGGGAGGGTTTCCAAAGGCTCCAGACTTCCTCTACTGAACTCTAATGATTCAGGTATGCCTGGGAAAGAAAAAAATGAGACAGAAGCTCTAAATGTATTTCCTTCTAACACAGTGATGGCAGGAAAGTAAAAGGGTGATAATGCACTTTAGACTTTTGACTACTAATTGGCTTTAGATATCAAGAATGTGAGAGACGTTGGCTTGGGGTTACAGATCTAACAAGGCCATTGTCCATTTATGCTGAATATTTGTCAGAGACTAAAATGTTATGGTTCATTGCTTATACATTTTTATGAAGAGGTTTTGGCCATTATGGCAAAACTGTATAAAGAAGCTACAGCCACTGAAGCCCTCCCCTCCCTGAAGATGCCTCCTAAGGGGAACTTTGGACTGTGAGTTATGCCACCTAAGGGAATTCAAGATAAGACACTTGCTCAATCATCGCAGGTCTAAGAAGAAACAAACAAGGGTGGGGGAGAAGAATGCATCCACAAGGAAGCCAAACCCACCAGCTGTGCTGAGAATCATCTCTGGCTGGGTTCAGGGCACAGCCCACAGACCCAATGGCTGAGGGAACATTTACACAGATTCCCGCCCCAACCGAGGGGGGAAGGAAGAGGTTTTGGGTGTCTGGTGTAACCTCTGCTCAGAGGCACTGAACACCCATTCTCCCTTACACAACCCAGTCCAGCTATGGAACCCCCAACCCCAGGAAAGCCACATCCATGGGACATTCACATGAGAGGCATATGAGGAGGAGTCATAATCCATCAAAGACCCCCAAAGTGCTTCCCAGACTTATTCCTGAGGCCTTGTACCATGGGACTGCACGTGATGCAAAGTGATGAAATTGATCCAGAGTCTGCTGCAAGAGACTGTCAAACTGTCCCTCTGCCCCAGGGGAGGTGCCTGGGTGTTCCCACCTGGCCTGAACATACATTAATCAATTTACTTCAAGGTTTTCTTGGGGCCCCTCACTACCAAGAAGACTAGCTGGAGAGGATCATTGGGACTCCAGTGGGATCCACAGAGTAGTGGTATTTTCTTTAATCTGTCTCCATCACTCTCTTTCTGTACCCCCACCTCTTTTCTATTTCTTTGTCTTCCTCTCTCTCTCTCTCTCTCTCTCTCATATTTACTATTAAATAAAATCCATACTATTGACTTTGGCATATGGTCTCTTTTGCACCTCAATTCGGGCAGAGGCATTTCTAATAACTTTAGAAATAAGACTGTATCTGTCAGAAAGTGATAAAAAGTAAAAACAATAGCATCTTGTTGGGAGACATATCCATGAATGTCCAGCACTCTGCTGAAGGCTGAGTCCAAGGAGGAACTTAGCTATGTAAAGGCCAGAGAGCAGACCACACTTTGACCAGCTGTAGTCGGCATCCTGTTCCCTGGACTCCACAGTACCAGCTGGACCAGAGGCCTTGGCTGATGTGAGCATGTTCTGTGCAGACAGTGTGTATGCATGCATGTGGGTTTTGAGGAATAGAAATTGCTATCCAGCCACTATGTCCATCCAACTTTGAGAGAAAAATATTAAATTTTATGTCACTAGGTGGTGTGCTGCTCTTCTTGAGACTATTTTGCCCCTAATTCTATCTGAGACAGACAGCAATATAACACGATTAGAAGAAATTTTTGGTGAAATTTAAGCTATTGGTTAGGCAAAAACTTGTAAAACAATTGTAAAACTAGTTAATTAAAGTTAGTTTGAAACTGTTTTCAGAAGCTGTCAAGTCCAAAACATGGAACATATATAGTACAAGTAAAAGGTTTTCACTTATGGATTACAGATTTTTTTCCCTAGAGAAAACAAACAAAAATCAACTAACTAAACCCAACAAAACCTAAAGATCTACATTTAAGATAACACACTGGTATCAACTTAAAAATAGTTTCACTTAAATAAAATGCATTTCATTAAATACTTTCTCTACTACAACTTTCAACTTAGAAATGACTTTCATTCTACTCTGGCAAACCAGTTAAATTTCTTGGGTTTTTTTAAAAAAAATCTTTAATAACAGGTTTTCATTTATAAAATTCAGAGTGCAGTAAAATTTGGTGTAAACTATTTGAAATAACAACTTATACCGTCATTTTTAGTGAAAGAACAAAATAAATATTAAAACTTCCATAACAGAAAATAGAAGAATATCCACAAAAAAAAAGTGAAATATAAGCCTTCTCATAGAACTAAATATCTATATAGTCTACTGGTTAAATAAATAGAATAACATTCTCAGCACCATCTAGTATGCATTAAGGTGCTTAAATTTGAATTTAAAGGAAATTATTACTTAAAAAAAAATGAATAATGTATGTCTTTATATGGCTTTTTAACCCCAAGGAATTGCTGTCTAAACCTCCAGTAGAAGTGCTTGAGCAGATGGATACAGTAATTGTGTAAATCAGTACCTTTTGATTAGTAGAGGTTGCAACAGAGGAAAGAGTATGGAAAAGATAGTATATTGATGCAAAAGAAAGGATAATATTCTGAAAAATGAGGTGATAAACGGCAAAAAAAAAAAAAAAGTAAACCTATTTATGAGCAGTACCAATCACAAAATAATTCTGTGTAGCTTTTCCAATCTCATATATGATACATAAAATAAAGATTTATTTAAGAAGATGTGTCTGAGAAAGCAGACATCATTATGCATTAGTAACTGGATGAAGTTTAATACCACTGTTTTGGGGTCAGTTTTATATATCTTCATTCTTTAAACAGTTCACCCTGAAAAGAAAAGATTTAAACCTAACATAATTCACTTTTTTAAAAATGAATCTGCTCATTCAAAAATACTCTACTCTAATTTTTAATAAATGTCCATTAAAGCAATATGACCAACTATATAGATGGATATTTGGAAAAATTTGCACATTTACCAGTGTGATTTATGCCATTACCACAAGAAAAATAAAATTTCAAAGTAAAAAAATCTTCTAAAATAATACCAGAGTTATAAATAAATCAAATTTAAATTTACTAATGAAAAAATAATAGAAAATTTAGCCATACAGTGTAGTTTTTAAGACATTTCTATAGATGAGGTGGAAGTTTTGAAAATAGCCAAAGGAAGAGAATATATTTAATTTAAATTAGATTCTTCTTTAGGCAAAACTAGCAGAACCAGCCTGACATTAAGATGAAGAGCTTTCTAATAGTGAGATGACAAAATTACTTAATCTTAAAACAGTAGTTCCTCTAAATAAAACAGCCTCAATTTATCTTTTAAAGGTTAACTTTTGCTGCTTTTTAAATTTTCTTAGTTAATTCTTGCTATCAGTAATTTACCTCCAGTAAAAATGAAAGTGTACTTTGAAAACCCTGTTTGTGTGCCCCAGCACTCTTATGGATGCTGATGGCCAGCAATCTCCAATCAGTTCTGGACAAGACCAAGCCACCTTCTTGGCCTCCCTGTCTTTGTTCTTTTAGGGTTCTAGAACTAGACTTCTGGTATTTTCTTTCATGAATTCTTGAGGTACTAATGATCCCTCTCACCAGTCCCACCACCAGCTAGCTGTACCTGTGACTCTCTTATCTTGAAGAAGACTTTCTCACTACTTGCTCAGCAGCCCAAGTCCCCATAATGTATCTGCACAGTATCAGAGCTGGGCCTGGTACAGCCCAGAAAGTAACCAATCAATCTTTTTTTTTTCCTTTTCTTCTTTTACTTCTTTATTAGATGGTCAAGTTTGGACTCCTCTATGAGCTCTTTGCAGTAAAATGGAGAGAAGGGTATTCAGGGTATGGTTCACCTGATGAATAGCTGTGTCTAATTTAGAGTGAGAAAAACTGCTGCCTGGTAGCCCTTATTTCACTAACGTTGACTACCCAAGCATAATGGACAACATTTCACCACATGATTTGAATGTTTGAGAAAATAGAGTGAAATGGTTGGAGACCATTGAATAACCACTCTTAGAATATGCATCACACTTGTAAACGGGATAGAGATCCTCATAAAAGTGAGCTGAGATGTGCTGATATGTCAGCCGAAGGACCTAGTGTTCCAGTAAGTGGGGAATATTCTTTAGGTAGGGATAAGAGTGAGAGAGTTGTGTAGAGAAGCCGAATAGTGCTCATGGAATCATGGGAAGCGTGCACCACCTTTTCCAGTTAACCCTGTCACCTGTGTATTGATATCCATTAGCAAGGGGTGGATATGTGTCCTTGCTCTCTATTTCAGGATCTGGAATAGACAAACTCACAATATTTTTAGAGAAGCCCTGAGCCAACAATGCAGCACTGTTCTGTGTAGCTATATTCCA
Source organism: Corvus kubaryi (assembly GCF_017639235.1). Taxonomy (NCBI): domain Eukaryota; kingdom Metazoa; phylum Chordata; class Aves; order Passeriformes; family Corvidae; genus Corvus; species Corvus kubaryi. The sequence continues at coordinate 39,382,268 of NW_024580667.1, read as the reverse complement.
TAATGCTGAGTAGGACTTGCATCCTTGTGAGACTGTTTCTTGAGCAGAAATGAATTCAAACACATATTCAAGTGATATCTGACTGGATTCCCTTAATATTCTTTAGCCATTAATAAAAATTCCACACACGGTTAAATAAAAAAAAGACTTTTTTTTTAATTGGAAAGAGGCAATACTGAAAGGAAAATGCAGCATCTGTTTCACAGCAAACAATGACACTCTATAGTCATTTCAGTGAAAAAAATAATTATTATTAATTATTATTTTAAATATTTATAATTTAAAACATCAATTTGAAAAATTTCTATAAGATCATCTAGCCAAGCAGGTCACAGTACTCCTTCTGTTAAAAACTACAGAAACATTTACTATTTTTTAAAAATAATTCTGTCTTGCTTATAAAAAAAATTGCTTAAAGATTAAGAAACTGACTTACTTTAATTTCTGTAAATGAAACCAGCATCTGTACAGTTAGGTAAATATATTTATCTCTTATTTTTATGGATTTCTCCTTTACTTTCTCATTATTCAGCCTTTCCCTTTACTGGGTTTTACGGTTTTATGATAACAATTTTACAAAAGTCTGTGGCAAGGCTTATACATAAAAGTCTGAATACCTTTAGGACTTCTGAATCAACATTTTCTGCTATTTTATCCATTAGCTCAATGCATATAATCTTTCCATCGCTACTGTGCTAGTATTGCATATTGAATTGCTAATCACACTGCTGGGAATTATTGACTGATAATTTATTAATATTATCTCAAAAGACACATATCACAAAATCAGAGGTACATTATTTATCTATACACAGACACAAAAAACCATGCCAGTTTTCTAGCTGTTTTCCTCTTTATATCACTTCATTTCAATCTTCCTTTGAGATAACTAGATACACGCACAACAAAATTCTTAGGAATATAGCTGTGAGGCTACCAGTGCTGTTGTTATAAAATGTACTGGGTTTTTTTTCTTTTATATAGTAACCTTTAAGGCTTAATTCCAACTTGGGGAAAAAAAACAAAAAAAAAAAAGGAGAGAAATGGGATCATTGCTTGTTTATATATGAGACTTTCTGAGATTCTTTAAATCTGACATATCCTGTAAAAATACTAAACATTCCCCAGAAATGTGGAATATGTGACTTCAGTAAAGGCTTAAAGGTTGATTGCTATAGTATTTATAAGCAGTATTGAATTTCTTTTCCGAAGTTTGAATGGAACATCCATCTTCTTCCTTATAATATCAGTATCAAATAAATTAGACAGATTTCAGAAGTGGCCAAGCAAGAACCTCAGTTACTGCACCTCAGGGGCAGGTCATAGCATTAAATTGGATGTCCCATCTTGGAAGGGCAACCTAGTCTAGTGGAAGGTGTCCATGGCAAGAGGGATGGAACTAGATGGTCCCTTCCAATCCAAATAATTCTGGTTCTATGTCACTGGTTTCTAGATACCCAGACTGTAGTTCAAAGAGGCCAGCTGCACTTCTCAAGGATGTTCTTGGATCCAAGGTCTAATTCCAAACCTCACAACTACCAGTCTACTGGGCAATTTCTCTATCACAATTTTTCTGCAGACATTTTCTTTTCCTTCCCAATTTTCATTGCCATTCTGTCTGTTCACATAAAAAATATATGAAATATACTTGATAAAAGTACCAAACCTCTATGAAAATTAATGAATTTATATTATTACACTCGTCTTACAGTGTAAGTAGTGCAGTCTTACAGGGACACAACATCAATTAGGAAATGTCCATTACAGCAAGGACTAAAAAGACCAAATTCACAAGTCTTAATCTTGTACATCAAACAAAGTTCCATGTGTTCCAAGAATTGATAAAATTTCTCCATGCCAATTAATTTATTTCCTTTTATGACTGTAAATCTAGGAGTCTAGATATAAGAGTCAATAAACATGTGGTTTCATTTCAAAACAGAAGCCTTTAGCTAATATTTTTCTGTAAACAACATAAGGAATGGTATCAATGCCACGAAGAATAGTAAAAATTTTGAGAATATTCCTTGAAACATTCCTGCAGACTTGCATCAAAAGTATATATGCCAAAGCTGGTTTGTGTATCCCTTAAATTCTCAAATGCCTGCTTCCTTGATGAAGCTAAATATTTGATGGTATGTTATTCACCCATTACTTCCATGAAATATTATATCTCAGGCTTGAATACTTGTGAAATCCCTGGGCAAGGTTTTCAAAGGCACAAATAGTGTTTTGTACACTTTACTGTCTTGCTTTGACAACTCAATAATTTCAAATGGCAAAAATTCCTGCTATTGAAGTCAATTAATTTGTTATCTTTAAAATTCTATTTGTTAACCAGTAAGTGGTGATATTCTCTTCTGCATAATTTCTGTAATAACAGCACCTACCTTAAAGCATTTTCAACTTATGATAACCCATATCTTATTTACACTTTTTTGCTATTTTGTTAGATCTGTTTCTGGGAGGCTGTGTTTTATCATTAAGTTCATCCATGGACAACACACTGTCAAAGAAATGTAACATGCATTTGTAATTAATTTTTCTTTTTTCAGATTGTCTATCTTATTTTTTGGTTTTCCTATATGAATTCTAGTCAGACCCTTAATATGAAATGTATTTACTGTAATCTGTATTTGTAAACCAAATCCAAAGATTGTTGGAAATAAAAAGCCAGCCTTAATGAAGTAGTTTAAAAACTCACACACACTCACTTAAACACTTATTTCACAAGGAAATTAAAATGATCAGTCACGGAATATGCATATAACAGGTTGAAAGCTTAATACTAATAGTTTCAAACTCACATGCTAAGTTGTTTAATATTTAAAAATACTTCAGCATGATAGAAACGTAGTCTATATGATTTTCTCCTACGAAATAAACACACACACAAAACCCCCAAACCAAGACACTTGTGAAAAGAAACAACAAAATCAAGATGTTTACTTCATTTTGGCCTTTATATGGACCTGATTTTTGAAACTTAACACACAAAATGTATCTCCATCTATAAAACACTAATGGAAATATCCACATTTTTGGGATCCACAAACCTTTTCCTACCTGTATTCTCTATGGTATTACAAACTTGCTGAGTTGATGGAAATGCAACATGCAGCTTGAGAGAATGAAAATATTCCCAATATTCCCAAACAAACTAAATCTTACCACTCTATAATATATAAATTGTAATTGTTTTACCAGTGAAGAAAAGAGATGGATTTCCATACTAGTTATACCCATTTATATTATGATAGTGAACTGCTAGTCAAATTAAAGGGAAAGAAGTAAATGAACAGGCAGTGGAAACAAGGACAGATAATGTGGAAAGAGTATAGAGATGAAGTTTGGTTGGGATTAAGTTTGAAGGGAGCCTACAGGAAAGATGGAGAGTGCATGTAGTGACGGGACAAGGGGTGATGGTTTTAAACTGAAGGAGGATAGAAAAGTTCTTTGCTGAGAGGGTGATTAGGCACTGGAACAGGTTGCCCAGAGAAGTTGTGGATGCCCCAGCCCTAGAAGTGCTCAAGTCTGGGTTGGATGGGACTCTGAGCAACCTGCTCTAGCAGAAAGTGATCCTGCTCATGTCAGTGGTTGGAACTAGATGATCTTTGAAGTCTCTTCCAACCCAAGCCATTCTTGTTGTTGTTTGTTTTGGGTTTTTTTCCTTTTTGTTTAAAAAAAAAAAATTATAGTAATGTTTACATATACTGATATTTTCTTTAGTCAAGATTCGTGTACACTGTGGTGTTCAGCAGGAGTGATTGGATTTCAGGATCAAAGTGCATTCAACAATTTTATTTGTGCATAGTAGCTTTTACCTTCTCTAAGAGCTACTGACTATCACTCCTGAACAGCTCATCCTCTCAAAAAGTCCTGACTCACTGTTTGTTCTGCCTGCAATGAGCAAGGGTTTACTGATGAAGGAACAAATACAGATAAAATAATTATTGAACTAATAAATAAAGTTTGTTTCCCTTGGGAACACAGGTAAATAAACAAAACCCACTATCTTTAACGTGGTCACAATCAACACTTGTTGAAATGCTTGTTTTGAATAAACATAATGTGTAAGTCCTGTTAGGGTTAAATTTTATAAGGGGAAAAGTATTCTCAGATAATAGTGTCTTGTAACCAGTCCCTCTGCAATACACTTTTATGACTTTTATGACATAAAGATGAGCCTTTAGCAAACAAAATGACAGCCTTAAGCACAAACATAACTTTGGACATTTCTTTAGACAGTTAAGCAAATAAAAATTGTAGGTAATAAGTAATGGATTTAGGATCCTGAATGGCTAGCAGAACCCTACTTTGGATTTCGTCTATTACTGATAACTATAATTAAATAAAATCTTCTAATTAACTGAATATTAAAACACACACACACACACTTTAGATAGTTGGGGGGCATGTATGTTTGTGTATTTGTTACTATGACTTAGCTTCAGACAAAATTAGATCTTGTTTTGGGTGTGGGAGAATCAATATACAAATGTTATGATTTTTAAAAAGTGTGATGAGAAGCAGCAGAGAAAAATACTTCTATTAGCCATAGTCTTGGAATTATTTGAGCTAGAATAAATGGTGCTGGAACAGATGTTCTCATTCAGAAAAAGAGTCCTTGAAGCTCAGTGAAATAAAAAGGCTTAAAATTAGCCTATTCAGTTATTCTATACACTGAAAAATAACCATTTAGCAAACTCTTCCCTTCCCACCCTTCATCCCTGCCTCCCATTCCAAATACCTACAACAGAAGTTTCAATTTTAATTAATAAATCATAGCTTTCAGTAAGGCCTGAATCACAGTATCAGCCTACTTAAATTTAACACTACCGCTTTTGAGAACCAAGAACCCTTTACCAAAGTCAGAGACAAGATGGACTGCTGAGGAGAAGTATAATGTGTTATGCACTGTAGCAGAAAGTGAACTTCTAAAGATAAGCACAAAAAGCAGAAGCAGTTGTGGTTTGAAAAAGAAAGAGTGGCAGTATTTTTCTCACCGTCAGTGCGTGTCTTCCATATCTACTCCACTGAATACATTCACAGAAAATATTTGCTCCTCCAGATGTAGAAATAAGTTTAGATAGGAAATGTCTTGATGATTAAAATAATAATCAAAGATTTAACAAACTTGTAATAAAGGTATGTTGACTAATCATACACGTTCAAGATTAGACTCAGACATAACAAGAAAGTGTAAGTTCTTATCTCATTAAAGATTCCTACTATTAAAACAAACATCTTATATTTTGGGTATATCCTGCTAGCAGAGATAAAATTGGTGAAGCTTAGAATACAATTTTGATGAATCAGTAAGTTGCACAGTTGCTTTTACATCCTTTTTGAAGGCCAGTACTAGAGAGTGCCCTAAATGGGACGTGTTAGATACGCTGATAGAGAAACAAATATCAACCATAAATCCACACCCATAGGAAAAGTCACAAATCATGATTACATCTTATCACAATCCCTAGTATTAATTATTTGAATGAATAAGAGTTATAACTGAAAAATATTGTACATTTCTACTCAACAGTTCCAGAGGCTGCTGCTATTTTGTTTTTCCCTCTCAGAGAATGATTTCCTCATTGGACCTGTCTGTCAAACAATTTTCATAAAATTTTCATGCTTGTATTCTAAACTTTTTTTCTGGTAAACACCGTGCCAGTGTAATAGCATCCAGATTAGGAATGTCCCTTTCTCTAAGGCTTGTAATTGATTACAGTGACTGAAACTTAAGCAATTTATTTGAAGGTATCTGTTCAATTGTGATGGTTTCATTCTGTCTATCCATGGCAGAGAAGATTAATTTATGGCATCAAAATGGCTTCAGAGTTTTGGTTTTTTTTTTCAATGTTGTTTTGCTGAAATGGCAGTAAAATGAGGAAGAAAGTGCAGGATACAGAGGGCACAAACTAGGAATATTAAACAACATACAACTATTTCATTTTATATTTGTCTGAAACTGTAAGTCTCTGGTTTTGCATATAAGAGTGCAGATTAAAATCTATGTAGTCTGTAACAGAGAGATCTAGCAAAGAAACAGCTCAATAGATTGAACTATAAATCAGAATATTTTAATTTAAGCTAAAAATGTCTCCATTTGAGAGTTAAGCTTGACTGAAGATTGCAAATTCGTGAATGTATTTCTTTTACATCTATAGTATGATAGTCTCTTTAAAAGTGCTTTTTTTATTAATATAATACTGTCTTTTGTTTATTACATGCTCCTTTCATTTGCTTACATTACAGAGTATACTTTAGCTGAGAATTACTACCATTCTGTATCAATTAAATGCCCCCAAATACAACAGACAAGTTAAATAAATAAGGAATGGTTTTTTTGTACATTTCTTAGGGTCCATACTGTAGAAGTGTCCATATCAAACAGCATGTTCATGGTTATGTTTAAAATAAAGAAAAATTTTACAAGTGTAAATATGGAATAATACATGTATTACATTACTGAAAAGTAAGAAAAGAAAAAAACCACACAGAATTACTGTTAGGAAAGTTTGACATGGTATAGCATTTGAAGAGGGAGAAAACTTGACAAAAGTAAGCAAATTTAATGGGATGATGTTATAAATTAATCAGACATGTTGCTGACAATAGTTCCCGTGAAGGAAGAAAAGAAAACCAGTCACCTTTGAGAAAAAAAGAGACTGTATTCTCATCCTGGGTGATCTTGAATAGAATTTAAAGGCTTTTATTAGGATAAAGTTGAACATGATTTTTTAGGACACCTCTGCATAACAGAATAAAACTGTGATCAAGAGTTAGCATAATTTTCCTGACTTCTAAGTCTTTCAATATCAGCAATATAGACATTAATATTTATGAATATACTGTGAGAAAGCAAATTCTTCAGGACAAAGGATTTTTCTTCATATTTTTATTGTATGACAGTGTTGATAACCACTTATTCTGACAAGACTGTGAGTATGTGATATCCCAAAATATGTGGACAATAGCAGATTCATACTTCACTTGTCCTCTTGATTCAATTGTTTCTGAAGCAGTCACCACCCATCACAACATTTTTCAATTCTACAGATTCCTATTCTCTCTGACAGAACAATAGTCAGCCAATAAACTTCCCATTATCAAGACATCACCAGTTTTATGCAACATATACAACACATCTATACAGATTGCATATATTTAAGGTTCTGTGAGGCTTCTCATATATTTTATGGTAGGTGTGCACTCTATATATTGCTACATCATGTCCATTTCATTGACAAAGACACAAGTTATTTGGATCTTGTGTGTTCCATAACTTATTTCCATACAGATATTCTACATGGTAATATAGATACAGTTTATTACATAAACCATATATATAGTTTATATACAGTCTCCCTCTCATATATATATATATATACATATATATATATATATATGTAGTTTATGTACTCACATGAGAATAAAGAAGCAAGGTATACAGTAGCCTGTACTTTTTTATTTTCTTTCTTTATGAATAGCAATTCCAATTGACAAGTCCAAGCATAAAACAAAGATGACATCGAGGACCTTAAAAATTAACTTAACATGCCAGTCCGGCAAACTTTTTAAAAATCTGCTGATGAGACAAATGATCAGATAAATAAAAAAAATGTATAAATTGCTAACTTGGGGGCAGGAATCCATCACATTGCACTTGTCTTCCTTCTTCCCCAACTTGCTTCTCGAAACTATAATGCCACTAAATGGCTTGAGTAAATTGAGATGAATTATATTTGATTGTTTCATGTTTTCATTAAAAAAAAAAAGAACTCCAAACATCTTAACATGGCTTGGTTAGAGAGGATGAGATTATTTTTTTTTGTAAACCCAGATGGGCTTCAAATTAGTCAACACTAGGTGTTAGTGGGTTTACATGGCAAGGTTTTGGTAGCAGAAGAACTACAGGCCACAGGCATGGCACCTGTAAGTAGAGGCCAGAAGCTGTTCTTATGTCCAAAAGAGCCAGTTCTGGCCAGCTCCAAGGTGGACCCCGCAAAAATGAAACAATCAGCTATTTTGGTGGCACCTCTATGATAACATTTTAGAAAGGGTAAAAACTGCCCTACAACAGCAGATAGGAGAAAGGAATGAGAAAATTTGAGAGAAATAACCCTGCAGATACTAGGGTCATTGAAGAAGGGAGGGGACGAGGTGCTCCGGGTACCAGAGCAGAGATTCCCCAGCAGCCCATGGAGAAGACCATGGTTATGCAGGTTGTTCCTCTGCAGACCATGGAGGACCACAGTGGAGCAGAGAAATTGGTAGTGAGTAATTGGTAGTGAATTGGTAGGAATAAGGAAAGAGTTAGCGGAAGGTGTTTTAAAATTTGTTCTTATTTCTCTTTATTCTATTCTGATTTGGTTGGCAATAAACGAAATTAATTTCCCCAAGCTGAGTTTGGTTTTGTCTGCGATGGCAGTTGGTGAGTGATCTCCCTGTCCTAACCCTGACTCATTTCACTGTAATTTCTCTTCCCTGTCCAGTTAAGGAAGGGTAGTGAAAGAGCAGCTTCTTTGGCACCTGACAGTCAAGCAAGGTCAACCACCATTATGTATTTCCCTCTTGTGTAGCACAAAATGGATATGGAGGTGCATTCTTTCAAGGAGAAATCAAATTTAATTAACAAAATTAAATAAATTAATGCAATAAAGAAGCCTTTTCTACTGCTACATTCTTTAATCTGTGTTTTATATGGGAAAGAATTGTAAGCGAATTCCAAATACATTCTTTCAGTGTTCAAGAGAAATGTTATATGCTACTACTGGATCATGGAGGTTTTAAGGGATTTTACTCAAGAATCATTTTATTGTTACCACAATAAAAATTTAATACCCCAGTAAAAATTTAATACCCCCTCTGGCTATGTACCTTTTATTTGCATTTGAAAATAAAACAATTCATCTTATCAGAGCTTTGGAGGAAAGCTCAGTTTTTCTTTTAATCAATGTATTTTTGTTTAATATTTATTACTTTAATTAAGGTCATAAATTCTAAATATTTATAACAAAATTCAGTTATATTGACTTAGTATTCAACAAGACATATGTAGTTAATGCCTGTGCAATAGAGTGGAGTCAGAGCCTTCAGAAATATTTTGTCGCTCATCTTCTGTTGATGGTCTGAAGAATTAAATGCTAGTATGTGAAGTGTTTCATCAGAAACCTCAGAAGAATAATGGAAATTCTCTGCTGAGATGATTTGCATCAAAGAACTCAAAATCACTGTTAGCATGCTAGTCTAAAAGGCTCCACACTAGCAAACTGAACAAGGACTCTATTCGGGCATAGAAGATACTTTTCCACAGTGTTTGGCTCTAGCTAGCCCTTTTCTAGACAGGAGGGCTTGGGAACAGTTAAAGAGGTAGCATCGACACTCACTGTATCAAATAGACAGAGTGAATAGGGCCATCCTTCTCTTGAGGGAATAAGTTCAATCACAAACCTGTGAACTGTGGCCTACTTCCTGTCTTTAGGGACAGAGAAGGAGCCTGACTGGGATTTATTTGTATCATAGTTTTATTCAAGATGATGTAATTTCCAATACATGCATTACTACTGACTCTGTGTAATGCTGAGCAATTAATTTGAAACTAGATTCCTGGGAGAATCAGCCAGTCAAAGGAGTCTAGAGACCTCTTCAGCTGACAGCACGACTTCTTCAAATTGAGGCAACATGTAGCATTTTCTAGACTCCATTGAATACATTGATTACATTTTTTTAGACTATGACAATTCCTCACTGTATAAAGTGTTTACATGCTCCTGTTCACCCATACTGAGGAATCTGCATCAGCAGGTGAATCCCACGCAGAGGTCTGAAGTGTAAATGTATTTTTCAGAATGTATTTCAGTCTGTAGTACTGAGATTAGTGTTTAAGATTGTTCATCCCTCTACAGTTTACTCAAACTAATTTCTACTTCTTAATCTCCACAGATATCATGATGGAGTCTGTTATAGACCATCCAACCAGGATGAAGAGGAAGACAAAATATTCTATAATTAGAATTCCTCAAACATTGTGGAGTTATTCAGGAAGATTCTGGAGTGAAGTACATGGAAAACTATTTGTGTACTCAGTTATGTATAAAATTATTCACCAACTAATATTATATGTTATTTTTTAGAGTATTCTGACCTGGAAAAGCAAGTAAGTGCATATGGAAGGAAGAAGCATGTAGGTAACCAATAAAGTCTATATGAACAGGAGGCTGACTGACAGAAAGACATTTTGAACTCAAAAGGAAGGTATAGCCAATGAATGACACCTTGTAAAATGTTCAGAAATTGGCGCAGTTCTGGAGGAAATTAAAGAAATCAAAGATTGAAATTGCTTCATTCATGTCAAATACTCTTCCTGATGAGAAAAGAGTCCGTTTTGAGGCCTGTGAGATACACCTGAAATATACTGCTTCCTGGTGGTGCAGAGAACAAGCAGGAAAGTGCCGCATAAGACTGACTGCATGCTTAGGAATAAAGGGTGACTGAAAGGATTTGCATTGTGTGTTTATACACTTAGGGTTTTTTAGTCACATAGCTCTGTATGTCTGAATCCTATTGATTCTGAAAAATTCTACATTTCACCTCCCTCTTTTACCATATAGACCAGGAATAAAAACCTTGCCTAATGAATTGCATAAATTACCTATTATAGGAATTGCAAAATCAGTAAAAACCTGCTATCCCAAAAGACAAGGTCTTAACAAATAAATAAAATACATGGGAATCAGTACCTTAATAGGAATCACTATCTCTGGCAATATAATCTATGGCTGAATTTTGATTTCACAGTGGTGCCAGCTGTAATTGTGGGGTTTTTACTTTTTTTTTTTTTTTTTTTTTTTTTTTTTTTTTTTTTTTTTTTTAAACTAATTTGTGACATGAGAGAATGATCTGACCAACAAAATGAATAAACTTTCCCAGTCTCTCAGATGTCATCTGGGCTTGGTAGCAATATAGTAATATTACTTTGAGGTCTGTAATTACTAATATATTTGCAAAGGTAGGAAATAAGACTTATCTCTCTAAAGATTAAATGTTTGCACTGGAAGGAAAAAACTGTAACAGTAATAAAATATTGCTTGAGGAAAATGAAAAATAAAAAAGGAAACAGAAGAACTTCTTGAGAGACTTCTCAATTATTTCTTATTTTCATGGCATGAAATATGAGGAGTTTTACAAAAAAATCCAAGAACTTTGTGAAGGACATACAGGTAATTCAATTAAAGAAAGTGCTAAACTGTTTATTTTGACACTCTACCTTCATACTTCAAAGTTGTAACATGAAGTAGCAGCTTTCTATTATATTATATTATATATAATATATATATAATATATATAATATAAATATATATTTATATTATTAAAAAGAGTCCTAAGACATTGATATTCTGCTACATAAAGGAGTTTTGTTGTATCTAAACTGGAAGGCACAATTGCTTTAAGATACTTAATTAAATTTAAGAATTAAGTATAAAATAAAATGCAACTCCTGCACTTCTGTATATTCTTCTGTTTCTTCATCCAAATGTTTTAACCAATTACTTTTTAAATATTGACAGACTTCTATCTTCTCTGTTCTGCCATGAAACTCTATAATAGTCAAAGAAGAAAGTCTTTAGCTGTGTCTTTATTCAAGGCATTGTGTTGTCTTGAGATGAGGTATCAAAGAAATTATCTCAGTTTAAAAAAGTCAAAACAGTAAAACATAATAGCTATATAAATTAACTCTTCCACATCCAGTATCAACTCCTTCTGGTTGTCAAGTGCTAATCCCTTCTATCTCAACATTTATCTTCCTACCAATATTTGTTTTCTTTCAATATGCTTGTGTTATTTTAGGCTGGCTGGTTCTCAGGACACTGTCTGCATCATATTTATCTTCAGAGTTAGTTATATGCAAATCAATGCATAGAAATCATCATTCACTTCACTATTTTATTATAAATACCAACAGTGTTATTTCGGCAAACTGGTTTGTTAGCTCCAAAAAACATATAGATTTTTACTTGTTAAAGGTGAGGAACTGTAGGCTTTAGGTACTGAGGTACAAGTCTGCCTTCACTAAGAAAGGTCTAATGAGGATTGAAGGTTGTGGTGTAAAACCTGTGCACTGCCTATGTGACACAACAATGATTTCAAGTAAAATCAGGTTGTTCAGGTTCCCTGAGTATTTAAACCCTGGCTTATCTTGTGAGAATTAAAAAAAGTGTAAGTTAACACCAGTAATGGTGGGAACCTTGGGCTACTTGAAACCTCTTTGAAATATCCTGCATAAGTACTGTGGTGTATGGAGTAAACCATGACAACTTAGACTCACTGACTTTAACCAGATTAAGTGAGCTTCATGCTGGGAAAAGAATGTTACAAAAATCTCAGGAGCAGCATCTTGACATGTTTTTTTGTTCTCTAATTAATGATAGTTTTTCATCTATCTGATTGTTATTTCTATGCAGATAAAATATCAATAATGCGGTAACACAAATCACAGATTTTTTAAACTATTTACTAACAATTATCAGAAAATTAAAAGTTTTATACCAATAGTAAAAGTCATATTTCAACTTATTAGCATGTGGAAAAAAATACACCTGTTTGCATCTCAATAAAGTAAGATTCTATGATTTCAAGAACTGGAAGAGACTCTTAACATGAAAGATGACATGTTCAATAATAATTTTTCAGGAATGATTATGGAGTATGAAAATTTGGACTATATGACTAAGATGAGGTTGGAGCCAAACATTTTATTTTAGGGACAATACTGTATACAATCTATACAATGTCTGTAAAAGAACTATAAATAAAAACGTGGAACAAATCTGAACTACTACCATATCCTTTAAAATGTCTTGCAGTCACCTCTAAACTGAAGTGGAAGGAAGAAACCAGAGCTGTAGCCTCGAGTTAGAAAACTCTTCAAAATATTTAGATGTTTGAACCATTGCTCAACTATAAAATTATGGGAAAACAGCATAGAAGATCTCACCGGTAAAAATAATAAATGTTGGCATTACTACAGAAAGGGGTTTAAATTATAATGCTTCACCTTTCCCAGAGTTCTCAGTTACAGCTGTAACATCATTTAAGTAGGTATCAGGTGTCAGTGGAGAAATAGAAAATTAAACCTGTTTAGTCTGATTCATAAGTTAGGTAAGGTTATTTTAAACAATGCCAGTGAAGATTCCAATTCATCTACCTCTGCACTGAAGCACATTTTTAGTACTCTTATGATCAGTTACAGCTGACATACAGCTGCTTTTTATAGTCTGCGTCCCTTTCACAGCAAGTACCTTCTTACACATTGAGTATTGCTGTACGTTTTGGGTACTAATAATAATAGCATGAAAAATTTCTAAACTTTGAATCAAAATTCTGAAGGGAACCTGCCTTTATTAGATTTTCTTTGTTGTCTACAATGTGTGATACTTCAGTGAGATACTCAATTCAGAAATAACATGCTCTAGCTTGAAATAGTAAATTGAAGTAAATGAAATAATTTTGGATTGTTATCAAGAATTCAATAGGTGTTCCTTGATGTGAGATAGAAAAGTAATGCACAAAAATCCAAGCTCTTAGTCACCATAGTAATTTTAACCAACTAAAATAATCTTACTAAAACTGTTTTCTCTATTTGCTTGATCCATGCTTATTTTAAACAAAGTTCCTGGTGTCATTAATGATGAAATGTTATAGCCTTTCCTGGGTCAAGATCTATTTAAAATGTCAGTACATAAAGGAAACTATGTGAAGAAACTGTAATTCTTACTCTGGTGCTCGTTGAAAGGTTCATATAATATTGACAGAATAATGATTGGGAGATCAAGCCATACTAATATATCAGCTTAAAATATATCTGAATACAGAGAGGTGTACCCTCAGTATTAACAAAATTATGAAACAGTCATAAGAGTGGTCACTGTTAAGGGAAGCTGACTTTGTAAGCTTAATGCTCAAGGGATTTCTTCTCGTTAACCTCCTTGCTGCTGTTTGTATTTGCAGGCCCATCCAGTAGCAAGGTAGAATAGGTATGCCAGAGATCTAGTTATACACAAAATATACACATATATCCATACACAGCACTTGTATGGATTATGTATGAACAATACCTACAGCTGAGCAATTCCTTCCAGGTGAGCAGAGTGCAAGCTCATGAGTGGACTTAAACGTATTCTCCTTTGGCTTGCAGTCATTCCCAAATTTTTGGATCAGTCAAAATCTTGTACCAGACCATAGTAATCCAAGCCTAGACCCTGTTTATACAGGTTGTGGATTCAACCTCTAGTCTTTCCAGACTATGTCTTCCTCCTACTTTACCAGCTGTGTAGGTTGAGGTTAACTAGCAAATCAAACACATAGAATGGAGAGCAATATCACATCCCAAGTAGGATTACAACTTAATAATTGAACATGACAGACTACGTTGATCAGGAACAGTTCTTGGCTATACAAGCATATTCATCTGCAGCATATTTACATATGTATGGCTCCTTTTGTCCTCTCTCTCCATTTTCACACACTCATTCCCCCCTGATCCACCTTGATCTCTCCTTTTTGACTTTTTATCTGAACAACCCATGTTGTATACATTTGCAACAGTATATAGACTTCCTATATTGGATTTTATGTAATCACACATGTATTCACAGACTTCCTTAATAATCCTATGAAATGTGATATTTTTTTTTCCTATCTTTCTTAGCAGCTACAAAATTCTGGCTCAATATCTATTACGCTACTGTTGAGAGATTGCCTCAATGGCAGTTTAGTCAGTAAGCTGAGAGCTCTGATCTTTGAAAATATATGTATATTAAAAAAAAATTCTCACTGGGTTTCACTTTTTAGGAATTAATTTGACAACCTCAGTCAACTGATTCATTACCTACTTATTTCTGAATACAGGTGAATTGATTTTCCAGGTTACCAGACATCTTGTCCTCTTAAGCTGCTTTAGACGATTGGAATCCCTTCTTCAATGACAGCCTTTCCTTCACATCTATTGGAATTTCACACAAACAGAGGAATTCTCACAGTGATACCCACATATAAACAGAAAGTAGTTTTCTCTGTAGCACTTCAAAAACACAAAGCTACTCCTTTGGAGGACATAGTCAGGATTTTCTTAAATATCACTGTTTTATAAAATACTTGAAGGGTGAGATTCACTTTGAACATGTAGGTGCCTATATCTAGGTATCTAAAGGTGCACATCTAAAAATATAATTTGAAATAAGTATGTACGGAATATGTGGAGTCCTTGAAATCCCCTTAGACATCTGCAGTTTGTCCAATAGAAATCCTTCTAGACCCCATTGGTTGTGTTCACTTGGGATTAGCCTCACTTGCCAAAATAGAGGCATTCAGGAAGCCTCTAAGGCATCCCTCCTGGCTTCCAGGTATGGAGACAGAAAGGAAAAAATCTCTGCTATGTCCTAAGCCTTGTCAAATGTCCCTGTACAGCAAGTCTTGGTATCCTGTGTCAAGTTCAGAGATCACTGGGTGCCTTACTCTAGCAATTGCATTGACTCTCTCAGGGACTAAATTAAGCAGACTGAATCACATACTGTAGTGTGGAGTTATTACTCATCATTTATTAAGAATGAAGTACAAGATAATACCATTTAGAGTTTCATTTGTGTTGCCCAAAGCACTGACATCATAAAAATCATTGCTTAGATTCAGGATGAATTATTTAAATACAGGCTGGGGAAGAAGCCCAGAAACAATTACATTTCTTAAAATTAATATAATCTAAAAGATAAGCAAGTAATAAAAAAGAGGAATATGAAATTAGCTGTCTATTGATATAAACAATTGAAAATTGGCATATATTTCCCAAATGTGCTCATTTTGTGTGTATATACCCATATTTTTTGTGTATGTGATAGAGAAATTCTAGAAAATGGATATTGGAAAAGAATATTTTTTTATTTTAAAAGATTAATCTTTTAATTAATTTATTATTATTGTTTTTTATTTTAAAAGTATCCGCTTATATGCAAAGATGGATAGTGGTGAAAGAGTAAAGAGTAGACTTTAATTAAATAAAATAATTTTGCCCTCAATAATTTGTCTAAAAGAAATTGAACTTTTTATACATTCAAGTGCAAAATTTGAAATGGATGACCGAACATTGTATTAACTGGTAGTGTTTTCTGACTGTCTTCCTAGCTACTATTTGCTATTGCATCTGAGGTCAGCACTTCATGATCTGCTTATGAGTCAGTATTCTAGGAATAAAAGCAATCATTTAAAGAGAAAAACCTGTCATAAAAGAGCAAAAAAAAAAAAAAAGAAGCAAATATTAAGGTAATAATAATATAAATTTTTTTCTGGAGTTTGACAATGTATTCAACAATTACGTCTATTTTTTTTTCTCTTTGCTGTTCTACACATCTTTTGCATCAGGATCATAATGACTGCTTTTAACTTCATCTGTCCTTCACAGACTGCAGTGTAGCTATCTATATCTGGGCTTGTAATTTAGATGGCACTTAACAGTCAATGGCAAAAAAATGATTCTTGTCAGGAATGATTCACCAAACTTATTTTAGTTGTTTATGCAAATATGAAATCAAAGTCATTCTAGAAGTTCCCATTTCTGCCCTTCAACCACACGGGGAGTTCATACACTGAATTGAAGAGGTGACATCCATTTTTTTAGGCTTCTGAAATCAGACAGAGTGAACTACTTTGTCAGGAAGAACTTGGCTCCGGACTGCTGTAAGGTAGGGATATACTACTCTTTTATGCTGGGGAAAAAGTCTTTTTTTTTCTATCAGGGAATGGCTACGAATGAATATGTTGCACTCCATTCCACAAGAGAGCTCTGCATCCAAGGCTTTAACACAGGGCAAGAAAGAGAAAAAAGCCTGGATTCAAAAAAGGAATTTAATATTTAAAATAGAATATTTAAAAAAGAAGACTAGAGTTGAGTTGTAAATTCAAAGAAGAGAGTTAATGCTATACTGATAAGATTAAAGATCCATTCGACTTATGAAATTATTTGCACATGACTATAAAGTAGTTGCTGAGACATATTATTCAGAGATGCTTAATGGTTGTAAGTGAAAATGAGGTGATAGGTATTTTAAAAAATATTAAGAACATTATTTTTCTTGCATAAATTGGATATATATGAAACTTTTTTCCTCTCTTCTAAAACACCTATTTTCCTCCTTATTTCATTTGATGTAAATGATGGTTCTTCTGTATCTACATAAAGTCCCTTTTTCCATGCAGGTTTTCTTCAGTTAATGAGTTCTTGCAGTTGCTTTCCACCTTTTCATAAATACAGCTGCATACACACATGCACAGTGGTGCACATGCATGCATAAAATGCAACCCATATGTGCTCTGTTATTTAAATATAGTGACTCCCATATGGTTCTGACCAAGTATTTTGTATTTTCTAGATGTTTTCATCTGTAGTGTTTGAAATTACTTACTGTTCTTCCACGATATGAATTTACTTCTGGAAAATTATAATTCAGTAAGTAAGCATACCTGCTCAATTAGCTTCCGTGTTCATATTCACTTAGTGACTCAAGTGCATTTTATACATATTTTCTATAAAATGGAATTTAATTACATGACATCAAGTTTTCAGACTTCATAATAGTAATAAAATCATATCTTTAAACAATCAGAGTTTAAAAAAAACCAAACAACATTGGCAGAAACCAAAACCATTTTTAGAAAATATATTATTTAAACTTAAAAAACCCATCTAAAATAATTCAGATGAAGAAATTACCCTCAAGAAGTTTTTTTTCCTCAGGGTTATCCATTACAATGTACTGAAGGTATACATGCTCAGGCTTCTCTGTATTCTTTGGATAAATGCAAAGGCAATTTGGCTAAAGAGTTAAATCAAATGCTGAAAAAGGTTTCCTAGAGAGGTGGTCGATGCCCCAAGCCTGTCAGTGTTTAAGAGGCCTTTGGACAATGCCCTTAAAACCATGCCTTTTGGTCAGCCCTGAGGTTATCAGGCAGTTGGATGATCATGGCAGATTCCTCTTTGCTGGAATGGTCTATTCTATCTTATTCTAAACAGATATTTTATGTTCATTAATCAGAATATAGAAACATTATCACTACTGACGCCTGCAATTTTCTCTATGTGTTTTAATTAGAAAAAATTTGCTTGCCTTTGAAGAACAACACAAAATATCCAAAGAAAAAACTGAGCAGTCTTACACATTGTTTTTACTGAAGAACTTGAAAGAAAACTGAGACCCAAATAGATGCAAATTTTCAAACTAGGCCTGTCTTTATTTTCTATCAGACATCTCATTAACTTTGACAATGTAACACACTGCTGCATACTGAAAAACCTGTTATATTTGACTACCGCAGATGTCTCTGTAGGTGTCTGTGAAGAGCACCCATCATATTATCTTTGAGTATTGAACAACATTTAAGTTAACTAACACTTTTTGAATTAAAAAAAAAAAAAATTTATTAATATCAACATTGGATGATTGTAAACAGTTATTTTAACATTGAGTTATTCCTCATACCACCTACCTGAGGAAATAAGTCTCATCGATTATTTTTCTGATAATGGGTATATCTGGGCTGTAAAACCATAGTGAGAAGGGCCCTGAACTCAACTCACCCTAACTCACTAATGAATATTTAAATTCAGAGGAACTCCTGGCTGTAACCCATCCCCTGTTGCTGCAGGAATTGAAAGTAAGATACTCTCAGGTGACCAAAACTCACATCAATCAAAACTTATAGCTCAAGGCAAGTACTTTGAATATGCCAGGTAGCAAAACAGAATTCTTATTTTTTCAGTAGGTAATAAATATACATACATATTCAAATTATACCAGACCTGAAGAAAATCACCCTCTCCTAATCATTCAGTAGTGATTATGATAGAGAACAAAATTTAACAGCTTTTTTTCTTTTTTATCCTGCTGGGAAACCTTGTCAGTGTGGTCTCTCTGTGGGCTGCAGTTTCCTTCAGGACAGACCCACCTGCTCCAGCATGGGTTGTAGGGTGGATATCTGCTCCACCATGGCTGTCCATGAACTACAGGGGGACTAAGAGCTTCACCATGGTCTTCTCCAAGGGATGGAGGGGAACCTCTGCTCTGATGACTGGAGCACATCTGTTTTCCCTCCTTCTTTCACCCTGATGTCTGCAAGGCTGTTTCTCTCAAATCTTTCTTAGTCCTCTCTCTCATGTACACCACTCAAAATTTTATTTCACCCTTTTTAAAATGTGGTCTCACAAAAGTGCCACCAGCATGGCCAATGGGCTCAGCTTTTGACAGCAGCAGGTTTATTTTGGAGCCTGCTTAAATTGATTCGGTCAGACATGGGGGCAAGTCTTGGTGTCTTCTCACAGATGCCACTTCTGGAGCCCCTGCCTGCTACAAAAACTTTACTAAAAAACTACAATGTAATATTATTTATCATTCTATTTATATTCAACATTTTTGGCCAAGAAATAAAATATACCTGCACTTTTAAATATTTCGTTACATGATTCCAAACAATTTCTATATAAAATTTTAATTTCTTATTATCTCTCTGTGAGTGTTATAGATTGTGATGGTGTAATGTGTTAATCCTTGCTGGATGCCAGGCATCCACCAAAGCTGTTCTATCATTCTTCTCTACAAGTGGACAGGGGAGAGAAAATATAATAAAAAGTTCGTGAGTTAAGAACAGGGAGTAATCACTCACTGATTACCATCACAGGTAACAGACTTGGATTGGGGATATTATTATTTATTACTTAAGGAAATCAGAGTAGGATAATGGGAAATTAAATAAGTCTTACTAACACCTTCCCACCACCCCTCTCTCCTTCTCAAGCTCTGTCTTCTTCCCTGCAGCAGCTCAGGGAGATGGGGAAGGGGGGTTATGGTCAGTTCATCACATGTTGTTCTTGATGTTCCTCAGGGAGAGGAATCCTTCCCCTGCTCCACTGTGGGATCCTTCCCATGGGAGACAGTCTTCACAAACTACGCCAACATGAGTCTATCCCACAGGCAACAGTTCTCCATGAACTGCTCCAATGTGGGTCACTCTTCCACAGGGTGCAGTCCTTCAAGCACAGCCTGCTCCAGTGTGGGTCCCCCACAGGGTCACAAGTCCTACCAGGGAAACTGCTCCAGTGGGGGCTCCTCTCTCCATGGGTCTGTGGGCCCCTGCCAGGAGCCTGCTCCAGCACAGGCTGCCCACAGGGTCACAGCCTCCTCTCAGACATCCCTGGTGTGGGTCTTTTCCACGGGCTACAGGTGGATCTCTGCATCCCCATGGACCTCCAAGGGCTGCAGGGGCACAGCTGCCTCACCATGGTCTGCACCACGGGCTGCAGGGGAATCTCAGATCCTGTGCCTGCAGCACCTCCTGCCCCTCCTTCTGCACTGACCTTGGTGTCTGCAGCGCTGCTCCTCTCACATACTCTCACTCCACTCTTCTCTGGTGGCAATTACAACTGCACAATACCTTTCTTTCCTTCTTGAATATGTTATCACAGAGTAGTTACCACCATTTCTGATTCACCCAGCCTTGACCAGCAGTGGGTCCATTCTGGAGCCATCTGGCATTGGCTCTTCCAGACATGGAGGAAGCTTCTGGCAGCTTCTTACAGATGCCACCCCTGTGGGCCCCCCACTACCAAAACCTGGCCACATAAACCCAACACAAATGATAATATTTCAAACCTAATCTTCTTACATTCTTTCCCAGAGGCCTTATATAATTGAGCTACTGAAAGTGTGACAGATTAGGTTCCTGCAGAAGTAGATAAAATGGCTTCCTAAACATTTGAATGATTGTGGAGTACTATCCCTTCAATATCCATGAGAAACTGGTACTATTATAAAATTGCTTTGTTGCTTCAGATTAGATTAACAGCTGATGCATTTGATCTGTGTAAGCCAAATATTTCTGTAAATATAACAAAAAGAAAAAGAAAAAAAAACCAGTTTCCATTCCTCAGGATTCTATGACAGAGGGAAATCATCCAGAAAGTGTTACCAATGTAAAACACTGGATTATAGAGATAAAAATTAGGAAGTAAGATATACAAATTGTTCGTATATGCATAGAGCTAACAAGAAAAGTGACTAAGGTAGAAATGATGCAATTACACATTTCATTTCTTTTCTATGAGTAATAAGACTGAATCATCTGAATGGGTGTATCATCTATAGTAAGTAAGTATAACTTACTGGATTCCTTGGCAGCAAGCTAAACTTCTTGGGTTATGTGGTTTGGGTATATTATGTGCTATAAAATCTTGAATTACTTTCATTTTGGTTGTTCAACTGTTAAAAATTCACTTGAATCCTGAAGTTATCTTGACAATTACAGTGTAAAATCTGGGAATATTGGCTTCAGTTTTAGAAAAATCCTAATATATAGGGGAATGCATTCGTGTTAGAGCATTTAAAACACATTTTTCTCCATATTAAAAATGGAAAAGAAAAATAAATGCTCTATTATTTCCAGCATTGTTAAAACTGTGGACAGACAGAGCAGCGAAAAGAAATTAAGCTGCTTGGACAATTTCAGTGGATGCCTCATTGGCTGTTTTGCTGGAAAAAGTGCTACTTTTACAAACAAAATACTGGTGTAAGAATCTAATATGAAAAATGTTTTTCAGGGTCAGAATCCTAATTTTACAGAACTGTTGCAGTTTTGAAGCAAAAGTAAAACTCATTCAGACAAGTGAGTTTCAAAAATCTCTCTCCATGATGTTTCTTTTGCCACATTTTAGTCTCAGAACCCTAATGAAGTTAGCATTTATTGTGTTGATTCTTATAAATCACCATATAACACACATAACTCTTCTGTTGCAAATACATTTATATACTGCTATAGTGAACTCCTCTCCCAGAGCTCAGGTTAATTCTTCATCATTGCAAAAGCCATGACTTTATAAAAGCTTATGAAGTATATGCAAAGCTTTCCAAATATGTTTTTGCAAAATTTTCCATTGTAAGCTAGGTCCACTGCCTTGTTAGCACAGTCAAACCATTCATTTAAATTAAATTAAGGTGATTTTAAGGCATTTATCATTTGCAGTTTCACTACACATATCTCCAAATATTAAACAAGATGTCTTATGGGAGCTTTTGTTTATTCTTTAATATGTCTAAGGAAATAGAATGAGAAAAGGAAAAGTAATAAATTAATCAGAATTTAAATAATTATTATAATACAATGCCAAATAAGAGATGTTCATTTAAATTGGAAAAGGCTCTGATAGTATATGAAATGTAAAGTATAGACAGCACTATGTAAGGAGAAAATAATTCTTTGATTAGAGAGGAGGCAGCCACCTGGATGTTTTTAGGGTGCAGTGTTGGGACTGGCTTGATGTACATTCTGGTTTGTTATCGTACTATAGGAAGTAGGAAGATATAAAGGCAATTTTATAAGTTAGAGAGTTAAAACACAATCTTGACATGAAGAAATAATCAAATCCACAAAGAACTGGATAACCTAAAGTAACAAGAAAAAGATGTTTGAAACCTAAGGGATCTTGGACAGCCTTGCACTTGTAGAGATGAGTGAAAAGAATCCAAACCAAGGATTCTTGAACTATAAATAATTGTAAAGGAAAACATGTTAAATTATCACATTACATGAAAAGAAACTATCAAAACAGAAAGCTGAAAATAAAAAATGACATTTAGAAGATGATGAATTAGAGACATAACCTCTCACAACTATAAAATACTGAAGATGCTTCATCTGGAATATTTTATCCCAGGGTTAAAAGATGTTAACTTCAAACCAAAGAAGAAGAAAAGACTCCCCTGGCCAATCAAGGAAATATAAAATGTGCCACATAATACAAAATTAATCACTTTTTTTCAACTCAGCATAATAAAGATGGAGTGAACCGGGTTGTTCATTTGGGTTTTGGACATGTGGGTACTTTGCACTTCTTTGGTTTTGGTTTGGTTTTTTTTCTTTTTTCTTTCTTTCTTTTTCTGTAAAAGATGAAAAGGTGAATAGTAAAAGAGATTCCATAAGACCTTTTCATTAAGAACTCTGATCTTAAAACAATCTTGATTTGATTATGCAGCTCTGACACACTTTCTTTTGAATGCAGTTTATGGATTTAACAGGTTAGATAGCTCTTTTCATATATTTTTTCCTCATTAGCACAACAGACCTCTAGATGACCCATTTTTTCCTCTCTTCTTTTTACATGCAGTTTATATGCAAGCATCTAATTAAGGCTTCTCTAAACTGTCCTATTTTCTTCTGAGTCTTTATAGTGTAGTAATAGTCAAGGTTGTTCTCAAATATGTCATTCTGCCTACTTAATTGTTTGAGACAGTCTTTCCTCATTATCATCTTGGCCATAAGATCCAAAAGCAGTGACTGGAAAGTGTTCAAAAAACTGTTCATTCCATTTATCCAGCAAAAGATAGTGCAACCATAAGTTATAGCTGAAAGGCAAAATCTTGTTCAGCAAAAAGACAAATTAGAGTGAAAACAAGTATCAGCAGTGAAGGAAACTCCAGTTAAACTTATAAAAGTTTCTATAAATCCCTGAGGGTGTTTTAGTTCCCAAGGAAATGTAGGAATCTTATGTTCACTTGTTTGCTCTTTGTTATTTTTTTATATCCCTAGATCACTGGGTATTTTGTAACTGCTCCTGAAAGCAGTTACAATGTTCTTGATGTTTTAATTACATATCAAGTTGTTTAACAACTTTACATGTCTCAATTTTTTTTTTTTCATTTACATTAAAAACTGCTTTCTGTTTGGATGAAGGCCTCTATTAGATGAAGGTGATAGATGCACTCATGAGGAAAAAAAAAGTGGGATTTGGTGTTTGAGTTTGGTTTTGTTTCTTGTGGAGTTTTTAAATGTTATTTAATTTTAGTCTCAAACTGTATGGATTAAAATATCCAGGATTTAGAAATAAACCTTTTTTGCTTAACATGTTTTATCATTCTTAATTATGTTTCTTAATATCAATCTACTCAATGACTATTTTAACAGGTCACTTGGTAACACCTGCAAAATTACAATGACACTTTCCTAAAATTTGTTAGGACCCTTAAGCAAAAAGTTTTCTGTACACAGTATTGTATAAGCTAATGTTAAAAAAAAACAAAAAAGGTAGAAGCGGCACTTTTTAAAAGAGATTACTTTTTTATGGGATGACTGTCTCACAACCTTCCTATATTGACTATTGCTGACAAGCTGGTGTCTCATCTTCCAGAGAATGGATGGGGATCATCAAGGCATTCAAGTGCTCCCTCAAGAAGTGCACTTCATTCTTCAGGTCCTCTTTTCCCCACTGTCTCCTGTCTCTTTCTCCTCTATGATTGCACTAAAGTACCATGAGAAATCATATTTTCTTTAGGTTTTTGAATGAACATGTCTATTAGTATCTATACTGAATTAAACCCAGTCCCACTTGACTGTGATGTCAGCCTTATATCCACTAGACTGTATCCCTTAGAACAATTAAACCTAAATGTTACTGGCTCAAAAGTACCTACATCAAGTCATTCCTGTCATATTCAAATGAACACGTTGATGAATAACTAGTTCTCTCCAAAACAAACCTGGGCTGCTTGAAATAACATTTCTTTCTGGTAAGATAAAATAGATAAATCTAAACTTGGCCACAGTTGGTCACAGCACCAAGCCAGCGTTCAAGAAATGTTTGGACAATGCTCACATGGTGCAATTCCTGGGGCTGTTCTATGCTGGGCCAGAAGTTGAACTTTGATGATTCTAGTGGGTCCCTTCAATCTCAGTGTATTTTATGATTATATGGAACTTGACTTTGCTCCTCTAGAATCATTTCAGGATACTTTACACTTTTGAACAACATTAGATACCCTCATGTCATACCTATGTCATATAACACATATTCTTGACCTTATCCTAAGAAATTATGGGGTGTTGCAAAATACCTGTAGCTCAATTTCAGAGAGACAGCATCAGCTTCTGAATAGCTCAGCCCTGAGCAATGGGATCATGAGATATATGTGTGTGCTGGTTTGGGCAAATTTGTAAAATACATCCTCTGAGAGAAGGCAGGTTACCAACACCAGGTTCGGGAAAAAAAAAATTTCCTTGAAGGAAAGTGAAGAGATAAAAACTATTTATTTAACAAACACACAGAAAAAGGACAGTAATGCTAAATAATAAAACCTCTCGCTGTGGAGAGGAAACCTGGGAAAATTTTAGAGTCCTTCTGTGGGAAGCCTCTCCCCTCCTCCTCGGATCTGGGACAGGGTGGGCCCTCTTCCAGGGCCTCCACCTCAGTGGAAAAAGTCCCAATGTGTTCTGATGTTGAAAACAGTCCAGCAGAGAAAAAGGGAAAAATGAAGTCCCAGGAACACAAAAGTTCAACTCTCCGTCTCCCTCCAGAGAAAAAGAAAGCCGAAAGCTGGCTGGAAAGCAAGCAGTGCTTCCTCCAGCTTCTCTCTCGCCGCAGCAGAACGCAGAGAGTCATCTCTATCTCTGTGTGTCCTTGAAACACTGCTTTGAAAGTTCTGCTCAGTTTTTTTTTCTCTCCCCCCTCTACAGCTCAGTTTAAAGGCATAGAAAGGCACAAAATTAATTCCTGGGCATAGAGGAGTGATAGGGGATACAATGTCATAAAGTCACCCCAAGACATAGATATATGTGTTTGCCTGTGAACAAACAAGTAGCACTGGAGATTCAGCCTGCATGACAAAGTGCTAGCTGTTTTGAACTTCATTTTCTTGTATATGGTTCTATTTCTATGTCAAACAATCTCACAGAGCAATGCACATCATCTCCAAGTCTTCGCAAAGCCCATGTACCTTCTGCGTCTAAATATCTCCTAAAGCTTCTGGATTAAGATCCCTGATTCTTGTGTGTGTGTAAAACTGTCCAGGGGAGATACTGATGTAGTAGCTTCACCACCACAAATTAGGTTACATCCCATATCTCACCAAAAAAAAAAAAAAAGGAAGAGGTAGATAAGAATGAAAGAAATGAAAGAAAATATTGTAATACAGAATAAATCTTATGGATGGGTCTTTTCTTCCACATAGCCCCAAAGAAATGTCTAGATTTTTGTTGATACTATGGATTTGTGGTAGAGCTTTGCAACTTTTCTGTGGATGATGAAGGAAAATGGAAATTTCCAGAAAAACAAGTGAGTGTGGAAGTAATCAATCTTGCCTAATTTTTCTTTTGTCTTTTCTAGTTCTTCTACATTCTATCTATAGTCAAAAGAAAGAAACATGTAGTTTCATAGAATAGTCAGTTCAATCTAAAAAAACCTGTTTGAGACAGAAAGGATAAATTAACTGGAAGAGGCAATATATTTTCATTAAATGTGGAGAGAGTTGTGATGACTGTCTTAGACTACATGACTGATTTCTGAAATAAAATATCTGAAACTATGTAAAATTAATCCCATTAAAGGTTAGTTCTGATCTCTCTCCCTCAGTAATTAAGGGAGATTTACTTTGATTGATTCTATCCAAGATAGCTGAACATTTATGATTTTTGAGTATATATGTACTTATACAACTGGTTTGAATTAGGAGTATAACTTGTCAGCATGCTTAAGGACAAGATCACTTCTACCTAATCTGCCTTGTTTTTTAGATTAAAGTAGGTGACCAAAATCACCCTTCAGCAAAAGAAAAACACAAAACAGTTTATAACACGAGCTATACACAGACTGAGAATGTCCGTTTAATCATTGAAACTTTTTCACATTTTACTGTTCAGGAATTTTGCTTTCATGGATAATTTATTTATTTAATCACCGCCCTAAATTCAGACATTTTGGTTCTTGTCACAAGGGGAAAAATGTGTAAATAAGGATTCCAAGGAAATATTGCCTAAGTAAACACAACACTGTTTATGTATTTTTATATAAATGTGTAGCAGTCATCCCCTTTAAAAAGGAAAAATAGACTGTGACCAAAGACATCAGAATGAATAACAGTAAAAATCATACATACATATAAAATGTCACTCAGTACTGTAAATTTCTTTCAAATAGTCAAAGGAAAATGCAATTATCAAAAAAAGTTCTTGCAAAGAAGACTAATGCAACATATTTAAAAGTTCCTTGCATCCTAGCTATAGTGATAATTAAGTTTAAATTCAACTTACAAATGTAGTACATTCATTAAATATTCATTGGTTACATATAAAGGCAAATATAGACTCTCATTATATTTTTAATGGATTATATTTTTACATATGCATGAATTCTCTTCTGTATTTTGTGTGTTAAATTAGAGCTATGCAGTTAAAATAAAAAATATTTCCAAAGGAACTTTTCACTTTCCCCAATATCCATGGCAGTAGGTTACAACTACATTTTTGTATTATTTGTTGCATAAATATCTTAGTAGAACTGAAAAGAACTACACATTAACATTTCAATTTTTTTTCTGTGTTGCACCCTGAAAATATGTGTATTACATGCAAGGAGGGATAGAAAGAGGCCAGATGCTTCAGACTTGGAAGGTAATTTAACATGAAGGTAATTTTATCACTTATTTTTCACATTCTTTTACATTAATATGATTATACTAAGTTCAGAAGTAGTAACTTATGTAAAAAGTAGATTTCTGTAAATTTATTTGTATTCAGGTTAATTTCATATGCTTGTACAGAAATTAAAATTAAAATTTGCTTCTCTGAGAATACAAAAATATTGATAATTACCTGGTTTCTATCTCCAAGACAGCTGTCAAGCATCATACCACTCCAGAAACCAGACTCTCCTCTTTATATTGTACTTTCAGTAAGTCAAAATCCCACTCAAGGACAAAGTCTAGCCACTGTGAGACTTCTCCCAGTTGCTTATAGAATATTTCATTTGCGTCTTCTTCTTGGTTGGGTGGGCTATAACAGACTCCTACCATGATATTTGCCTTGTTGCCTTTCTCCCTGGCTCTTACACATAAGCACTGAACCCTCCCATCACTGTCATTGAACTCTAGACACTCAAATGTTAGCAGTTGTATTTGCAGTTACATCATCAGTCAGTCTAGGGTGTATTGAATCTCACTGATTTCATTAAGCTAATAGGATATGCAAAAATTATTCTTGCTGTCAATGCAAAAATGGACACACTTAAACCTCCACCTGTTAGTTTCAGCATCTGATGTGTTGAAGTTTAGAGCAAAATCATTTGTGTCCGTGAACACAGATGAAAGGAGCAAGTGCAGATCTAGTTCAAAGCAAGGCTTAGTTTATGTTCTTTTTTCTCATCCTCTGAAACTTGCAGGGCATTACAGGATAGCTCTGATTTTGACCAAGTTTAAACTGCCCACTCATTGAAGATGAGCCTTTCTAAAGGTCTATAGCAAAGAAAACTTTCATAGCTGCTCCAGGCATGTTTTTCTATGTGTATGTCAAATACTTTAAACAAGAAATAGAATGCATTCCAGCTGCTTATGAAGAGTGATAACATCAACCAACTCCTAACCACTCTTTCTTTAAAACAGCTTGTAAACATCAAATAGGATTGCCAAAATCATTCAGCAGTAAAATGTTTTTATTAGTGCTTATAAAAGTGCTTCATTTCCTCAGAGAGAAAAAAATGAAAGTGGTATAACATCCTAAGTGGAATGAAGCATATTTGTGGATAATGTATAAAACTGAAGATCAGGAAGTGCAATGCACACAAGTTTTAATCCATAATTTTATCTCATGGTAAGAGTTATAAAGGAATAAAACATGACTTATATTAATTTTATAAATTAAAATCACATATTTGTGCTAGCTGACCAAGAAGTTTTAATTTCATATTTAAAAGACAGTAATAAAAGCTTGGGAAGATAGGGGGTTTTTTAATATTATATAATAGACTTACTTTTAGCATATTTAGATTAATACTAAAAAAGACTATTCTTTGTAGCAGAAAAATAAGAAGCCACAACCTTAAAAATTTTGGTAAGAGTGTTTAGAATGCTTTGTAATCTTTGTAATATTGGGATTTTGTTTTCAGATACTTCTGTTCCTTTTTCTAGGGCTATTTTTTTCAGAAATCTAAAGGGACTAAATCAAGATTCAGATTTAAATGTTTAAATGTTATGAACCATACGATTTTTCTCTCTATAAGACCAGTAATTTCTATTACATCTAACATTCTATTATGTTTTATTTAGGTGGTATTTTTTAGCAATGTGTAAAATTGTGGTTCATAAGACTACAGAATTATGAGGCATTTAACTTCCTTTACAAAAAAAAATCCAAAATGATTTGCATGCAATATTGAAAAAGTCAATGTAATTTAAAGCTAAGGAATACCTTAAATAAAAATCAGATTCTGATTGATAGCATCATTGTTCATCAACCCAAAGTTGTCATCTCCTCCTGATGTTTGCTATACAAACATACCCTAATGGATTATTCCTATCTCTAAAATAATGGTATTGCCAAATACATGTGAATATACCCCTTTTTCAAAAATATAACAGTAAAGGCTGACATGAAATATCACTTTTTTAATGTTGAGAATCTGATGATATTATGCACAACACACTGCACAGTGCCTCCCTTATTAACCAAACAATCTGGGAACAATTGAGAAATCTCTTAAAGCAAAGCTCATTAATTGTAATATGTGGCAATAAATGTCCCTGTGGCATTGCAATCATGCTGTTCTATATTACATAAAAGATTACTTCCAAATAATCTCGGTGTTACTGGCATACATTTAGTATGCCATATCCATTATGAACTTTTTTTATACATTGCAGAGTTCTCCAGAGCGCTGAAATTTTAGGGGGAAAATATAATATTGTCTTTTGTTTCTGAGAGAAATCATTTATTTGTTGCAAAATGTTCAGTGGTAAAATAGTCTGATCTGAAAGATAAACTGGGATGGGTACCTAGAGATGAAAATACCCAGAAGTGAAAGTAAGCTCCAGTGGGTCACTTAAAATGCAAGAACACAGACATTACTTCAGCTATGTGTCATGTGGGGGAATATGTTTCTTTTTGAAAGTCAGTTGTTGCAGGACTCAAGAGTGATATCTATGAAGGATGTCTAAAATCACCATTTGAGTCCTGATTTTGTTTAAAATGCACAAAACAAATGAGTTCCAGGATACCACATCGCTGTGGCCAGTAACAGACCATAGACTTTGCACTGGTTTTGCAACACCTCAGGGCTGAAATTGGTTATGTGGAATCTGTGTTAACTTTTTTTGACATGACTGCTGCTTTGTTTTACTTAGTTTAACTGTTAAAAAATTTCTTTTTTTTCTGATCAGGGGTTTGTGGCTAATTTGTTTTCCATATAATTGTGTGGTAAAACCATGGTTTTGTACATAAAGGAGAAAATGTGCTAGAACTTGGCACTAGTGACTAAAGTAAATGAGACTTGGGCCACAAGGACTGTATTTTAGGCTTGTTTTTTTTCTATGAAAATGTAAACAGTAGGTAAAGATGGATAAGTTAAACTTCAGCTATGGGATATTCTGTACAAAACAGAAACAGTGCCTGGATGCTGCAAAAGCAAATCAGAAGAGAAGACCCCAGACTCTACAAAGACGATTGGATGAGCAGTAGTGCCATCAGGAAATCAGGTGACCTATAGGGGATATAAAACCCAGCAACAATCAACAGACAGGGCCCCTCTTTGCAGGCACCCATCTTGAGCTCTCACCACTACTGCATAATGTCACCCCTTCAGTCTCCTCCAAGCTGAACAAGGCAAGTGACCTCAGCTATTCCTCATATGGGTTCTTCTCTAGACCCCTCACCATTTTCACAGACCTTTGAATGGTCTCTAAGAGCTTAATGTCCTTCTCATATTGTGGCACCCAAAACTGTGCACTGGACTCAAGGTGAGGCTGCATCAGTGAGTGAAGAGTGGGACAATCACCTCCCTTGGCTGGCAGTGCTAAGAGTAAGTTTGCTTTCTATATAAGGAACATTTGCTGTTCATCCATAAAGAGGATGCTGAGAGTAAAATAAATAAATCCAAAAAGTTCTGACATGCACACATCCCACCCTCACAAGCACACACCCTCTTGCCCAGCCTTGGGAGTTTCCTTCTGCAGAAGACATGGCTGCTCCAGCTTTGTGTTCCTCCTGCTGCTTCTGATCCTTCTGCCAACACACCCACCACTGAGGAGGTGCCCAGAAGGTGCCTCCACACCCCAGGTGTGGAGGTGGGGTCCCTCTGTGCTGCCCCTACACTGCCAGACCCCTGTGAGGTGCAGCCTGCTCCTGGTGCCCCATGGGGAAGTTGCACTGTCTGGTTGCAATTGGAGTGTCCTGGCTTTCTCTATGAAAGCAGAATTTTTCCTGATCATACAAGTTTTAGCAGTTTTTTTTTTGGTTTTTTTTCCAGCTCCAAAGGGGCATTTCTAGCCAAAACCAAAAAAAAAAAAAAAAAAGGAAACAATTCTACACAGAAAGAAAGCCCCCAACACTTCACCTTTTTGATTCCTAACACAAGAACTGAAAAGAAATTGCTTGAAATATATTCTTGCGTTCAATTCAGACCTTAAGAAAAATTGCCTGTTACCAACTTCAGTTCATTAATCATGAGGCAATTTTCTCTCTAAGTAGCAGGCAATAGCAGGTAGATGACATTTAACTTGCCTTAGTAAAAAAATATAACTTGTGTGAAAATAAATCTTTTCTTTATTTCTAGGTACTGTGGCGCTAACGATTTAAATCTAGAAATCATCTTCATTTAAGCCACCAGAGATTTCAGCTGAAAAAAAAGTTGAAACAACACTTATTAAATTAATTTAGCTTTTTCTTTTTTGCATATTACCTAAAAAATGTAAATTATGTCTTGAAATGTGTGAGACTGGATTGTGGTTAGAAAGGTTAATGCTCAAGGGCATGAAATAGTTCTTCAAATTTGAAATCTATTTGCAGTTATTGAAGAACTCATTTGGGAAAAGAACGTCTAGTCTGTGCCTAGTCACTTGATGTATTTAATGTTAATGGTTTGGTGTTGGGACAATTTAAATGGTCACCTTCCACATAATATTTTCTTTGTTCTCTGATGGAAGCCTTTAATCTTTACAAATGAAAAAAAAAATGAATTAAAGCATCCTTGGGAATTGAAGTGGTTGGACCAGGGAGTGATACCTATGTAAAAAACACAGATTCCAAGAGATTATGCTCTAAGAGGAAGTTTAGAAAATTTAATAATATTTTCCTGTATTCTCTCTTCTCCCATCACAAACAAAAATATTTTTTCTATAGTTACCTAGATTATTCCCAAATTAAGTACAAGTATATTCCTTCCTGATGCAAAAAGAAAGAATGAGACAGATTTTGTGAATATTTAATAGATTATATTTTTTTCTTTTTCACCCATGAAAAACATTCAGTTTGTTCTGACCTTCAATCTGTATTAAATAAAATATACAAACAAGGCTATATTTTTAAAAATCATTATAAAAACTACTACAGTTGACATAATAATCATAGAATCATAGAATGACTTGGGTTAGAAGAGATCCTAAAGATCACCTAGTTCCAACCCTCCTGCCAGGAGCAGGACACTTTCCACCAGACCGGGTTTCTCAGAGCCCCATCCAACCTTGTCTTAAAAATTTCCAGAAATGGGGCATCCACAACTTCTCTGGGCAACCAGTTCCATTGTCTCACCACCCTAACAATAAATAATTTCTTCTTAATATCTAATCTAAACCTACTGTCTCACTTAAAAGCCATTCACCTCCTTGTCCTGTTACTACAGGTTTTCCAAATACTGGTAGCAAAAGTCTGCATAGGTCTTTGCAAGCAGACAGAGCTGTTGGAATTACTAATCAATGCACTCTCTGAAAAATAATCAGCATCTGAAAACATATTTATATAAAATAGAAATAATTTCATAAATTTCCCAGGTAAAGATATTTAATTAGTTTCTATGAAAAAAACCACTGCTAAATTAATTTTGATGAAGGGATTTCTGTAGCTAAAATGCCATGACTGCATTGGCTGCTTTAGCTAATCTGACATTGAGTCCAAGGCTTACAAAGTCAACATAACTCTTAGGACACTGTGCTTACTTAACCATATTGTTTGAATGACCTGCTTCAGAAGCAGCTAAGTAAGTCAAGATTTATTAGACAATTTCAACAAAGTATACAGAAATATCACAAAGTATTTCTTGCAAGCTTAAATGTAAAGAGAAGAGGCAAACACTTCCACAGACACTACCTTCACCTGAGGAAATTTTTAAATAATGGCTTCATGGCATTTTGATATAAATTATGCCCTTGTGTGCTGTCAAACAATATTGATGATGTCTTTTTTTACTTATGCTAAACTATTTTTGCCTTCTATATTGCTGAACTATTTTCTTTCCAGTCAATGACTAGTGCATTTTATATATTAGGTTTTTTGTATATGAGTTATCATACTTGATATTGAAACAGAGTATCATTAATATAGTATAAAGAGACTGGTCTGTCCTTGATTTTCTTGCTGCATAGATAGTTTTTGGCAAAAGGAGAAAAGCTGTTTCTAAACTCTCTCCCCCTTAATTAAATTAAATTAAAAGAGGTATCATTACATTAAAATATTCTGTATTGTGCTGTTTTTACATTTATTATTTCTATCTTTTGAATTAAATATTCTTTAAAGACTGTAAGAGAAATGTATGAAAATAATGGAATGAATATACAAGACCTGAAGCAGTATACTAAGAATTTTCATTTCAGCTCTTGCTTGATATTCAGGCTCCTTGAAAAGCATGAAGAACAAAAATTATTTTAATCCAGTCAGTGGTCTTGTACATTAAATATATGACACCATAATACAGTTGTCTTGAATCAAGAAAAAAAACTGCCTCAAAGCATTAAGGAAAACTCTCCAAAATTTAATACCAAGATCTCAGTCAAGTAAAACATTTCAGCAGGTGGAGCTAGACTGTTGGTAGAAATGCAAAAACTCCTACTGATACTGCAGCCACTACCATTACTACTGCTGCTGTACTTGAGTGATAAAGATGTTTTAGGTGCTTTAATACAGGTAGTATGGTGTTCTGGGGAAATGGTGAAATTATCCAGTCTGGGCCACTTGCATCCTATTTACTATATAAATTCTGGACTCTTACTCCACAGAAGGCACTTAATCTCCCACTTTCTTTTGAAATAATTAGATCTGTGTTCATCACCCACAGGAGCTTTCCTTTTTACTAGCACAGTAAGCCATATTACAAAACACACGTTGTTTTATGTCGTCTCCTCTGTCATTCATGCAACCACAGGTATGACAACTACAGTGGCTGTTTATGCAGAAAAAATAAACTGCAGAGCAACTTCAGTGATATCTTGATTGCATTTGTATGCAATGAAGAAATCCTCACCACTGGACCAGATAGGTTTCCCCAGAGTAATAACAAATATACCAGGAACTAGCCATGATCTGATAAATACTCCACAAAAAAATCAGTTATTGGAACAAAATTTAGGAAGTCAGAATTGAGCAAGTCTAATCATCATGGTGACTGGTTTGTTTATGTCTAACCACCACACTTTATGACTTGGGTTCTATTAACAGTCTGACACTGTTGACCAGTATCTTTTAATGCAAGGTGTAAAATCACCCAGCTGTAAGTGATATGCACTCAGATTCAGTGATGTATATCTCTCTCTTCTCCATCCTCATCTGTGCCACTGCTATTTAACTAGATGGAACCTAAAAAAAGAGCATAATGGGATTGAAAGGATCAATCTTACAGTAGTTGTAAATAACATTCCAGATATCAGGAAGAATTTTTATTCTGAATCCATGTCTCTGTCCAAAATGTGATGCTACTTATTATTGTGCATTATAATCTAGACACAAGTGATAATAT
The DNA here is from genome assembly GCF_017639235.1 of Corvus kubaryi. Lineage (NCBI taxonomy): Eukaryota > Metazoa > Chordata > Aves > Passeriformes > Corvidae > Corvus > Corvus kubaryi. The sequence goes on along the minus strand of NW_024580667.1, from coordinate 39,347,467 downwards.
TATTGTATGGCAGGTGCAAAGTACTAAACAGTTTTGACTATAATCCATTTGAGTTAAGTCTTATGTGGCCAAAATGCAAAACCCATCTGTTTAATAGCTTTCTCACAACTAAATAAAAAACCTGCAAACAAATAAACAAAAAAAATTCCAAGCACCTGCTTGGAAAAGGAGAAAATTCAGCCCTACAGTAGGCCATCTCTAAGAATTTATGTAAGACATGGAGAATTTATGTAAGACATGTTTCTTGGAGGTCAATATGAGGCTCTTGGAAGAAACAAACAGGCAAGGCAACCAAAAACAAAACCAAACTTCTGCCATAATTATGTCCTTCTCTTCCTTTGGTTTCCAATATTGGCAGTGCATTTTTACCCTGCTTGTTGCATAAAGGGCAAGAACACTCTGAAGTTCTCTTTTGTATCATTAATCTGTAGACTAGATTATATTCCTTATATCCCTTCAGCCTACTCAAATCTGTTCTGATTAATAAAATTTCACACTTTATTTCACACCTTTTGGACTATCATATTAGTACATTAGTGATGATTAGTACATTAATGAACAACATTCAAGCTATTATTAGGATAAAGGAAAAGGTAATAACACTAACACAGCAGGGCCAAAATTAGGGTGATGAGGGGTTTTAAGTCATAGTCACCCACAAGAGAACTTCCATCCTGTTACAGGCGAGCTAGGCTTCTGATCATTATTTGGGGCATTGTCAGATTTGCTATTCAGGTAGCAGATGTCTCCTAGAATTTTACTGCTTATATTAAAGTACAAGACAACTCATGACTTAGTAGTGTCTAAAATCACATTCTTAAGGAAGATACAAACTCAGAAATGCCATTTTATTTCTTCTGGTCACATTTTGTATGTAGTTCTTAGTTTGAAAATTGTTGGTGTCTAATTCTAGTTTAATTTATAAACTTCACCTCTTGTGACTGTTAAGGTTCTTTCAATATCCAAGCCCATTTTAGTCTTGACCTACTCCGAGTAGTGATTTCCACATTTAGCTGCATTATGTCACAATTGTAAGGGTTGTTGTCTTGGAGTCAGTCACATGGATACCATCAAGTAACAAAAGAATTTCTGAAACAGCATATTAAGTGCGATGTTCATAGGAAGTAACTATGTAATCGTAGTCACAACTTCTTTACCAAAAGAAAAAAAGAAAAAGACAAAAACATGGTGGAACCAATAGAGTCATGTCCATTTCCTTCCCACAATCTCACTAAAAATCCCTATCCTTTGCTTATTTAGCTTTTGCTCTTTCAACTGTTTCACGGGAGGTTATCACTCAACATCTGCAATTATAGGTGCAAATGCAAACACCACTTCTCTTTTCACACCTTACTTCCCACTTCTCCAATCTGTCTAAACTTCATAGCTAAATTTCCTCCTCCTCTCCCTCCCTTTTATCTCAATCAACTGATTTTCACCTCTAATTCTCCTCTCTTTTTGGCAGCAAATACGGGTTTCCTTTTCCCACATGCCAACATCTCCATCATTCTAGATCTCCTACACTTCACTTTTGACCCTTAACATATTTTCATGTCTTGCCCTATTTTTTTCTGATATAAGCAGCCACAATTTTTTAAAAATAGTCCTAATCTACTCCTCATTTTCCCACCATGAACAGCTTTTCATAGTTTTTTCCTCCCTACACAGTTTTAAACAGCTGCCTTTGCAAAGCAAGCTTTTTTCTTTCTATTCACTTGTTTGGTTTGTTTTTTTTTTTTTTTTTACTTCAGTGCTTTTTTCTCTCGTTTAAGTTTCTATCTTCTTGCTGTATTGGTGTAGAAATAGAATAATATGAATTAAGTCAGAATTGGTAATGGATAAAACATCAGTGTCCAACGTATGTTTACATGTGTGTCATGTAAGTACATAATCTCTCCATAGAGCTGCTTTAAACATTTTTCTATCATTACACACTGTAGAACTCAGGTTCCTAAGTTTTCTCTTTCTCTTTTATCTACCTCTTTGTTTCTATTTACCACATTGGAATGTCTAAAGTACCTCCTACACAGTTAGCACCCAAGGCAGATAATTTGATCACTAATGATTTAGAAGAGCTATGGGGTAGCTGGCTAGCACAATCAGAAGTGCTTACTGGGACAGGTTTTTCTGATCCTCATTTTCACTGGAAGTAAAAAGTTAATGTAGCATCAGCCAGTTATGATGTTAACAGCTGTACACTTGACTGCATGCAGGCTGGCTTACTGGGAAGGGCAGAAAATTTACACAACACATGGAACATCTCTAATTCCTTAGTAAGCTGTCCCAATTATCCACCGTTATGTCCCCTTGTCCTCCACTACATGGGTGTCTTCAAAGGTTTTGTTTTAACACTGCTCACAGAACTAAGATGTGTATCTTTTTATTAGTCTGGTCTGTGTGTAGTTTTATTCTAAGAGGTTTTAAATTGGTAGCTTGAATTACGTGAGAAAAAGAACTACATTTCATAATGCTCAGCATTATGCTCAATTTAAATATCTCCAAGAATAATGACAGATACTTGTAGTAATGTATCTCATTCAATAATTTCAGCAGAAAGGATAAAATTTTACATAACTCATGAAATTTGGATGGTTTCTACTTTCTTATTATTTAGCAATCAGATTTTGAAATGCAGAAGGAATATTTACCTATTTTTTCTTTTTCTTCCTTAAAACCTGAAAAACCCATACAACACAAAGAAGGGTTTTATAAGTAACATTATGAGAAGTAAGTGTAAAATATACTGCAAATGGCAAGCTTGTTTTATAAGACAGGGTGGCATTTTTATATTCACTAAGTCTTGGTTTTACTAGACATGCAATCTTTCTAACATATAAAAGTCTGCAGGGGTATCTGAGAATATAGATCAACACTAAGTAGCTCTTACACTTTATGGTACCATAAATGTAAAAGCACTACTATTACACTTGAGAGTTACTTGCTTTGTACGGCAGTGACTACACAGGAATTAAATAACATCAAGAATATAACCAAAGTGATTGTACAACAAAATACAATAAACTTGATTTATTCTGCGAAAGCAAAAAATTAATGCCTAAGGCCTTTTTTCCTTCTTCACTTTGCTTATATTAGGTAGGTCCAAATTACTGAGCTTCAATATTATCCTGGCCTCATCTCCTGTTATATGGACTGTATCAGGTGCCCTGTGGTGAGTGAGAGAATCCAAAGTAAAGGTGATGATGAGATCTTGATGTAAGTTTTTTGAGGGTATTTGTTTGACACTACTGAGAAGATCTAGGGTATGTGTGCAGTACTTGTGAGTCCAAGTATACAGTGTGCAACCTCTTCACCACCAATCTTTCTGTGATTCTGTGGATGGGCAGAGAAAGGAGCCATGTATGAGTATGTACGTAAGAGTATGTAGATATGATTAAAGTATAGAAATAAGTGGTGCAGCCTCCTGGCATAATCAAATGTATTTTGAATTCCTTTGATTTCTGAAGCCATGTGGATGGCCTCTGAAGCATGTGAGATAAATCTGCCTTGATGATAGACTAATGGCCCATCTCCTTTTTCTAACTATAGGAGAACAAAAGTAGATAAAATACCTGAAGTTTAGATGGTTGAACTCAAAACAGACAAATCACACCTAATGTGTTCAAATTAGCTGTGCTTCTTCACTTCTCTATGTCAGAAGCTGTGCCATTCTGGACCAGAGGAAAGGTATGCACAAAGCCCAGTTGCCCTCCTGCAGACTTGATAAATACAAGAACTGTTCTACTTCCAGTAACATGAAGGAAGTGTTTAGAGGATAACATCAGCATTACCTGCTAATGTAAAACCAGTTTACAATTATGTCCTTTTCCTGTTGATTCATGAGGAAGTCAGAGGCTTCCAACGCTTACTTCAATTGAGAAAATTTCTGCATGATGTGACAATAATTGACAGTTATTAAAGAAGGAAAATGTAAATGACAATATAATTATCTGAATAGGTAAGGCATTAAATAATCTAGATAAGATGATCAACTGGTTTAAAAGCAAAGGGAATACAGAATGCAAAAGTGGGGTTTTTTATTTTCACTGCTTTAATCTGAATGTCATTCATTTCAAATTAATAAAGCATTTGAGGTATTAGCGTTTGTACAAGTTTGTTTTTCATTAGGTTGTTAATTTCAGATGGAATCTAAAAAAAAGTAGTTGTTTTAATGTGATTCAGTGTGATTTCAACTGGGCAACAGTTTAATAATCAGTAATTTACACTATGTACACCATGAAATATTGTACATTAGTACATAGTGTAATAGCAGGCCAAATTTAATTTACTTTTCCAGCATGACCTGTATTATGGCTGCCATTGAGATTACTTTCAGTTATTTGGCAGTCAGAGTTATTTATATTTTCCATTTTTATTCCTGCACTTTGTTTTTCCATAAAGCCTTTTTCTTGTCTCAAAACATCTTTTATTACCTAATTAATTCATCAGATCCACAGTGCATTAAAAACCTAAAAAAAGAAACATAGTCCAGCTAATGTGCAAGTTTTCTGAATAAGATGAAATACATTGTCTGATTTAGACATAGTTGGACTTGGGTACAGACAGGTCCATAATTTTGTAACTAGACAGATGGTATCACCAGAATTTATAAAAATAAGAAACTTGACAAAGGAGAAATCTTCAGTACTAGGTAAATTTAAAATATGATAGCTGTCTAATCAAAGGAAGGTATAAGGAATGGCTTTAGGTTTGAACCAGAGGGATGATCTACATTATCACATGGTGCTTTTTGAAGAAGAGACTACCTGTGGTTTCCTGAACTTTGTAAAGTTCAGGAAAAATAATAAAATAAAAGTACCTTTTATTATTTGGTCAGAAAATCAAACAAATGAAACCACAGAATCATGGATTTTGCAAGGGACATCCAGAAGTCATATTGTCCGATCTGCTCAGTAGGGCCAACTCAACCTGGATGATCAGGTCCATGTCCAGTCAGATCGGAATACATCTAAGGATGACAGCTCCAAAATCTCTGTGGGAAATTGTGATTGAGTTTGAGTGTGAGTGTGTCCATAAGAGGAGAAGTATCTATTTCATAGTTTGTCCTTAGATCCATATGTATTTTGATGAGTCACAGAGTCCTTGTTTAGATAGAAAAGAAAGGTTGTTAGCATATGCCAGCCAATAGGTATTTTTCAAAATACAGTGTGAATGCAATATTGAATTTGCGATATTGGTCAAACAGAAGCCAAGGTTTATAAAAGAAAATTTATTGTAAAGAAAGACACTACTTGAAATAATTACTTAAATATTTACCTTAGACTCCAATGAGGATATAATTCATTGTCCTGACGTAACTGTGAAATATCCCCTGACCATCACAGCAGAGAGAAACGTCTTACTGAATATTCACATCTCACCCTAGCTGAATAATGCACTCCTAAATTCTCTGTCCTCTTTCTGCCTCCCTGCACCACACACAGATCAAATGAAAGAGTGGAGAATGGTGTTATGCACAGGTAAATGCACAATTTAAGTCAAGGAGTCTGCTACCTGTGTCACTTGTTCCTCAGGGAAATGTTGTAATTGCTCATTTCCTGTGCAATTTATTGTGTGTGGACTCTTCACTGTTTATTAATGCTGGGAACACCATTGGTATCTCAGATTTTTTTAGGGCAACCTAAATTTTTCCTAATGCTTATCACAATGAAGCTGTAGATAGCAGATAGATGATCATCATAATCTCAGAACAAGGGTTTCTGAACACTTGTGAACTTCAGTTTGCATGCCCACAGAATTTGAGAGTTGAAAGTGATGCTCTTAATAGGTTAAGGAATATGTAATGACTGTTCAGCAATAAAGACATACAAGGGCTTTTGCAATCAAGCTGATGGTAGAATTTTCCTTTCTAGTCCTTAGTTTTGGTAGGATCTACATGAGCTGAATCTATTTTAATGAATTCAATAATACTTAAAAGTTCAGCTTTGTTAAGATTCAAATTGTTAAGTTCCACTGATCTCAGATTAGGGTAAGACCCTGAATCTATTCTTCTTTGCACCTTAAATTCTACTCTGGTCTGTATATTTACTCTCAGTCTCTGTTAGTTCTTGAGCCTTATTGTTCTGTTGCAATGTGCAGTAACTCTCACTTTCATGTACTCTCACTTTCATGTACTCTCACCACTGCAACTTCTTTCACAGTCACTCAAATCTCCTAGTTGTTAAGAAGAGGAAAAAGCAGGGAGTGTGAAAAAATTTGAATTTAATGGAAAATTAGATATATGGATTATTATTATTATTATTATTTCAGTCTTTGATATCACTCTGTATCCTGAAAAAAATAGTGATTTTTTTTTAAGTTAAAAATAAAAGGCACTGTTCTTTAACTGCAAAGAGACTGAACTCTTCAATCCTCACTTTACATACAAACATTGCAAGTGCTTCTCACTGTGTTAGTGTGTGGGAGTATGTGTACATATGTACACATATAAATATATATCTATGTATATGTATGCATGAGAAATGCCAGGCTGAATTTCCTTGGTGAACAAAATCTGGTTCTGCTAATGAGTAGAGGAACAGGAGGAATATATTCAGAAGGTGGAGAACATGAGAAGATTGCTATTGAAGTCTGAAAATCATAACATAAAGGGGTTAATTTTTCACTAGAAGAGCAGATGGGAAAATACTAGTAAACTTTGAAGGCATACAGGATGTTAGCTTAGCTTCTGAAGGGAATTTTTCAGAAAATATAGGAGGCACTACGCAGAAGTACATCAGCATTTTCTTTGTACACTGCAGTAAAAATAATAATGGCATTAAAAGTTCGACTCAGTGCATCAGGTTTTAAATCTCACGAGGGCAGAGATATCAAACTCTCAGCATAAGTGGGGAAAAATAAGTTAAAAAAGAGAAGTTCACAAAATGTGTTATATATCTAAGAGAGGAAAAATACGAATTTGAATTCATAATGTTGTTGCACAGAGATTTCCATCTTAGAATTTATTCCCTCCTTCAGTCTTGTCTTGGAATGGTATTTTATTTATAAACCACTCATCTGCATATGTATTACTTTTTGTTGGTAAGTCTGCTTCTCTCAGTCCTACTTTTTTGCTGTATCTGATTTCACACATAGAAGTAACAGAGCATCTGGAACGTAGGGAGAGAAACACTGAACATCTTGGACAAGGGGATACCTATCTTCAAGAAATGTGACATTTACTATGTGACCATGTGACCGTGTGACTGACACAGTAATGTGTAACTCAGTGAATACTTGACACATACAAAATTGCTATTCTGTAACACAGATTTGTATGTTTTATTCTGATGAGATATCACAGTAAAGGCAGCAATTTTTAATCAAGCAATTCACATGCTTCTAAAGATGCTTAATAGTTTTCAGATGAAGGCATCTATTTGTCATTTGGCTCTACTAGGCTTTTTTTATATAGCTTATATTTACACTCAGGTCCCAGACTTAATCGGATTTTTAAAGTACTGGTGTGTAGTTTTGGAGAAATACCTCAATTTCAACAGAAAATTTGAAAGAACACTGAAAGTGTTTTTGCTTACTTTTGGCTCATGTTCCTTAGGATGTGGTCAGAGTTTTGCCACAAAAGCTTGTCAGTGTCTATATCATCTTTTCATTCGAAACTTCAAAAGATAGCGTAAACTGAAGCAATCCATCTACTGGCTTTGTGTTAGCTGAAACACACAACATCTCCTAGAAATAGCAATCTGTTTAAAAAACTTTATGATGGCAGGCTGTAACCATAATACCTATCAATAATTTTTATGGAAGAAAATTTTCAGGAAAGAAATTAGCATATTCTCATCTTTAATCACATTAATTATATTTTAACATATATGAAGCACATTTCTGTGCATTTTTTTCCCTGTTGAAGTATTTATGTTTATTATTAGAACTCATATTTAACAGATTTTAACAGTGGCTTTTCATTTTTCACGTTGTTTTTTATCAAAATATTAAAAGTGTACTGGTGCTAAAGCCGATCTTCACATAATTATCAAAGTGCAGCCTAGCAGGACATTACTTTAGCTGCAAGATTGGTTGTTTTTATATGCTATGTAGTTTCCCCATCATGTGATCTTTCTACAACAAAATTAGATAATATTTTAAGCATCATTCTGAATTACATTTGAGCTCTTACCTTTTTAGGTTTTTCATTTCATCAATAAAACTAAGTACTTAAAAAATGAAAAATGTAGAGTTCTGAAGACCAGTGAGCAACAGACCATGTATTCCACTTTTATTTTATTACTAATTATTCATAGAGATGAGAAGAATGCAACACATGCCAGTGTTAATCAATTCAGAAAAAAAAAGAAATTATTAAATAAATAACTCTGTTGATCCTTCACTCACTAGAGCAATTTCCTTACTGCTGTTCTATATTCAGATTTAGAGAAACAATTTCAGAATGCATGCTTTAGTATCAATGGAAAAGGTAAGATAATTGGGGTGTCGACATCCAGGGCTATAAGCATGTCATGCCTCAAGAATCTTGACTAGAAGTACACTCCTTTTCACTCTTTCAGGTTCTCTGGTACTACATTATATAAATTTATAGTAAGCTATGGATGGTAAAAGCAATTTCAATGATGATTGTAAGCCTATTTATGTAGTCCTAAAGTCATGCCACTGTTTGCCAAGAAGTACTTACAATATTTTAAAATATTTTAAGCTCATCTTTGGCTCATAGAAGGTTATTTATTCAGTCACATACCATCCATTGCAGTTTAATGTTGTCTTCAAGGTAAAAATACAACAAGCTTATATTAATAATTTGAAAATATGTCAGTGAAATGATGCAGTATTTAATAGTGTAACTATATTATTAATGATTTTTTTTTTAACTTAACAGATCCTTGCATCACATATAGAACTTAAATATTTAAACATAATTTTAAAAAAACCCTACACAAAGAAACTTTCCCAAAGGTACAAAAATCTTTTATTTACTTAGATATAAAGTAACATTAAAGGTACATGAACCACTTTGTGACTATTATGAATAGTTCTATAAATTATAAACAGGATAAAATGAAATCTGTATACTGTTAGAAAAGAAGCAAAATTCTCTTTATTGCAAAGAAAACTCTGCTTATCTTGTTGAAAGTTTTGTTTTCCTTCTCTTTATTTATGTTTCCTCTGGCATAGTTCCAATATATCAGGCGGAATGTAGGCACTTAAATAAAGATTTAGGTTCCAGTAAATCTCTGTGAAAATAAGCAGCACTTGTTTGACTTTGGAGTCCTCTGGGATCAAGACGTATGCTTCTGTGCCTGTGCAAAACTTCTGTGTTTTCAATATTTCTTTTTCCCTCTTAAGTTATACTTAGCTTCAGCAATCCAACATTGAGTTGGTCTCCCAGTATACACACGCACCAAAGAGAATTATGACTAATCATAGTTACAGGCTCCTGCCTTTTAAAAAAGCTGCTGATAACTCCTGCTCTTTTTATGGAATATCATCATGGACCAAACACCCACTTAGAAAATGAGACACCTGTAAGAGTCCAAATTTGCATAACATTATTCTATAATCTTCAGCCTGTGAACTTCTCTGGCATTATGTCACTCTACATTTCTGTTGCAGCTGTGAAACATTGAAGAAGAAGTTCAAAATACTTCTCGGCAAAAGACAGTAGGGAGAATAAGAAAATTATTGTCTCTGTAATCCAGGAATGAAGCTTAGGAGCTGCAAAGATCCTGAGCTGCAAATGTCCTGACTTTCAGTCACTGTTTCCAGGACATTTAATAGATCCTGATTTATTTTCTATACCTATAATTATTATAGTGCAGATAAAATTTATTTCTTTATATATTTCTGCAGATTCCAGTGTGCCAACCTCCCCAGCTCCACAGTTATTAGGTGTCTTCAGCATATTGCTCGGTATACTTTGTGCCTATCAAAAAGACCTATAGCATTCTCCAGCAGAAATATACTTCTTGACTTTACCAGATACATTGGAACACATCCAGAAAAGGCCATTGGATACAACTGATGCTTCACTTCATGTGGAAAAGGACTAGCTCACACTCTGAGGAATAATTTTAGCACAGATATACAGCTGACACTTTGAGACGTCCAGAAATAGGTATTTAGTAGCAACAATGCATAGTTTCTTAACCATAAACAGGGTTGGTTGTGAGACAAAATCCAGCTGTCCATAACTGTCAAAAACAAAACCTGTCTGGTTTTGTGTATAACTACATTTTCACATTCCTAGGCCTTGGATTCATCCTGAGAATTTAAAATTAATTTGTTATCCTGACAAATCAAATAAACACTTACATAGTTTCCTCTGTATTTAATAGGAAAAGACAAACATTTCAGAGGGTAGTTGAACCCATATTAGATTCTCCTAGGCAAGGAATATTAAAATCAAATTGAGGTACTTAGTTTAGATGGCTATTTTGAAGGAGTATTAACGTTCAGAATTTTAAATAAATGAAAAAAATTTCATGGATAATTACAGATTTCCCCCGTTGATAATGCTTTTAACTAAATTTTTGAGTCATATATTCTCTTAGGTAGTTCCACTTGGCAGATCAGACAACAAAATTTTTTATATATGATATTATATTATGTTGTATGTTGTATTATTTTAATTTTTAGGTGCCTGACTTCCAAACTTAGATTTTGATTTTCCGTCATGAACCACTTGCCTAACCTATATTGAAACTCTGCCTTTAGAAACAAATTTTGGAATGGTTCCTATTAAGATCTTTAATAAATAATTATTAATATATTAGATCTGTAATTACAGATTGGTTGTTTACACATCAGCATAGCTATTTCCCCTAATTGTGAAGTTTAAAGTCCAGGCTAGATGTTCCTGACTGGATGATAGTGGTTAAAAACTTCATGATTTTGAGGCTCAGAATGCTGATAGCACCTTTCACAACTAGGATGATTTAATTAAAGCAAATAAGTACAGGATTAAGTCCAGAATTTTCAAAGGTTCTGGCTGATTATACAGTTGCCTATGCTGTGAGGCTTCAGCTGTATTTGGAGGGAGTTTTTTGCTTCTATTGAAGCAACAAATATTGTAAAGCAGTAAACATCACTAGTGTGATAAAAATCCTGATCCTAGGAATACAGTTATTCTAGTAATATAGGTTACTTTAATAATACTACCCTCTAAAGTCCATGTTGGATATTTTTCAAATCCAAGACATTTTTCTGATCCAAGAAAAGACAAAGCTCTTGTGTACACCTACATTGTCAAATCTGTTAGCTCAACACAGAAACTGAAAGCATTTAGGTACCTATTAACCATACAAAGATTAGACCTATAGTTTGATTGCAAACAAGCTGATTGCAAGCAAATTGATTGTAAACTTTAGAACTTACTATCTTTATTCTGACATCTCATTTTTTAGGGTGAAGAGAAGATGCAAAGAGTTTTGGAAATGTTTGGGGTTCAAAAGTCCTCAGAGTTCTAGACTTTTACAAAGTGTTTCTAATAAGAGTTACTGAAAAAAAATTTAATAAATGTTTAATGAATACATTCTTCCATGGAAAAAAAAAAATCCCATTAGAACTGTGTTTCACTGTTAAATAGTATCTGAAGTGAAAAACCCAACCAACCAAAGAAACCTCACTCTAACCTAAAACCCAGATTTTAGAGATGCTAATGGAAAGTTTCCTGTTAATTCCAAAGATATTGGAATTTTTTCATAAAACAATACTGACTTCCCATTTAATTAAAAGCCAGTATTAAGTTGCTGTATTTTTCACAAAATTTGGCATTTGGCTGACATAGACCTCCTGACAGCATAAACAATGGATGTACTTTATATAGGAAAACTGAAGCCTCCATAGTGTGAGCTTTTGTATGCTGAAATGGGATTGTTTCAAGCAATCAGACTGTGGGGAAGCTGAACCATTTGGCTCATCTCATATCTGCTTCAGCATTATTCTGTGCTTTCTGCTCAAATTCTTACTGTGAGCCAAATGGTTGCTGTGTCAGGTCCAAGCACAAACATTTTCTCTTCAGGACACTTCAGCTGCTAATCCAGCACAGAGGAGCTGTTCCATTCTCTTCCCTTGTGGGCACACTGATGCCAGAGGAGAGCTGAGAGAGGAGTTGGTCCATGTTAATGGTCCATTGAGCATGTTTACCCAGCACAAATGAAAACAACAACCAGCTCATGTTCCTTCCGCAGCATGGCCCTTCCAATAGCAGCCTCCTGTGGTGGGCAGTTCTGGCAATGGTGGGCAGTGATGAACCCAAAGGAGAGGCCTGCAGCACTTATCAATCATAAATTCATAAATGAAGAATAAAAACACAAGGAAAGAAAAAAAATAGATACAACTGAAGGGGAAAGCATATGTCATTTTACGTATTCCTTGATAGTTCCTCTTTTCCTGATTACTTTATCATAGACTCATAGAATGGTTTGGATCGAAAGGGACCTATGTGAAAATAATTTTAGGTGGCAGCCTTCTGACTGCCACAGGGTCTCAGAGCAGCATGAGCTGGAACCAGATTTCCATGCCAGTTCAGAATTATCTCACCACTAGTGCCTAGCTGTAAACCTCTAGTGGAACTGGCTGCTTGCCTGCTTGCAGTCCCAATGAGGAATTTGTGTTCATAAATTCAAAATGTTAGCTCTCACAGCTTGCTGGAATTACCACAGTCACCCTGCTTTCAGTCAGAAATTTCATACTCATGCTGAGTCCTTCTGAAAATAAAATTCAATATTTCTGAATTTCTATGTACTTGGACAATTAAGTATGTCTCCTGATAATACGCCCAATTTTGAAGATCTGGCAATTTTCTAAATGCTACCTCCACATTGTCAGGATTGCCAGAAAGGGCATGGTTTGGAGATGCCTGGATTTTAAAATTAATAGGTATGGAATTTGTGAAAATGCTGTTTCATAGATTTGAAATGAGAGGACTATGGAACAAGAGGACTATGAAACCAGACCTTGAAGTTGTCTATGCCAACTTCTACTTAAAAGGAATACGGAGAGATAGACATGAATTCATTTAGGTCATGAATCACCTCGGCCTAAGGCAGATGTCTAAAATAACTCTGATAATTTACATCCTTAAATTTCTTATTTCTTTCGACTGACTTTAAACAGATGTGGATACAGCCTTCTACACTGCATGTGCAATGGCTCCTACAAGTGCAGCTACTAGTCTTTCCTAGGATTCTGCTGAGTGGCCACCTGATTTCACCAACAGCAGATTTTGGCCAAGCTCTGAAAGCCGAGTACTGGAGATTGCTACACGGCCATCATAATCACAGTCCATTTATGAAAAGCAGCCAATGAGAATTTTAGAGTTTGATGTACTCTGGTCTAATTTATATACATTTACTTATATCTTCTTTTGCAAGTTTTGTGGTCATTAGCTTTATTTAATTAGATTCATTATGAAAAAACCAAACTGATGCCTACTGAACAGTGTTATTGGAGCATCTACTTACAATTTATTGAGTGCTGTCAGAAACTATTCTGCCAATAAACTTCTTGTATGGCTTGGCATCTAAAAATATTCAAGTATATAAATAAAAATAGTCCTGTGCCTTCATTTTATTTAATGTCCTATTCTGACAGTTTCATTCAAATATTACTTGTTAATTATTTTCTGAGTAATTGTCCATACTCAAGGCAGAGACATCAAAATTTTCCTTTTTTTTAAAGGTGTGCTTACCTGCAAAAAGACAACCTTGGCTAGATATTTCATATAGTCAGTAAATCCTTAAAACAAAAGAATGCTATAAAACTTCACAGCTATATTTTTTAAATGCAAAATAAATGGCATTCCATGGTATTGATTAGCCTCAGAAAAATTCACGCAAGGGCATACTATTATTCTCTCTCCTCTTAAATCTTTAAAGTAGCGACAGAAGAAACATATTTTGAACAGTTAAATGGATGCAAATTGCATTTTGATTCACTGACTTACTGTATATCTATAGGGCTCAAAATTATTTTTGAAGACAAAGAGGTAGTTTTATTTAATTTAAGGTAGTTTTATTTAATTTAAGGTAGTTTTATTCAATAAATTGAACAGCAATTTATCTTAATATAATGAGTATTTTAATAGATAACAGGTTACTATCCATCTGACACTGCAATAATTATTTACACAGAAAACAAAGATAATAGAAGTAGAACAGACAATGGTACTTTTAGATACTAACATGAGGGAGGAAAAGGTGTAAAAAGTAATAATTTCAATCAAATATCATCAGTGTCTGCTACAGTATTACTTATGAGAATAGTAAACTCTGTCCCACTTTTTTCTTTGGCTTCTAGTTGCCTTCCTGAAACAGCTGTGAGTGATAATAGTACCAAGACTACTACTTTAATTTTTTTCTGTTTGATACTTCATATGCAATCTGTAGGGATTTATTGCTATGTGGGATGGGGTGTCAGATCAGCTCACAGGGAGAATATAAAAATGCAGATGGACTTTAAAAAGTGTTGGGTATAATCCTGCATGCATGCTGTGAAGTTCTTTGTGCATCTCTTAGACTGAGGTCTCAAAAAAACCATTTTCTGCTTAGCAGCCTAAGGAATCATTACTGTAAAAGAGCTTTCCTTCTATTTCTCTCAGGATTTTTTCTTATAGGGTGCACATTTGTTCTTCGGCCTTTTTTGGCTTGCTGAAGTCCCAGGCTATCCAAGAAATGACCACTTCTCCTTAACCCTGTCAGTAAAGTTAGTAAGCTTTGCTAAATCTGTCAGAAAAGCACGTTCTCATCCTGACAGAGAACCTTTCTCTCGAGGGAACTTCCTTCAGCTTGTCTGTGGCGCACTTGTAGAAAACGGCATATAAAAATGCCTGTGAAGATAAGTCAGCGCAAAATTTATTCTTCTTACAAAAGCTTCAGCCTTGAAATATAATTATACAATTATTCTTTTCTGAACTTATTTTTTTATATGCATTCCCATATGTATAAATGCACTTTATATGTGCTACATTTCTCAGTTTTTTTCACTACTGTCTGATACATTGTTTGAATTACTGTCCTCAGTGAGGAAGAATATTTCGTAATGATTTTGGTAGAGAGAGACAGAAGAGAAAAGGAGGATACCAAAGTCTCACAATTAATATTATTGGGGTTTAATCATTAATATGGGGGGGGGGGGGGGGAAGACTACACCTGGTTTAATTCTCTAATAAAAACTTCCTGAACTATGGCAAGTTCCATGCTTGTTTTCCTTCTGACCTCGAAATATTTGTCAATTCATGTCTTCTGATTTCCTCCCATCATCACACTTTGGATGGCATCACTGAATACACTTTACTATCTTTTTACTCTTCAGAAAGGCAGAAGTAGTCATCTTTAGTATTCTGATATATATAATTAATTAATCTATATACACATATGATAAAAGCCATGTTGAAATTTATTACCCTCTCAAAGGGACTCAACTACCATCTACTTTTGCTATGTTCTTTTTTTTACCTTTGACATCTTAACTTAAAGGATGACGACCATAGGCATTAAAGACATCTTAGCAAAGACATCTTAGCAAAGACAAGCATACCTGTAGTGGGTTCAGTTCGTAAACCAGCGGAAACACCAATTAGAGTGTAGTGGTTTGGTCCAAAATACTCATTACTTACTTATTTACCTTCTGTGAGATAAGAATGAGGAGAAAGCAAAGCAGGCACAAAACTTAAAAGAATATAAAGAAGTTTATTAACAGACCTAAAAGAAAGGGGAAAAAAAAAAAATCAGACCACACCTCCAGAACACTTCTTCTCCCCTCACCTTTCTCCCTTCTCTCACTGACAATGTAAAAAGACAACCCTTGAGATTTTCAGTCAGTTTACCACTTCTATAATAACCGTTTTCAGTTCACTTAGGGAGAGGAGTCTCTTGCTCATGCTATGGAGACATCTCCACAAGAAGTTCTCTCATGGCTTCAATGTCACAGCGAGACAGCCCCCTAGGTTGGTTCTCTGCTCTCATGTGAGAGTCCCCTCCCACGACTTGCAGCTTTTCCCACAACTGCTTTCGAGGGTCCAATCTTGAGCTATGGGGGTACCATTTTAAGGTTGAGCTGTTCAGAAACAAAAGTTCTCTTCACCCATCTCTGGGAGCATCTTCATCTCTAAGAATAGAGGCCCTCCCTCTTCCCTGGAAGAAAAAGGGTCCTCATCATCTTCACCTCTAGGACCATCTCTAGGAGCATCTCTAGGAACAGAGGTCTTTCTCTTTCCGATTGGAACAAGAATCCTCATCGCTTCCATCTCTCCCTGTTCAAATTTCCCATCAAATTACATCTGCTTCAGCATTTGCTTATTCCAGCACAGGCGCTTTTGCTCACAAGTATAGTTTGAACACTCCACCCCTCATGCTTCATGAAATTACAATGGGTACTCTGATATATCATAGTCTACCACCACGATAACTTTACAACAGAATTTCAGCTTCTAAGTATCTCCTCTTTCTCCTCCCTAGGATTTCAGCTCTTCCTTCTTTCCTAACTTTGGTGTCTCTATGGTGTTTTCTCAGGAGAGAATTTATGTCTGCAGGCTTCATCTGTTCTGGAAGAAACTTACAGCACTAAAAAAGGGTTAATCTCACCCGGCCCCGCAGCTGGAATTCACTTATCGCTGTTGGTCACATGATCTTTTGCCAGACAACAGGGCAGCAGCCTCAGACGAGCCCTGGCCGCACCAGGGGCTGCCTGCACAGAGCAGGGCTGGCGGGGGGCTGCGGATGGAACAGGGCCACACGGCTCCAGGATGGCTGTGGCCTGGCCTGGCCCGGGCCAAGCAGGTCCTGGCCCAGCCCCACTGGGCTGCACGGGCCCCCCCAGTTACCTGTCCTGTTACAAGGCTGGAAGCAAGAGAGAGCTTTCCCGGGGTTTGTCCATTCTTAAATGTGGATCACAGAGGCGTGTCAAGCTCTTTAAGTGGCTGAAAAAGTTGTCAGTATTCAAACTAGCCAGTTGATGGGTTCTGTCAGCTCATAGAGGAAGCTGTAGGCACCTCTTTGCAAGAGAATCACTTCTGTAGCTATGTTAACCCATGACAATACCCTTACATGTGTTCGTTTCTCTGATATTATCAACTTTATGCCTCCACATTGTCTATACCTAGTACTCTTCAATATTAATATTAACAACACTCCTAAGATTATTTCTATGTCTAATTAAGTATAAAATCAGCTAGCCTAGACATTTTGATTAAATGCTTGCAACATGCTACAAGCCATTTCTTAACAAAGCTCATTGTGGCCGTGAAAATAAAACATTTTAATTTAAAATATTTATTCATATTTATTTCAGTTTCCCCTAAAACCAGAAAAAAAAATCAGCAACAGGAGTTTATATGATACATAGTCATGTAATTCAGCTAATTTTATACAGTACAGTTACACACAAATACATTAGATCTGTGTTTTCTCTGCTTTTCTAGGGAAGTAAAAAAGCAAAACACAAACCAAATAAAACAAACAACCCTTCATCACTTCCACAATGGCTAGTAAACGAAGATGCTTTCAGCTATGTATAAAGGATTTCCCTTCTCTTATCTAGTGCCAATTCGTTTTGTCTGGCTTGCACAGTTTTTGGTTTCACACAAAAGCATATGCTTTGCATGTCCAAGATATTTGAAAAAAATCTGAAGCCTCTACAATAATGAAAATTTGTTTTAGACATGTTTCTTGGATATTTTTCATGTTACATGAAAATAATATCTACATGAGAAAAAGAGAAAGTAGGACAAAATGGAAGGCTACTGACCTCAATGAATAAATGTACTTAATTTTTCTAACATTCTAGTAATGGCTTCAAAGAAACTAGAAGCCTTTTAAATGAGATGCCCTTGGTGCAAGAGTTTAACACTAGGATTTATCTTTCCTGAAGTTAATTATCTGAAGTGTCCTAGTTTTGGTTGGGGTAGAGTTAATTTTCTTCATAGAAACTGGTAAGGGACTGTATTTTGGATTTATGCTGCAAACAGAGTTGACACCACAGGGATGTTTCACCTATTGCTGAGCAGGGCTTACACAGAGCCAAGACCTTTTTTGCCTCTCACACCACTCACCAGTGAGAAGGTGAAGGGTGCACCAGGAGTTGGGAGGCGACACAACTGGGAGAGCTGACCCCAACCAACCAAAGGGATATCCCATAACACATGTCATCATGCTCAGAATATAATCCTAGGGGAAGAAGGAACTGGGGGCATTCAGAGAGATGGTGTTTTTCTTCCCAAGTCACCATTACGTATGATGTAGCCCTGTTTTCCTGGAGATGGCTGAACAGTTGTCTGCCCTGGGGAAGTGGTTAATGAATTCCTTATTTCGCTTTGCTTATGCACACAGCTTTTGCTTTACCTATTAAACTCTCTTTATCCTAACCTAAGAGTTTTCTCATTTTTATTCTTCTGATTCTTTTCCCTATCCTGGGAAGAGTGAGTGAGCGGCCAGGGGAGAATGAGCAAGCAACTATGTGGTGCTTAGTTGGTGGCTGGGGTTAAGCCATGGCATGAAGAGAACTGTTTAGTCCAGCCAATGGTCTGGAAATTCGGAAAAGAGGAAGGAAATAGAATGAAGAATCTATGAATGCTTCCAGCACCCTTCCCAATCTTTTTCTTGCTTACATAGGACTAATATATAATTGGTTTTGGGTCAACATATGGTCATGGTGCTGGTCAGGTTACAATATGTGTGACAGTCGTATAAATAAGGATCTGATATTACATCACTTTATTTTATGTATAGACATAGGCATAACGTTAAGCAGTGTTTAAGTGGACAGGGGAAACATATGCCAATGTCCTTTTAGTATCTTCCCATTCCAATAAGACCATCTGGATTCCATATTTAAGAATAGCTTTTAAAACAATTGTAATTTTCTTAGGGAATGCAGTAACAGTGGAAATGCCATTATTTTGAGAAGTGAAGGAGAAAGGAAGAAACAGGCTGCCTGCTCTCAATGAAACCTAAAGAAATTCTGACTTGTGTTCCTGCATAGCTGCTGAGTTACTAGGAGGTAACTATTGCATTGCCTTCATACCATTTGAATAGGAAGGAAGAGAAGAAATCGAAGGGGTGATGAGCAAGATAAACAGAACTATCTATCTTTACTGTATTTCTTTTTTTTATTACTTTAAATTTAGATACATAGTTTTAAGTCTTAAAATAAGCGTGAATTCTATTCTACATCAAAGCCCCCTTTCATTTTCTGAGAATAAATGGGACTGCTGTGGAAAAGCGTAAAATGCTGTCTCCAAAATATAAGGTGCAGAGGAAATAAATACAATTTTCCAATATAATACGTGTAAAAAAATACTAGATACAAATTTAAAGCAATTTTAAGGCAACATATTTCTAGGAGTAATTTTATTTATAAAACTGTGATCTTAATATAATGCCTTGTCTATGGTCAACATTTGGACTAAGGCAGTCCTGAGGAAAGATACATCAGAATGGGGAGGGGATTTTGTTGAAATTGTGTTGAAAACAGGGTTGATAACTGAGGCAGATAAGTGCATTTCAGATTGAAATTCTCCCATCTTCCACTTAGAGAAGGCTGTGTTTTTCAAGTTTTGGGTTTTTTTTTCTCTTGTGTTTTGTTTTGTTTTCTTTCATCTAAAAAACAAAATTATATTGCTAGTGCACTAATAAATAAAAAATAGAACAATTCCTTTGCCTACTTGTTTGGTATACTGGAAAAAAAAAATCCCGAGCATGTGTAACCTTTCCAAAATGAATATCCTTAATGGAACTGAAGGATGTGTATCTGTATAACTACTAACACTGAGAGACTCGGACATGTGGCCTGGGTATGGGGATGAGAATAGCAACATTCAGACACGCGTTGTTTTTTTAATGACTGCAGAGTGAGTTCTGCATCAGCTCAGAGAACTGTAAAGGCTCAAATCCTAGTATAAAACATTGCCTTGGATACAGGAAAATGTGTCAAAATTATACTGACAAACAGATTATACTTCTTCCTTTGCATCCAAAGTAGACTCCTTCTAAAGTTAGTATGAGAAATAATCCTGGCCAGTGCCAGTTCCCTCCCCATGATATCTGGAAAATGCTTGGGAGAAGACTGAATGTCCCCATGAAATTCCATGCCAGAAACAGATAAAATATTTCTATTTCATAAATAAGCAGAATAAACCAGTGTATGCTAGTGTCTAGGAGTAACTCCACTACTAGCAGTATAGACACAATGAAAGATGGTGAAATCAATGAAAAATGTAAAGCTAACATAGGCACTCAGAAGAATGTCTGCTTGCTAACCACTGCTGCTGTGTTGAACGAGATGGTCCCAGTATCTCTTAATAGCAGCTGGCTAAAGACAGTCTATATTTCCAAAACTTAAAAAGTCCAATTTAATCAAAATCATTACCAAGGCTTAGAACTTATTTCAGCATCTGTGGAAATGGTTGGGGCTTGGTTGTAGTGAGTAGGAATAGTATTTTTGTTTCTTTTTAAGATTTTCTTTTCCCCAGAAAAATTTCCAAGACAATCAGAAATTATACTTTTTATTGTTTTGTCTTGATTCAGTTGCCAGGAATAAATTGACTACCTGAATCCTCCTGATTTTCTGCTTAATACTCAGAAAGACCTTTATATTCTCCCTATTCACATGTTTGAGAGTTATCCTGTTAAAGAGTCTGCTAAAAGCAGTAATTCAAGGCAAAGGTTTGATGGTTAAGGTTATCGTTGGGTAGATATTTAGTAAGAACAGCAAATTATTCATTTGTACCCAGAAAACTAACCCTTAGCTAGATTGTCTTTGACCTCTTGTGGCACAATTCCCATCTCCTGCAATGTCCTGGCAACAAAGTCCTCCTGAAATTTCTTTGTAGATTGTGAGCTGATAATGCAGGAACTGAAATGGTGATGCCAGGCATATACTTTGCGTGTTCTAATGAGTTTTGCTCTATTCCTCAGGCCAGCTGGCAGTGCAAGCTTTAGATAATGTACAGAAGCCTAAGCAAAAAAAGCTCAGATTAATAAAAAAATAGCTGCAACTCAAACCAGATGTATCTTACGGGTTTTTAAGGCGTCAAAAGGCTGTAAAGATAATTTTCACCTAGTGAATAAGAATAGCAAAACTGATACTAGGGAACTTATATTACATAAATACTGCAGAGCTTTCCCCTTTTTTTGGTAGCATTTCATGCAAATAGAATTAAAAGGCTTTCTCACTTGGCCTAGCAGAGCTCCGGCTAGGTGTGAAGCAGAGCTGCAGTTTACTCTCAGTTCCCTCATCCTGAGGCAAGAGTAGTGGGCTGCAGTATGATAATGAGTAGACTGAATGAAAAGACTGAATTTGATTACATTTGGTAGTAACAGGTGTGGGAAGGACATAAGAAAGAGCTATAGAATTTTTTTCCTAAGAGCATTGGAGGCTGACACAGGCTATATCTTATACTTTCAAATGTAAAGCCTAGTTTCTGCTGTCAAGTATAAAGAAGTTTCATTAGCTTAACATATAAAAATTGCTGTCAAAGGTAATGCTAGAAAGTCCGCCCATTTTTGACAGCTCTTGGGGACTATCTGACCCACCAAAAGGCTAAAACCATGTAAGTTTATGGCCACATCAGAATGAGATGTAGTAATGAAGGTTTCATCCTGTGATTACTTTCACATAGCTCTAGCTAGACACAAGTCTAACAGCATGAGGACATGCCACCTTTTTTTTAGCGTGACAAAATCAGACATATTTTGTCTGGTCCTTGAAGGTATCTAAGAAACAAAGAATGTCTTAGAGCATGAGTGTATGTCCATAGAAATAGAAGGAACAATAGTAAAACTGACATTTTAAATGCCTTAAAATTCTTCACCGCAGGCTGTGGACTCCCTGCTACCCCCACCCATCACTGAAAGTGAACACTTTTTACAGCAAGTAAAGCATGTAGACATGCAATTTTATTCTACTAATGGAAACACATAAAATCATAAAAAATGAGAGCTTCTCATACTCAAGCAATGTGTGACTGCCTTGTTGGATTTCATACCTTTTTTTGACCATTCTAACACTGTCATTTGACTGTCATTTGGCTTTCCCAGGACAATAAATGATGAGTCTTTGACTCAGTCTAAATGGACTTTCCTCAAGGTACACATACCAGGAACACACAAAAGTGATAGGTAATTTAGCCTTTATGGAATTATGATTGCTCAGAAAATGTTGGGGGAAATGCAGCTGCTCTGAAACAGCTACCTCCAAAAACTATACACAGCAGTCTAGCATCACGTTTAACTTTTCTCTTAGGATGACTGTTTCATCAGTTTCTTTGTCGGAATGCAAAACTCAGTATGCAGGTTAAATGCATTTTTTTATAAGTGCACAATGATATGCAAACGTAACTCTGTGTAGTGCAGGCTGGCTGCTCCCAGGAGGGCAGGTACTGCCTGCAGTGGATGCTTGGTTCAGCAGGGAAGGTGCTCCTGCCAAGGGGCAGGGCAGGCACAGGGAGGCAGCTGGGAGGAGCTCCAAGCCCACAGTATGGGGCACATTGGTTGTGAGAAGCCAATCGTACCTGTCAGGATGCAGATCAATGAAGCACATGGATAGACACAGACATGATTATAACACAGCTGAGTTGTAGCCCAGGCATGGGCCAGGGGTGATAGGCTTTGCTTAGAAAAGAAATAAAAAAAAAGAAAAGAAAAAAAAAGGATAAGACCTTGCCAAGGCTCCTAATTTTCATCACAATGACCCTGCTGAAGTACCTCCTCTGCCCCTTGAAGCTCTTCAATGAGAGAAACAATTCCCATTAGAGAGGGAGGGAGGGAGGGAGGGAGGGAGGGAGGAAGGAAGGAAGGAAGGAAGGAAGGAAGGAAGGAAGGAAGGAAGG
>NW_024580667.1:39318636-39324665 GCF_017639235.1 Corvus kubaryi | reverse complement strand
AGGAAGGAAGGAAGGAAGGAAGGAAGGAAGGAAGGAAGGAAGGAAGGGAGTCGTATTTCAGTCATTGGAGCAGGTATTTCCCTGCAGCCTGTGGAGAATATTTACTCAAAGAACAGTGACCTCAAGAAAGGCTATGCTGAATCAAATTGTCTTGACAGGAACTGTGGTCCATGGTGGATCCATGTTTTGGCAGGTTTTTTCCCCGGGTTTCACCTAGTGGTGAGAACCTACACTGGACCAGATGAAAAATATAAGGAGGAAGGAGCAGCAGAGAACTTTTAGCAGCTAACCATAAACTATATTCCCCATTTATCCTGCCCCTCTCATGAGAAAGTAAGTAAAAGAGTCTAGAGTGAAGGAGTAAAGAGGAACATGGGAAGAGTGGGGTATTTGGAGATGTTCTCCTAATTTAGTCTTCACTGTCCAAATCTATTTCAATGGAAAAAACTGAATTAACTTGCCCATGTTGAGTGTCTTTTGCCTGTGACACTAATTAGTGAGTGATCTCCCATTCTGTATCTTGGTCTAAAAAATTTCTCCCTCAGTCATTCTGTTGAGGGAGTGAGAAAGTGACATGGTGATCATCTGGCAGCCAGTAAAGATCATGATGTCATCAAATCATAGATTCATAGAATCAGAATGGTTTGGGTTGGAAGAGACCTTTAAAAATCATCTAGTCCAACAACTCTGTCATGGGCAGGAACACCTCAGGTTGCTCAAATCACTGGCCAGTGTGATTTTGAATACTTTTAAATGATGGGTCATCCACAACTACTCTAGACAACCTATTCCAGTCTTACCATTCTTACTGTAAAAAAATCTTGCCTTAGGTTCAAACTAAACTTACCCTCTTAGTTAAGAGCACTATTCTGTCTTTTCATTTCAGACCTTTATAAAAAGTCTCTGCATTTCTTAGACACTCACTTTAAGTACTGAAAGTCTGAAAGAAAGTCTTTCCGGGTCTTTCTCTTCCCCAGGATGACTTACCACAAATCTCTCAGCCTTTCTCTGTAAGAAAGATGTTGCAGCCCTGTGATCATTTTCCCAGTTCTCCTCTGGATGTCCTTTAACAGGTCCATGTCTTTCTTGTACTGGGGGCCCCAGAGCAGTACTTCAGGTGGTGTCTCACTACAGCAGAGTAGAGGGAGAGCATCTTTTTCATGGCATCTCCTTCTCAGGAAGCTGCAGAGAGCAATGAGGTCATCCTTCAGCCTCCTTCTATCCAATCTAGACAAACTCAAAGTCCTTAGCTGCTCCTCATAGGACATTCCTTCTACTTGGTCCTGTTGAACTTCATGACATTTGCATGAACATACTTCTCTAGCCTGTCAAGATCCCTCTGGATGGCATCTCTTCCTTCAAACATATTAATGGTACCACTCAGCTTATTGCTGTGTGCAGAATTTCTGAGCATGCACTTCACCCTATTGCCTATGTCACTGATGAAAATATTTAGTAGCCTTGGTCCTAGCATGGAGCCTTGAGAGTTCAGTCGAGTTCAGTCTGGACATTGAGCCATTAACTGCAACTCTTCTGAAATGGCCATCCAGGAAATTTTTCATTGATCTGGAATCAGGTTTAGAAAGACAGAATGCAAGGACCATTTTGAAATTCATGTTTCTTGACATTTGTTTTGTGCATAAAATGTTCTTGACCTTTTCATCTATGTTTGAAAATCTAGGCCTAAAGACTTTATATTGCTTTCTTTGCACAGCTGGAGTCACTACTGAGATTGAAACACCCATACTTTGAAGGAAAACAAAATGAAATTACAGTTTTGTGTTTCTTGTTTCTTCAAGTATAGAAATGTGACACATTGGGGTTTATTGTAATACTCACAAGAAATTTGTGATGGGTTGACCTTGTCTGTTGTATCACTACCCTTCTCAGCAGGATGTGGGAAAGAAAAGAAGATGGAAAAAAACTTGTGAGTTAAGATAAAGGCACTTTAATAAAGCAAAAGCAAACATCAAGTGCAGAAGCAAAGGAAAGCAAAACATTTATTCTCTAGATTTATTCTCTACTTCCCATAAGCAGGTGATGTCCATCTGCTTCCCAAGAAATAGCACTTCAGTACATGTAGCAGTTGTTCTGAAAGATAAACAACACAAGGTTTCAGCCAGGCATTGTATTTGCTATTTCCTGACCTTGTACAGAAAACTGAGATGCAAAATGGAATAATAACATTATCAAATTTTATGTCTTTTTTTTTCTCTTCACAAACAACTTTTGAAAATGCTAAAGCTTTACCTTGAGTTTTTCCATACCCCCCACTGTTTTTCCAAGCACCCCTCAAAACATGTTTTTTATCTATTTATATTTTACCAGGCACTTACCACTCATCTACCAGCTGAAGACTTAGACATGACCTGTTTCTTTTCACTTTTATCCATAGACTGCTGTATTTCAACTGTAGCAATATTTGGTATTGTTTTTCAACAATGTCGTTCAAGAGCAGATATTACTTTTGACTTAAATCAGGTGCACAAGATTTGTGTAAGATACATAAATTTAACCCTGTCCATCATTTTTTCTTCAGCATTAAGTTGATGATTCATTCATTCACCTCTATTATATATTGGGTAAAGAACTGGAATATCTTTGGTTGTTGTAATGCAGTTTGCTTGTGCAGTTGAGGAATTACAATCAGGGAGAGAAAGAAAAAATGATTGACATGAATGCCTCTCGTTATTCTGCTGAGAACTTGTTTTGACAAATCAGTCAATGTAATTCATCAGTGTTACAATATCATTGATTACAATTTTCTTCTCTTTGATCACATCAGAAATTCCTTGTCAAGATAACATATAATGTGTATTTTCCAGAAGATCTTAACTTTTTTAATAGTGTGGCTCACCTCTTCCTACTGAACACCATACATACTCGTAATTTGGGTTACTAACTGAAGTGTACTACAAGAAAAAGTAAGTTTAGATATTGTCTTTAAAGCTATTTGATAGCTTAATCTGAAATCTGGTAGTAAATGAAAACCCAAAATAATCCAACATGCCTTTGGGCTGTCTAAATGCTAATAACCTGGAAGACACAGCAAGTTTGCAGATGAAGACACACACCTGAAGCATGGGGTACTACACAAAGGGACCTGGACAAGCTGAAGAAGTGGGCCCTTTTGAACACTTCAAGTGTTCAAGGCAAGGTGGAACGGCACTTTGAAGAAGTCCCTGCTCATTGCAGGATGTTCAGAAAAGATGACCTTTACAGGTCCCTTCCTATCCAAACTATTCTATGATTCTCTTATTCTATGGAGATGACAAGTGTAGGTACAGTGTCCCATGCTCAAGGTCTTGGCCATGAAATACCTTTGACGTTAGAGTGCAATAAAATGAATGAGATCCCAGAGTTCTGCATGGGCAAGAGTGAATCAACATTTAAGACAAATAAGTAAAAATTACCTTTCTTCCTTGTACACAGTTTTCCAGCAAAGTGCTCATTCTGCATCAGCTTGAAGTTACGGAATTCATTAACTTTCAGGGCTAAAGGAAAAAGAATTTTTCATTCCTAATTATTTCTAGATTTGCTCTAAGAGCCAGAACACTTAAGCGAGTATTAATAGATCTATAGCAGGAACCAGAGCATCAGGAAACCACTATGACCTATCATTTGTGTTCTTTGCCTTACAATGAACTAGCTACCATGGAAGCTATGATGCATGATTCCTCCTAGACTATGTGTTGATGATTTAGAAATCTATGGGAATAGGAAAATTAGAACTGTGGATTTGAAAGTCACAATGCTAAAATGGGATTTGATCTTTTTCATACTCCTGAGGCAATTGATCTTACAACTGAAATACTAGATTTAAAGAAAATAGTCTATATTTGAAAGGAAGAAGAAAGAAAATACGTATTTTTGTAAACAATATTTGTAGGCATTAACTCTATGTTTTGATCAATAGGTCCAGAGCTGTCCTACAGTCTATACATATCTTCTTCAAAAAAACTTCCAGCAGTTCAGAAACAGAGCAGAAATATACCCATACTTATTTTTTCTTATGGGCTAACTTTAGACAGCTAACAGGATTTTACTTGGGATTTCCCTCATGCTATGTGATGTGATTTTCATTAAGAAGTCTGGGCACATGTCTTAAAGCTGAAGGATGTATCATGGAGAATATATTTAAAAGGTCTTGAACTGTTTTTGTACATATGATCGTTTTAGGGAGAAAAGAGAAAAGAATAGCTAATTACTATACTTCCAACCTCAGAGTTGAAGAAAAAGTTCTAAGAATATTAAGCATGAGTTATATTTTTCCATCAAACCCATTCTTCAGAATCTGGAGATGGAGAATTCAGTGAAATTTGTTATGTTTTATAGCTCAGGTATAATATAATATAATATGATAATAAAATATAATATAGCTATTATATTTTGAGGTTCTAAATAAAATGAGATTTATAGGAATAAGTATCAGAAGTGAAAGATTATTCTTCTCCCTCAAATAAAACTGAAATCAATACAATTGTGTTTAGTTTTCTTGTGACAAATGATATGGTATCACCCTCCCTCAAATGATAACCCACACCAACTCAAGGTTTACCAGAGCTGGTGGCAAAACAGAGTGTATTTTCATACTTTGATAAGTTTTAGAATAAAAAAATAATCTTTTTTAAAAATCCTGGAGTTTTTATGAGATAAGCACAAGGGCGGGTCTAGGGTGGGTTTGGGGTTTTTTTTTTGAGATTTCTTGCATAAGCAAAAGAGAAACACAAATTCAAAACTATCAAAAATACAATTATTATGACATTCATTTGAAATCTGAGATGTCATCCTAGGAGATTTTCTCTAACACACTTGATCACTTATCTAATTTGTGTTATTGCTTTTGAGCATATTCTGGTGTAACAAACAACTGTTTTGTAGTCTTGCTCTTTTTCAACCTTCCAATAGCTGTTGAATTTTCCACTCCACCATTCCATGTTTTCAGTTATGTTACACCCAGATTATTGTTTTGGGAAAAAGGAAACACATCCTATACACAGAGCCAGAAATTAGACTAATTAATAATTTACCAATCCATATGATCTAATTATTGTAAAAATGCATCATTAATAGATCAATTATCATTTTTATATGTAACCTTCAATTATTTCTGGATGCTGTGCTCAATCTTCCACTGGTCCTTTAATAAGCTAAAGGGAGAAGGTAGATTTTTAAGAAGTCAGCACCATCCTGAGGGCTTGTCTAGAATGACTTACATGGTGTTGGGGTTGCTTTCTCCTCAGTCCCAAGTTTGTTTGGGGCTATCTTAATGTTTTCTAAGACAGACTGTTTCCTTTCTCCTGTTTTCCTGATAGTTCTTGAAAGATGTACAACGTACTCCTCCATCCCACCACTCTTCCAACCAACCATGCTAGAGGAAGAATAAATCCAATGAACTGGAATGTTTTGAAGAGGAGTTGGGACATGAAGACACCATTCAGATAGAAAAAGTGAGACAAGCTGCAATGTTCTTCAATCTGGTTTATGACTTCTTGGATATTAATATTTCAATAATCTTTAAATACCTAGTAATGAAGATAAAGTGGATTTATTTCTTTCAATAAACATGACCAGTTCTTTAAAAGAAAAGTAATAATCTCTAATGCAATAGCATCAGTGTATAATTGGAAGTAAATCTTCCATTTTACTTCTGAAAAACACATTTAAATCTGTAGAAGGTAATGTTACCTGCTGGTTTATTGAATTAAATGGTGCAGTTTTAATGGATGAACAGAAAACTTCTTGGCATTTCCTTGAACATTATTTTTCTGATTTATTAAGAAGAAATTTGTGAACAGCTATTAGCATTTTATTAAATGAAAAAATGTCTTGCAAAGTTCCTGTGTTTGCTCCTATAACTTTCTTCTTCTTCTTTCTTCTTCTTCTTTTTCTTTCTTCTTCTTTCCTTTCTTTTTCTTTCTTTCTTTCTCTTTCTTTCTTTCTTTCTTTCTTTCTTTCTTTCTTCTTTTCTTTTTTCTCTTTTCTTTTCTTTTCTTTTCTTTTCTTTTCTTTTCTTTTCTTTTCTTTTC
>NW_024580667.1:39121793-39318626 GCF_017639235.1 Corvus kubaryi | reverse complement strand
TCTTTTCTTTTCTTTTCTTTTCTTTTCTTTTCTTTTCTTTTCTTTTCAATTTTACTTTATTTCCATTAAACTGACAAGTAAAAATATGCTTTGAAAAATGGGGGGTGGAAGGGGTAGGAAACAAAAAACCTACTGGGTCACCTAAATAATCTCCTAGCACTGAAGATTTATTCCAAGAAACATCTTAGGGCAACAAGAAAATTTAGGACTTTGGGATTCCATTCCATTGATCAAGTCTCACTAACAGAGTGAGTCTTGTACACGGCAATTTCCATAAGCCAAAACGCACAGGTGAGCAGCGCACAGCTATTACCTTTTGGTCACTGTTCATGTGAAAGAAAGGTTTGTTTCCTCTATGTATTCTTTTTTAATCCCTGCAGTAGCTATCTTTCCTTAAAACAAAAATGACTCGATATCGGTCTATACAGAGATGATAGGTTTCAGTTCCATTTTTGTATATATACGCAGACCAATTTTGTATATATACACAGACCCAGTAGTTAGGACTGCTAACAACTGAAGAATTACTCTAGTATGTAAAAAGTATAATGACATTAATTCCTGTTTTGGGAATATTTTGAAACTTCACAGGCTATTTTCTTCCCAAGTGCCTTTACAATGATGCATGCTGTGCTGTTTCTAAAACAATCAGCAGTCTTGGTACTCCAGTCACCCAGGACAAGGGACAGTGGAGCACACCATGAAATCATGGAAAGGTGGGGAGAAAAATAAGGGTAATGTGCCTTGCATGGAGCTGAAACTCCTTTTTATTTAAAACATGCTGTCCTATGTACCTGTGAAGCAGTTTTAATCCTTTTCTGCCCTGCAATATTTATGCTCCTGGTGAGCATAGTGTTGTTTTCCACTTCACTTGAGTCAGAAGACAAGTCCATTTCATTTCTCCAGCTTTCTTGTAAGCCCTTTTTAGGTACTGGAAAGGTGTTAGAAGGTCACCTTTAAGGTTTGTCAAGGATAAACAGCCCCAGTTCTCTCAGGCTGCCATCCCAGGAGACATATCCCAATCCTTTAAACATCTTTGTGGCCCTACTCTGGACTCAGTCCAATGGGTCAAACTCCTTTTGACAGGAACCCCAGAACTGGATACAGTACTTCCAAGTGGGGTCTCATTACAGTGGAGATCTGTAGTCCCATTCTGTATATTGTTGCAGAAGGGCCATTAGCTGGTATTGTTTCTTTTAGATTTGCCAATATATGCAACAGAAGTGAGGTTGTTTGGTAAAAAGGAGCCTGCTAAGACCTATCTAAAATCTTCACTAATATTAGCAACATTAGTAAATAGTTTTTTTGAAGCTGTAGTTATTTGGGAATTTTTGTCTTTGCAGTTAACAAAATTCCCACAATTAATACTTTAAAATCTGTAAAAGATTTTTGTTCCTGCTTTATCCAAATTATTTCTTCTCAAAATAAGATAAATCAGGCCATTGAAATCTGGTGATACATTTAAATTTTGTCTTGAAATATTATTCAGTGAATCAAAAGCTTGATGATTAGAACTAAACTCTCAAAATTAAAAAATATCTGTTCAGTTAGACTTTATATAATGAGATCAACCCTGCATGATATCAGAATTGCTTCTGATGACTGTTACACACCTGACATTTAAGGACTTATAATGATATCAGACTGCTTTGTCACACAATAAGAAAAGAAATCCAATTATCTTTAAAATCTCTTTATTCCTCTCTACAGAATTATCTTTTACATTTTTGTGGTATTCTCTTCCATTTGAAATCCCTCTGTTTAAGTATCAGGTGTATTTCTCTTCTTTTGGACACTTTCTCTCTGGAAGCTTTACGAGCTTAGAGAAATTTCTTTCTGTGAGATCCAATCAAAAACACAATAATGAAGCTTAAGCTCCAAAAAATTACAGAGATGGAAAAGAGAGCAAGGTCTTTAACTCATTTCTCCATCAGGTCACTGCTAGGTTGTTCTTTTCCCTTGCAGAGCCTTGAAGAGTGCTCTTTCAAACCTAAATTTGACAGTCTTCCACCTGGCTTCTTTCTGGCTTCGTGAACAAAAGCTATGGGATAACTTTTGTACTCCCTTCAAAAACTCAATTGCTTTCTAAATTGCTTTCTAGGCATCAAGTCAAAATTCCTTTAGATTTGAGTTATGTGTAGAAAAGAAGCTTTCCTGAAAGTCATATGAGTGATGCTAGAAATTTCATGCAAACAAAGCAAATACCAGGGAATGGTGTATCCCTGAGGATTTAGTAGTCTCATTTAGTCTCATTTCCCCTAGTCAAGAGCAAATCTTTCCACTTCTACAATAATAAATCACCACATTTACGGATGTTCACCAACTCAGCAATGGAAATTAGTCCTTATTGCTATTCTAACAAAAATATTTCCTGTTTATGAGTTTGTATATGATGACTCATATTTACCAAAATTACTATTCCAGATGTGAACCTCATTTGCATAATGAATTAATACCTTATTTGTGCATCTTGACCAAAGAATTACTAACCCTTTTCTTCTCATGCTTGCATAATGTAACACTTCCTACCTAGTATGATATAAAAAAGCATACATAGTTTATTCTGTGCATGGAAAATGCAGGAAAAGTTTATAGAATATAATTAGAAACTTTTAATTATACATTGGATTTCTTGCATTCCAGATTCTTAAATTTTTTACTCTAGAGATAGATTTAAAGGTGCTGGAAAGAATGAGATGAGAAATGTGAACATAGTTTTCAAATCAGGCAAGAGTACTAGCCAAAGATAACTGTCTAGTAAGAATTATGACTGATGTACATTTAAATCAAAATCCCATGTCAAATAATTTGTGGAAAAACCCAAATGAACCATATTAAAATGTGGAGAAATCCTCAGTTTATACACTTACTTAGAGGGTATAATGGTAAGTCTTGATCAGCCAGTGCAAAGTGACCACAAGAACACAAATCTTTGAAAATACCTCAGCATAATTATGCAGAAAGTACCACAGGGAAACAATGTTAACCAAACCAATCTTAGTAGATGTTATTACTTTATCCTAATTTTGACTGTGTAAAGGTTGCATCAATTCCTTGTTAATCACCCGGGCTCTTCCAGTAAAGAAGACAGGAGGTGTCAAAAGATAATTAATTCTTACCAATTTAGGTATCTATTTTATTATTATATTAGATGCCCTCTAGAGATGCCATTTTCTTTCTGTTAACTACTGAGCTAGCATAAAATATTAGATTAGACTCCATAAGACATTTTAGAGGGCCAAATTTAGGGGAAATTAATTCTGTCTCTTGTGTATAAAATAAACACCACAAAAAACATAGACCAAAGGCTGTAATGAAAATGGATTGGACAACAAAAGGAGTCTATTGAAGAACAATTATTTAGAAAGGCAAGGGGAAAAAAAATCACCCTGCCCAAAAATAAACAACCAATTCACAACTTCCTTCAGTGTCTCATCACTGCCAGGAAATCCTAACATATTTTATGGCATTTTTAAAATTTTTTTCTTTAGTTGTACTGCTAAAAAAATGGAGGCATCTAAGCTTCAAATCATATAAGCATATAATAGTTCAGATTTGAAATGACCTGTGAATGTCTGACTTCTGCTTAAATTAGAGTCAGCTCAGTGATCAGACCACGCTGTTCTAATGTTTCAGGTCTTGAAATTATTGAAGGACAGAGTCTGGGCAACCTTTCTGGACAGCCTGTAGTTTCTGCCTGGCTTTCTGAAGAGTTACTGGGGTAAAATATAAAAATTTTGGTTCTGAGTTGTGTTAGTATGCAATGCTAAAATATGGTAAATAGTAAGTTTTTAGTTAATTACTGTCATATTCAAAAGTGAAGGCTTCTTCTGGCTTGAGTAAATAAAGAAACAATATATTTCCTAAGATTTGCAGTAAATCACAAATCAAGGGCTGTTGTTTTCCAAGGGGGAAATGGAAAGAAAAAAAGTAATTTAAAGAAAATATAATTTTAGAAGAGAAAAAAATCATGTAGACAGGGACATAAAAAAATCTGCTTTTGGCACCTGTAAGGAATTTACTGATTTTATACTAAGGAAGGTAAAAGTTTTTAAGCAAAAATGTGATTCAGTGAGAGAATATAGGAAAAAACATGAAAAAGCTTTTTTTTTTTCCAGTTCAGTGTATGTTTATATTTTTTCCTGTATATTGCTTACTCAGTTTCCAATTTAATAAAAACCAGTAAAAAATAGAGGCACATTACATATATATCTAAATTGGTGATAGCCTAAAATAGTTTAATTATGGGGAAATATGAGTGGACGATCATTTTGCATACTTAAATAGTAATTGTATAATAAAACTAGTATACAGAATATAGAAGTTAAAAATTCACCTGAAAGCCAACAATGTTATATTTTAACGCATATGGTATTTCTCTGAGAAATTCTGATCTTGACTAATGTGGTATTTCAAAGTTTTAAAAAAAATTAAAACACATCACAGCCAAAATCTAACAAAGCCACAATTATCATAAATTTCAGTGTTAAAAATTTAACCCATATTTCTTTCACCACATTGTAAAGATTTCCTTTGAATAGACTTCCTTCTCTTTCAAATTCATGTATTGAATTTTCCACAGTTCCTACTGCCTACAAATAAGCAACTGTCTTTTTCTGAACACACACATTATGGCTATTTAATGCCTAGTGTTTAAATAATTCCCTCAATTTTCAATTTGTAATGAAACTCATGAGGACACAAACATGAATAAAAAACCCACCATAAATCTGCCAGAGCTCATTTTTCCTATGAATTAGACATAACTAATGATGGCATAACTAATTCTTGGTGTAGAATACAGTTTACTATTTTAAAGTCATTATAATTCTTACAACTTTAATTGAAAACTGTTGGAATGAAGTGGAAAATCTATGCAGAATGATTAATGAAAACAGTATATTTGTTAGACATGTATTAAGTGGAATATTTAACTGCTTCACACTCTTCTCCCTCACAGAATGTCATTGCCAGTTTGGGAGATAAGCAGAGGAATAGTCAATATTAATGGCATTCAATCACGTATATGATGCAGTAATTTTATTTCAAGTCATAAAAAAAGCGTAGAAGTTCCTAAAAGTGCTGTTTGATCAGGACCAGTTTGGAGTAGTGTCATTTTAAGATGATTCATCTACAATGGGTTCTTGTCATAGTACCAGTGATTATAAGAATAATTAAGAGTTTTGAGTCCATTATAATGCCAAGAGTAAGGTAGCCTGATACCAGGCAGCACTAGGATGATAGCTACATTGAGACTCCATGACCAAAGCTGGAAATAAAAGCATCTCATGTTATGAATAGAAATCCCTATTTAGACTCCATGACCAAAGCTGGAAATAAAAGCATCTCATGTTATGAATAGAAATCCCTATTTAGCGTATTTTTAATTATATGTATTGATTCTGAAAAACAGATTTTGCATGGGGATACATTAGCTATTTAGTTTCAATAACACTAATAATAATAGCAAAACTGTAACATCAGTCATAACAAATGTCTGAAGAGTTTTAGCTGCAAGGACAACCAAATATGTGAGAAAATGGGTCAACATTATTGAAGTCACTGAGAGCTGTAAGAGACTAGTGCCCATATAGATAATTTCACTCCTATTTGGTCAGTATTTGCTCTCTACAAAGACAAACAAAATTTCATTAAAGTTCTCCAATAATTTGTCAAATACATTAACTTAATGTCCTTCCCCTGAGGCACAATCTTTTTCATTTTGTTTTGTGACTTTTGGGGCAAGGTGGGAAGTGAGAGATCAGTTTGTTGGGCACCTGACCATGAGTCAAGATCAACACACAATACTATCTCCTTTAACCTATCTATGAATTTATGAGCCTGAAAAATCAGTCATTCACTCCGAGTTGCAGGAGTTGTGTTCTGAAGGCTCGTTTGAGAGGGCCTATAATTTAAGCGATTGGCAACTCATGCTCTATCTGTGTTTCTAATTGAATTCTGTCCTGGTACTCAGTTAATCTTGGTTTGAAAAGACCTAATACACAGTGTCCTCCAGGAGATTTAAAAATATGAGTATTTAATTCCCAGGTCTGAAATTATTTCAGGGTAGATATAGATACTCAAGTAGGTATCTCATCAAAGGTAATTGTTCTAATAAGATTTCTAGTGATAAAATTTTAAATAATGAAGGAATATCAAAGTCTTAATAATCTAAGGAGTTTAGAAAAGGGTTTTCTGAACTATTTTATTGGAGTATGCCTATATTCACCTATGCCAGACTGCACTTGTTTAAATGTTTGATTTAACCTGGTATACTGGGTGGCTGGGGTGTTTCTTTTCCTATAGCAGCCCTCGCAGTGCTGTGCCTTTGCACTGGTAGCTGGAAAGGCCTTGATGACACACCCATGCTTTGGCTACTGCTGAGCAGTGTTGGCTCAACATCAGGGCTGTCTCTCCAACTTTGCCCCCTCACCTATAGATTGGCGATAGGCAAAACCTTGGGAGGGGACACAGCTGGGACAGCTGATCCAAATTGACCAAAGGGATATTCCATACCAGAGGGACACTGCTCAGCAAAAAAAGCTAAGTGAAAAGAGTGGGGAAACATCATTATGGTGTTTGTCTTCCAGAGAAACCACTGTGTTCTGAAGTCCTTCTTCCAGGAAGTGGCCAAACACCACCTGCTTATGAGAATTCGGGTATAAAATCTTCTGGTTTTCTTTGCATCCATGTGAAGCCTTTTCTTTTGCTTTTGTAAACTGCATTATCTTGACCCACAAATTTTTTCTATCTTTTTTTCTTCTCTCCCGTCCTACTGTGGAAGGGAATGAGAGAGAGGTTTGGTGGTCAGCAAGCATTCAACCAAGGCCAACCCACCACATTGGCTTTTACACACTAGTCATTTCAACTTTGGTTTTATTTTGGGTTTTTTTTTTTAATGTGAGGATGGGTTTTTTTCCGTTTATATAGGTAAATTTTTGAAAAGTCTATAATGCCAGATAAGGCTGTGACTGGAACAGTGGTTTTGATATGAGAAGACCTTGGTATCACCGCTCTCATAATTTTCAAAAACTATATCATTAGTACTTAATTTTCTTTTTTATAAATATTTCTATTCTCTACTGAAAATGATACATATCTCTCAGTATCATATACCTGATAAATCTCACAACGCCTATTTGTAAAATATGGGTATAATACTTTGTTATTTGATTATTTACTTGCTACTGTGTGTTACTGCTTTTTCTAGCTATGCTAGATTAGTACGCAGGGAACCTTTTGGAAGCAGTTTGAAACACATGATAGCATTTAACTATATTTTGGTAAATAAAATGACAAGCTGAGACAGTGGAAAATGTATATCGTGAAAATGAGGATGTCTACATGAAAGATTTTTGTAGCAGTCACAGTATTAGCTGAGACTGGGATAGATAGAAAGCATGGAAATCATTTCTTTGTGAATTTGTGTTGAGTATCTCTGTTGCTTCCCCAGAAATCTTATCCAGTTATTACTGTAAAACAAAATTGACCAGCTTTCCTCTTCCCAGCATAAAATGTGTATGCAGTAAGCTTTAAGTTGCTAAGATTTTATGAAACCATTTTTTCTTTCTTTTAAATTCTCCTTATACACTCCACAAACCCCAGTGGAAAACAAGAGTTTATAAAGATGAATCCCCTGTGGAGTGTGTCAGCTGTCACACTCACAGGCTTCCCTTCCTTTAATGAGACCATAAACTCTTTTCTGCTGCAGAAAGCCTTGCTTACATAAACTGTAATCTATTTTCTGAATGGGAATTTTGTAAAGGTTATTGATTCTTCAGATAGACATTAAAGTTTCTTACAGGGGCTTAATGGGGGATTAGGTATGATCCTTAGGTTAGGTTTCAAATTTATTTTTCTTGATAACACAAAAAACTCTTGTTCATTAAAAGAAAAATTCTTTTGCTCTAATGATTTAAGAACTGATCTCAGAAGGTAGAAAATGCCCATTGTAAAATTCAAAATGTCATGATCTTAAGAATTTTCATTATCCAACTATATTCTGGGTTGCAGTTGGAATTATACAGAAAGTAGTATTTATCTTTAGAATATTACCAGTGACTAGTCACTAATTAATCCTGTTTCATGACTTAAACTTACACTGTTTTGTGTTTCTCTTTGCTTATTATATATATGAACTTAAAAACCCAACCAAAGAAAGAAAAAAAAAAACAGCCACCTTTCCAATAGTAAGGACCAAGAATGTGGTTTGTCCATGAATGAAGGCTAAATTTATTCCAGATCACTTTATATGTCATAAAACAGCTTAAGTAATTTTTCAGAGTGGATGGATATCCTATTAAAAAGCATGATAAGCAAAGAGTTAGTATATCTCTGATGAAGTCTTTCCATCTTAGATGTCTTAGAAAGCCGTTGGACAAGAGATGAAGTTCAGTTCATCTAACTCTGTCTACAATATCTGTGGCTACATCTGACACAGTCATCTAGAATGCTATTATGTTCTGTGGAGAGTGATAAGTGCTTCTACTGCATAATTCATTTTTCCTTGCAGGAAAAGAAAACAAGTGAACCACTCATCTCAAAATTCCTGTTTGTCTCTGTCTCCTATGAATAAACACTACAACATACATGCTTCTGCTATAGATGCTGAAAGCTCAGTGGATGAATTTTGTATTCAGTTGCTTTATATTGTATAGGATTTCAGCTGTTTTACATTGTATCAGATTTCACAGTTTATAAATTTTAATGTGGAAAATTCAAAATAATGTGCATGGTGAAAATATTTTGAGTGTCTAAACAGCAATGATTCCAAATTATCTTTCAGTGCTCAATAAAAACACATCTTGGACTCATACGGGTATTTCTTTGAAAAGTAGAGAGCAATTCTTAGATATATGAAAGAAAAAAACGACAGAACTGATTAAATCACTACATAAATTCATGACACCATGGTCACTCTTTCCAGTTCTGATATTCAGTATGTATAGATCATATTAGAACTTTAAAAAAATTAAAAACCCACCAACAACTGACCAGGATTTCAGGAACGACCATGAATATTGGAAGTTCTTAATGTGAGAAAAGACTGAATATATCACTTTTCCTCTCAGTGTGAGAAAACGTGATTGCTGAGAGTGAAGGATAGTGAATTACATTAGTTTCAGTGACAGCATAAAGAAGGCAAATTGGGAATAGTCATTGAACTTGTGGGGTTTTTTTCTTTTTACTATTTATTTTCTCTTTATGCCAGAACTACAGTCCACTATGAAATTTCCAGGCAGAAAGTTCTAGAAAATTTCTAGCAGAGTTAACTTGCTTTCCCATCCACATCCACACCCACTTTGCAGTCGTAAATCTCTTTGCATCAGAATGTCATATAGACAAACAACAAGAAAGACATTATAAAAATTGAAGCACGATGGATACATCAGCTCTTTGAATGATCTGGATGCAAACTTCTTCCCTGCAATTGCTTGTAGAGCTTTCCATGAAACTAAGAAGATACAGTAGGCTGCGTAACTTGTGTCTTAGGGTTTTCTTAATGCCTCCACTGCTGGCAACTGTCATAAAGACGAGACTAATACACAAGGACAGCTTTTCTGACTTAGTATTGTACTAATTTTCTTAGGAAAACAAACAAACAAAAAATTGCAAGTGAACTCTCACTGCGAAGTGTAAAAGTGCAAGTCAATGAAGGATCAATTTCTCCGTTTCAAGATTCTCTATCCAGGTCTTACAGTTACTTGTGTTTCTTATTTCCTGAAAAAAATTGCAGATGTTCTATGGAATCTATTATTAACATCTAGTAACAATCTATAACATCACAATCTATAACATTTTGCAAAATATAACTTCTGTGTTACATGTGTGAAAACTCTTCTTTGTTATATAAGGACGAAACTCGTTTGTCCTAGAGTTACAATTGTGATGTAGCTCGATACCAGGGATGCGCCTATTTTTATAGCCAGGGCATATAGTCATCAGTTCCCTGAGTGATCCAAAAGCTCCCCAGCTAGTTTCTGCCTAGATGAGAAAACGGACAGGCTTAAGAACTATTTATTGACTGAAATCCCAGCAGACTTCACAATAAACTGTTTGACTAGTGGTTGCATGAGCTCTCCAGGTAGATCTTTGGACAATTCCCATGTTCCTTCCTTCCTGCAGTGCATGGATCAACCGATAATTTCTACTGCTTAACTGTGTTCTTTAATATCTCAGAAAAATCTTCAGAAAACCTCATCATCCAGGAGACTTCCACAGTAGTTTCTGTTGTACAATTGGCCAAATAATACAAATGTAATTTTAAGCAGTCTGTATAAATTGTTCCTGAAGATAAAGCACTGTCATGTAAGGCAGCTATTTTAATGCAGTTAAGACAGAATATGTCCTAAGACAACAATAAGTCATGCATGCAATCATAACTGGACAGGTTTTTTGGGTTTTTTCCAACATCTATTCAGCTTCTGACTGCATGAAACAAATGATGCTGACTTACATTGGATATATTGTTCTTAGGGATTTTTATCTTCTGTATGTTATTGTTGGCTGGGAAAGTCAAAGCAGCATGAACTTTTCTGCCTCCTAGGAAATCTCTGATGCTCATTTGAATTTTTTTTGTGCTCCTTGTGATCCCGTTATCCAGTTCTATCCTTGCAGTGGAGAGTCTTTTCTTCCCCCTTCTGTTTCATGTTCTTCTTCGCTTCCCCCTGTTCTTCTAAACATTGATTCTAACTGAAGACTTTATAATAAGTTATGTAGGAAAGAAGGAATTTCAGCTGTTGTCTTCAGGACAAATATTAAACTTCTCCTGACTTTAACTTATTTTGGGGTCATTTTTAATTGTACTGCACAAACACACTGAACTGTTTGTTACAGGATAAGATTTTGACACTTAATAGACAAGACTCCACTTGATTAAGGCAATTCTTTTTCTCAGTCTATCACACACCAAGGTTTTTAAAAATCTATCAACAACAGAATCTAGGATCAGCATTTTCAATCTGAAATGGACACATTTTCCCTGCCAGGAATTTCAGTTTGATTTAGGAAGAACAAATTTGCTGTTTATTTCAACATCAGAATTATGTGTTTTGTCTCCTTTGTGTTAAAATCTTTCTCTCTCTGAAAACGTCTTATTCTTCTCAAAGAATGCCAGAACTGTAGTTTTCACTCAAGTACCTCTTTCCTTACACCTTCAGAGCCATGAACATTTAAGTAGACTATTGAGGAATTCATACTTAATCAAAACACTTTCTTCTCACTGAGATTATCAACTTCAATCTCCAGAGAAAAAGAGAATTGATCATCTGCTTAACAGACAAAGGAAATAAAAGTAAGTATAAAGGCAGTTGGGTATTTCTGAAAAGGTACCTTTCCACTCATTGTCTGAGAAGTCAAAAAGGAAAGACTGATAAGTAGAAAACCTAAGCATGCATCATAGAATCTTGTAAAGATTGACCCAAATATCTTTAATGGATGTAAATTTGCTTGTTCAGATGAAAACCAGAGTCTAGGTTATTTTAAGGCCACAGAGCTTGGAGAGGAAGTATATGAAATATACTTTCACGATTTGAAAACTGTATCCTTTTACCCCATTTACTTATGATTATATTCTGCTCTAAGCTTTATTGCTCTATTGTTGCATGAAGTCATATATAAGAGAAAGCATAAAATTATGCTGTCGTTTGCTTTTTAATGGAGTGAACATCCAATAAATGCTTAAGGACTCTACAGACAAATAAAGCACTCAAGGTTATGCTTAGGTAATTGGAGACATATGTTAGCTGAATCAGAGTGACCATATTTGAGAAGAGAACCTTAGACCTAATTTAAATATTTCTTGGAAGTGAAGAACCTGGTCATTGCAAGTTCATTATTATTCATATCATTCTTATCCTTTACATTGTTAATGAGGAGAAAACCACAGCATATTGAATACTGCTTGAGCTTTAGCTAACAAAAGTTCATGGCCTAAGATATAATAATTTAAATTATAAGTGCAATGGATTTCTCTCTGTCTTAAGGATTGTGCCTTCCTGTTTTGGCTAAACAAAAATGATTATCTTTGATAAAACAATAAGAAAATGAAAAAAAAATTCCAGTTAAGCAAAACCAAAATCAAACCAAATAAAATTAAATCCTTTCAATCTTTCTTTCCAGCAGTTTCACAAAAACAGAATAGAATCTGGTATAATGTCGTTTTCATTAATTATGTAAGTCATCCCTTTATATAAACCCTTATAATAATAAAAATCTAAACTAATATCAGTTCACAGTGGAGGATGTTAACTGAACAATATTTGACCCCTTCTCTATGGAAACTCATTCATTTACATTACTTCAATATCTCAGCTACCACAGCTTCCCTCAGATTTCTTTTTTCCCCCTAAACCTATAAACCTTACTGCTTACTGTGAATGTGCTTCCCAGCACAAATATTCCTGTGGAACCCTGACTTATTCCTGTGAATTCCACATTTGCAAACAGCAGATCTCTCAAAGGATGGATGCTGTTCCCCTCTGCACAAATTTGTTATTCCACACAGACATGAATAACCATGCTGGCCTTTGCTACTCTGATAGGGGTTATCTGCTGACCTGACTAAAACAGGTCAAGTGTGTCCTTATTCAGTAGGTTACCAGCACGAGGTAATCCCCTGGCAACTAATGATCCAAAATATATATTCTCTGAAATTTGTAGTTGCATTCAGGTAAATTGGTTACGTGTGTTAGTCACTGCAGGAGCTGTATTGCAGTTCATTTTCTCCTCTGTCAAATCACATGAGAGCAAGAAGATAAGGATGATGTGGGAATTATATCTTCAGGTTAGCATCAAAACCCAGCCTGTCAAGACAGCTGTAACTGTAAAAGCAGTCTACCTTAAAGAAAATTTAGTGGCTGAATCGCAGCAAGTGCCTTGAAAATAACATCTAGCAGACAATGGCACATGAGCTAGAAAAATATCCAGTCAAACTGCAGGGAACTTATGAAGAAATTTAGGCAGAATTCAGAGCCCAAGAGACCTAAATTTGTTCTTCCACAAACAGATGCAGATCAAGCAATAATTTTTGCAGTAGGACCTCAGCTCCACCATGGTAGGACTGAAAAGAAAAAACTCATTCTGTGTCCCCAGAAACTGTCAGCAAATGTACCAGGAGCCATGTCCAAGGCTTGGAGAGAACCCATTCACTTAGTGCTGCTTATCCAAAACACAACAGACAGCACCAGCATTTGACCTACAGCATGAACTGGATTCAGTACTTCAGTGATAGCCCAGGTAACGGAAGGAGCTGAGGTTTATAGCTGTCTCTGAGGTCCCTAAAAACATTCAAGGCCGGGTTGGATGGGCCTCTGAGAAACCTGGTCTAGCAGAAAATGTCCCTGCTCATGGCAGGGGCGTTCTACTAGGTGCCTGAATATGAGAACAATTTGTTCTGGTGATGACTTGAAGGAATGTGCATAAGTATTTTTTTTAAAAAAAAGTCTCAGAGAGGAGCTCAGTTCTTAAATTGTATTTATTTTTACATTGAAATTGACATGTAAATTAAAAACACTTCTCCCCTGCCAAAAAAAAAAAAAAAAAGAAATACTAAAACATTACATAATGGTCATTGTTAATTTGACACGAGTTAGTTATATTATTTATGAGACTGTTTGACTGTTATACAATGCAACTGTCAAGGATCAATCTGACCCTGAAAATACAATGAACTTTCAATAGTTTTAAACCTCCTCACAAAGCTGTTCTTTTCTGTGTCCACTGAAAACTCAGCTTTTCTTGTGCTAATTAGGGGGTTGGTGGGTTAAGAAGACTTTTTTTTTCATATAGTGCACCTACATGCTCAGAAGGCTTGGAAAACATTTTAATTTAAATCCAGGAATTTTTTCCCTCAGCCTTTTTCTAACAGCTTTAATTATTTTTAGGTATTATACTGAAGACTGTTTTTTTCTGAGAACATTTCAGCCCTTTAGTGACATATACACAGCTGTGATCTACACATTGACACTGGTTACACATACACACTGTGAAGTGTGAAGCATTACTGAGAGGAAATAAAAATGGCTGAGCCAAATTGTTGATTCTTTAACCTTTTGAGTCTCTGCAGATGAAGAATGTCTCTTCAGACTACATGTTACAGAAGAAAATAAAACCAAAAAAAACCCCTAGTTTCTCAGAAAATCCTGTAAAAATAGGAAAATTAATTTTAAAACTACATAATTTGCATATTTTGGGAACACCATATAGAATTTTCTAGATAGGATAGAATTTTAGTGAAAGATTCATAAAACCTAGAAAAAGAGTTTTCAGAATACATACTATGTGACAAGAATAATTGCTTTGCCTAGTCATCTCTTCACAGAACTGATTTTAGTGTTCCCTTAAAACATGAGCAGTAGGTATTTCTTCAAAATATATATCAAAGGGCACTGGGAAAAGTATAATTTCACCTTCATTTGGGACTTGGTGAAACATGACATAAGTGGTGGCTTAGAATGAGAAAAAATCTACTAGAATGTCTTTACTTTCATCAAGAGCTTTTAAAGCTCTTGATGAACAATTACTAGCTATTGAATCTTCTTGCTAAGTATTCTAGATGAAGATTCAGAAATACTTTTGTTCCTAATAAATTCTGTGCTGTTGACCACAGCAGGTGTTCTGCAACTATTTTTAGCTACCTGGAAGGGCATATTTTAAACACATCATAGTACTTTCTTCACAGTCTTCACATGGACGATATCATATCAATAATGACAGCAATGACAAAGGAATTTTATTCAACCAAACATTGTGATGTCAGTGATGTTTCAGTGAAGGTTTCTCTTGAGTTTCTGGAGTTGTAAGACTTCACTCACTAAAATTGCCTCATGCACTCAGCACTCACGCACTCACTAAAATTGCCTATGCCTCAGCAGACTATTACTGACTGAATATATGACATATATATGACATGAATATATGGCTGCTTCTTGAGGTTTTGGAGAGGGAATGACACTAGAGACAGGGAAGAATAGCCTATTTCTACTTCATTCATTCTGTTGAATCAAAGACTGTGGTCCTGGTACAGGAAAGGATATGAACATAGAAAAAGCATACTTGGGGAAAGACTCTGAGAGAATTTAGCATGGCATGGCAAAAAATGTTCCCATTGCTATTCTGGTAGTGATGATACTAATTTTTATATTCTTTTTACTCTGCTGTACTGAATCATGGTTCTGATATGGTAGCATAATATGATTTATCAAGACTTTCTCATATATGGAAAGAAAGAGTAATGTCTAAAGGCATCGAGATGTCTAAACCAAGTGGAATCATTGATTTTCCAAAGATGTTGTTTTTCCTTCACTGACTGTAGAGGACTTGTTTAGACTAAATGTACGAATCTATGTAAGTTTAGGTAAAGTATTTTAGATGTATTTAAATTTAAAGGCAGTAAGGAAGTGTAAGTAAAATGACAGCTATCTACAGAAGAAGAAAAAGTATATATGTAACCAATCTCTGTGGAAGCATTACAATTTTTTGTTCTGCACAAAATTAATTTTAGAGTAATAGCATTCTTTATATTGACTTACAATAGCCTAAATTAATTATTTTTCTTGTATTATTTTGTGGAAAATCAGTTTGTTTTTTGGTTTAGGTTTTTTTTCATGTTCGTAGCTTAGTAGTGTTTTTGGCTCATCAGCCATGAAGGCTTTTTCATGTATTTCAAAAACCTAACAGTAAAAACCTTGCCAAACATTCTCTTAACTATGGTCACTGCTGTTGACGTGCCAAGGCACCCAGACAGTACAAGTCCCAGTTATTTTTCTTCCCCAGGCAATAAACATTTTCACTACGCTTCCTACTCTCTTCCAATTCATATAGTGAGCCATGCAAACCAATCAAAAGTGGAGTGACGGACATGCTCCCCAATTGCAGGCATTTGTCCAGG
Organism: Corvus kubaryi; assembly: GCF_017639235.1. Classification (NCBI taxonomy): domain Eukaryota; kingdom Metazoa; phylum Chordata; class Aves; order Passeriformes; family Corvidae; genus Corvus; species Corvus kubaryi. The sequence continues at coordinate 39,302,737 of NW_024580667.1, read as the reverse complement.
CAGTTGATAGCACAGGAAGAGCCTGGACACAGCCAAGTAACACTACACAAAATCAAGCCCACTTTTAACTCACTGCCTTCCTCTCAGAAGATGTGAAAGCTGAGCCTCTTAGCAGTGTAGCTAAAGACTTGGGTACAAGATGCTCAGAGACAGAGAAATAGAAAATGAATGAGCAGAGGACCAAGAGGAAAGGAATTCGGAAGGAAGGAAGGAAGGAAGGAAGGAAGGAAGGAAGGAAGGAAGGAAGGAAGGAAGGAAGGAAGGAAGGAAAGAAAATAGAGAGTAAATGCAGGTTTTGGCTAAAAAAACCCTTATTTATCTAATTTCACGTCAGTATCTGCTAACAGATTTCTGTTTAGATGAACAAACAACTGAATCTTGAGCTTACTAATGATGATTAGAGGAATTGAACATCTCTTCTATGAGAAAATATGTATTATTAAACTTTTATTTGACTTTTTTCTTTTTTCCCTCCCTTCATTTCTCCCATGCCTTTCTCCTGTCCTTTTTCTGCATTGAGGGAAATCTCAAAGAAAGCTAAAGTTGTGAGACCGGACTGTTTGGTTGTTTGGTCTGTTTCTCTGTTTTTTTGGTTCTTGTTATTTTTTCCAAAATGACTTGCAATTCAAAATTTCTTTTAATTGATTTAAATAGAATATATTAAGTTCTTTGACCCTTTTCTTTATAAATAAAGCCTATTATAGGAAATAAAATGTCTGTATTACTTGACTTAGTTACTATTCTGCAGGGGAAAAAACCCAAACATTCCCCTCTTTTCAAATGCTTCTGTTACTCACAGTTCAACATATTTTTGATAAAAGATTTTCCCTTCATTCTGTTTTTCTTTTGTCCTTCTAATTCAATCTGCTAGGAACTGGCTTTATAATAGCCAGGATTCAGTATTGAATTTTTTGTTTCACTTATTGCTTAATAAGATCTAAGATGAGCAGTTTAACTTAATCTTTTCTTCTATTAAAAAGGAGTCCTAGTTAGTGGCAAAATATTTGAGTTTAGAATTTTAAAATTAATGTTTTTCTTAATTATATTTAAAAGTTTTTATGCCTTCTCTTTAAGAAAGACTGATGGACCTTTTAGGAAGGTGAAATATTAAATTTTGATCAAAAGTTTCTCTCTATCAAAAAGACCAAGCTGTGAGCAAAACATTTAGATCATTTTGCTAATATTTTCATTAAAAACTTTTTTTTTACCTTTTAGCATTTTCTTCCTAACATCCTTTTGAATTCTTGTGTTCTGCTAAATATGTAACAGTGCAACCACTAGGAAATAGAATGTTAACAAAAGGTGGAGTCCAAGTACTTGGAAACTGTGCTGTTAATTAACAATTACAAGGACAGTGTGTGCAAATTGAAATAGGTCCCAGTCTTCTTACCTTGGAAAAGTACCACGATGTGCAGATGTGAAGGGAACACATCTATTAAGGATTCAGGTAGACAAAACTGCTGTGCCTGATACAACTGTCCAGAATATAGATGAATTCTGTTCACTTCATTCTGCTAATAAAATGCTTTGCTATGTTGACATTTGGAACCCCGGAGGACAGCCACACTTCAGTGAGCTGATGTTAGATATTGGTTCAGCTGTATCAGTTCTGCCGGAGCCTATTTACTAGCTAACAAAATCTAAATTACATTTGGAAGCTTATTTGAAGAAAGCAATCCTTGTGCTTCATTGCCCTAGTTTAATGCACTGCTGATTTCCTACACTTGTCTTCCCATGTTGTTCTTCAGAGGAACCTATTTTTAGCAGCCACCAACAAAAATATACAAAAGAAAATCAAGGAGCTTTATTTTGTTGCTTATCAGAAGTGTAACTAATGTAATAGAAATGAAAATAATAGCACTACTTTCATTATGTGAACCAGTTAAAATTTCACTTGAAAATCTAAAAGGTACCCAGCCTGCCTGACAGCTACTGCTTTTGAAGAGCACAGGTATCCTAGAAGTCCCATGTCACTTCTGCCAGTCATTTGTGAATGACCGATAGCCTGTGGTCTCTCAAAAGCAACTAAATTCAGATTTTCAAAAAATGGGTCAAGCCTTTGCTCAAACAGTAAATAAGATTAAGGAGGTTTAGTTAGCTGATACTTCAGCTGGTAAGCTGAATATCTCTGCTTTCTTCACTGACCATAGAGACTAGATTTCCATTAGCTATCCAGAGAGTTCATTTGCATATGTTTATATTTACATTATTGGGTTATATGAGAAAAGCTTTTCTGCACACCAACACATGAATCCAAAGAAACAATGGCAGATGGGGAAGACCAAACAATACTTTGCCCTTGCTAGGATAGGCCCAGCACAGGAGAACCATGAGCCTCACAAGCCCAAGGAGGACAGGGGTGCCATATCAGGGAGAACCCCAAATTAAAATTTCAGAGGAAGGAACACCATATACAGGCTCTTCCCAGGGCTGTCTCAGACAATTCAGTCCAAGTGTGAAACTCAACAAGGTAAGTCAACACTAAAGCTCCTATAGAGCTGACTGGGGGGGTGCTGTCTGTGAATATGGGAAGCAAAGGAGGACCAATTAATGACTGAAATGCCTGGGACTTCTTGTGGGATTCTTAGGGAAGGAAACAAAAATGGGAAAAGGAGATCATTTAGGTGATTTGGAGAGGAACAAAGATGGGAAAATGAAAGAAAAGGTAATAAGGGGGGCTTGTCACAAACAAATAAAACAATACACTTGTTTTCCCTCTTCTTGTTCAGCAGTGTCTGTACAGTTCTGCATTTCTGACCCGCAGCCTGGGTAAGGGGAAACTCCATTCTGTGTGTGTGTGTGTGTGTGTGTGTGTGTGTATGGAGGTCTGAGTGCAGGAACTGGTTGGGGACCTTGGGTCACAAGGTGTTCATGGTGTTGCATCTAGAACTAGAGTGAGTGTCTGGGTACCATGGGCCCTGAGTCAGTGACTGGAGAGACCAGGATATGTTAAACCAAGTGCCAGACACTGGGGTTGGACAGGCATTCTATTTTTTTGCAAGAGTAGGAGCCTCAGGCAACATGCCTCTATCTGAAATTTCTGTTTAATTCTTCAAGATACATGGGGAAATGAACAATAAGACACAAGGATAAACTTAAATGGCAGGCTAAATCATTATCAAAGGAGAAAAGCCTTGATTTTCCATCTTTTCAAGCATCAGATATGCAGAACTCACAAAAGTGTGCAAGCACCAATATGTGACTTATTCACTTGGTTTATGGTATTCCATCCATGGATGGAGAGCACCCTCTCAGCCATCACACTGACAATATGAAGCAGTTGCTTGCAGTAGTTAGGAGGTAAACTTTAAAAACTTTTTATGCAACTTACAAGAGTCACTGGATAAAAGAAATAGCAAAATGTCCCTGCAAAAATCGTGTCACAATTCTGTAAATTTCAGAAAAAGAATCAAGTAATTCTAATTAAGAAATGACTAACCAAATTAGTGTCTTGTAATGCATATCCTAATAACATGCTACTAAATCTTGATGAGTGTTATTGTCAACGCCTGGAGCTACCACAGATAGCGTATATTAATACCATGTTCACTTAAATTGGATACTAGCACTGTCTGCCACGGGGACCACCTGAGGCAAAAAACTTACTTACATACATACCCCTATTTCTATAAATATTTATGTAGTCATATACTGGCTCTGTGTTATTTAGTAGCTCACTCAAGGAGGGAGACATTTCACTTTATTAATGTCCTGGTTTCATCTGGGACAGAGCTCATTTTCTTCTTAGTAGCTGGTACAATGCTGTGTTTGTCGGCTTTATTATGAGAACAATGTTGATAACACCCTGATGGTTTGGTCGTTGCTAAGCAGTGCTTACCCTCAGTCAAGGGCTTTTCAGTGTCTCTGCTAGTGAGGACCTACACAAAAATCTGGGAGGGAGCATGGCAAGGGCAGGAGACACAAACTGGTAAAAGGGATATTCCATACCATAGAATATCATGCCCAATACAGAAACTCTGGGAGTTACCTGGAAGGAGGCCCATCACTTTTTGGGAATCAGCTGGGTATTGGTCAGTGGGTTGTGAGCAATGGTTTTATTCATCACTCATTTCTTTTGGGTTCTGTTACTCTTTCCCCATCTCCTTATAGTGAATATTATTATTATTATAGATAGAAGATTTAGTATTAATGGTATTTTATTAGTAATGATATCATTAATATAACAATTATTATAAATATTTTTTGGTTCAATTGTTAAGCTGTTTTTATCTCAACCCACAAGGTTTATCTTTTCTTTCCAATTCTCTTCCCCACCAGGTTGTGTGGTGGGGAATTGTCATTTGGGGTTAAATCTAACATTTAAGTAAACTAATATGATATTGTAGAAGTAAAATATTTCTTAGCTAGAAATAGACTCACAGAATCAGAAAATTGTTTGTGTTGAAAGGGACGTTTAACAATTGCCTAGGGTAACCTCCTGACCATGGGCAGGGACACCTCTTACTAAACGAGATTGTTCACAGCCCCATCCAAGCTGGCCTTGAACACTTCCAGGAACAAGACACCCACAACTACTCTGGGCAACCTGTTCCAATATCTCACCTCCTTCACAGTAACAGAACTTTTTCCTGTCCAGTCTGAACCTACTCTCTTTCACTTTAAAACCATTGCCCTTGTTCTGTCACTACGGGCCTTTGTAAAAGTCTCTCTTCATCTGTCAGCCAAACAAACACACCAGCTATACCTCCAACAGAAAAGTTTGAGTTAGTCCCAAAACCAAAAGAAGATTTTTAAGTGTAAACTTCCCAGTACCTCAGAGGTGCTACTTTCTCTGGAGTCCTTACCCCAATCAGAGATTTCCACACTCTTAAATATGTCATCATAATGCCAAAACAACTTAAATTAGCTTAAATACTTCTTGCCATGGATTTCCTTTCACCTAGCTAGAGAAACCACGTATTTTAGAAAGGAAGCTTTTAACTTTCAGTCATAAAAGTCCACTTGCACATATTGTGAACTCAAACTTTTGTATCTTCATTAAATCTCCACAAATTCATAGGGAAATTCAAAAATTTTAAGAGGTATGTACAGAACCGAAATGTCATTTCAGGAAAACGTATTAAATATGGATTCAAGTGAGGAGAGGGGTTGTATGCTTTCTTTTTTTTCTAAAAAGGGAAGCCCAAACTGTAAGATAAGCCTTTCTGTAGATGGATCTGTGATAAACTGCTTATAACCTTGGATATGTTATGTAAAAAGAGAACACTAAGTTTTGTTCAAAACCTATGTTAAGTTAATTAGGTAATGTCCCCGCACGCTACTGAAATGCAAAGCAGCATATAAACTCAGAGCATTATTTTTATTAGTATTATTATATCACTGTTTTATCAGGGGCTTTTTCAGCAAAATTTGTCAAATTTTTGTTTAGACACATGCCCAAGGAATCTTTGGAACAAGCTGTTACACGTTTGAAGTACATAATTAAGATTAAACATTACAGATGACAAAACAGTGTGGTAAAATCCAGACTTCCCACATAGATTTCAGAGTTAGCTTATAAATGCCATATATAATTTTCTATATGCTGTTGTGACACATTTAGTGAAGGCCAAAAATCACACAGAAAGCTTTGGGGATTGTTGATCAAAGCAGTTGCTTCCAGTTTGAAATGCATAATGAGACAGCCCTTTTTGCAACTAGATGTAACTTGCCTCATGTTTGAAAAGGAAGTGTAATGAAGAACAAAGAGCCACAGCAGAATTCCTTAGATTGGACAGAGAAGCACGCTCGTGGCCCAGTGCTTCTGTAATGGCAGGCAACAGAATCACCCTCTTTCTCAGGATTAGCCTTGGAAAGACTATCTATAATCAAATTGATAACATGAATTTCTGGGTGATTCAGTCAGAGGGGAAAAGTACTGTAAAATAAGTGATGCATAATAAGTAAATATACCGTGTGAAGTGCAGGCATATTGAAGTTGTGAACACTTAGAAGCCTCTTATGAGAGATTTCTCACATGTCACTTATCAGAGTTAAAATCCCCTCAACCCATAGAGACAGAAGCAAATAAAATATTATGTTCAACTTCATGTTTTGAATTTTCTACTCAGCTTATTAAAGATTAATTTGTATAGTTAAATTTTCCCTCCATGAACCATTTAACTACAAAATTTCATTTGAAATACTAATAATTTTATTCATTTTAATAAATGTAATCACGATTGCCACATACTTTACTGCCTGAAAACTTTTTTATCATGCATTCAATAATAAGACTTCGCTACTATGAAAATTTTTAACTCTTACAGTTAATTAAATATTTATTACTCAACATGTTTAACACAAAATCCAGAGAGCTGTAAATGCAAATTTAGTTAATAAAAGTTTGCAGGGGGTTGTGTTTTAAATTTCAAACTACAGCCTGAAATAACTGCATCTTTTTGTAAGAAAACCAAATTTTGAGTTTGTTTTGTTCAATGAGAGTGATGGCTGTTGCAGGGGCACAACCTGCTTTGCCATTGTCTTCTCCATAGACTTTAGGGAATCTTTGCTTCCATGCCTGGAGCACTTCCTCCCCCTCCTTCTTCACTGATCTTGATGTCTGCAGAGCTGTTCCTCTCACATCTCTGCTCTCTCACACACTGCTGCACAGTGGTTTTTAGCCTTTCTTAAGTACATTATGACAGAGGAACTTACAACATCAATTGTCTCTGTTTAGCCAGCAGTGGGACCCTCTTGAAGCCAGTTAGAACTGTCTCAGTGTAACATGGAGACAGCTAATTTTCTCACAGAAGTCACCCCTGCAATCTGTCCCACTTCCAAAACCTTGCCACATAAAAGCAACACAGTTCATTATAGCCATATATAAGGTGCTAAACTCTCAGGTCATGTTTCTGCTTGGCTACTAAAATGTAGTAATGATTTTCTTGTCTTTGGGAAGAAGAGACTCAGTCAGCCAGCTTATCTCACCATGTCACAAAATGTAGATAAAGACGTAGCATTGATCCATTGGTAAGTTAGGAAGCAAATTGATTCAACACATAACATATGTAATGCATTTAAACTTGCTGGAAGAAGTATTTTAAAATCATTAATTTTAACTAAGTTTAGAGAATTTGTCTTAGTCAGAAACACTGTAACTGTCTAATAGCGTTGGCAGTTTTCCTGGGAGGTTCATCATGTCTATTGAAAGTTTTCTTCTGTTTCTGAAACTATAAGACAAAAACTGTCCAAACAAAGGGGAAGAAAAGTTAGGGTTTGGTTTTGTGGGTGGGTTTTTTTATATCCCTCCTTGAGACATCTCAAGGTACAGGGTTTCTAATGAACTCAGTTTTATTATGAATCTCTGGCAATGTTACATGTTTATGATTCCCAAAATGCAGTTTGTATTAATTTCATTAAGGCATCATAAAGCCTCAGCTAATCAGAATGAATTTAATCTAAGAAAGATGTCATTTGAAGAGTAAGATTGATTGACATATAGTTCAAAAATCTCTTTTTAAGCTAATGACCTGTGGATGATGAATTTTGTGATTCAAATACTTGATGGAAAACATAAAAATATTTTATTTCTGTTCTTACATTTTTAATATATAAATTTTTCATTGGTCCTTGCTTTTTTCTTACTCTTCTGTTCCCTGTAAAAATATATTTCCACAGGCAACTTATTACAGTAATGCATAAAAGCTATCATTAATAAACTCTTGTTTATGAAACCATCCCATTAGTGTACAGAAATGAAAAAATGTGTTTTATGTACATGCTACTTCCAGCCTGCATATAGGAAAAAAGAGAGAGTCTTAAAATGTTCCTTTTTTTCTTTTGTTTGTAATTATTTGCATTTAAGAGGAACACTTCAAATTAAATAGCTCCAACAGCATTGATAAAAAACCCCAAACAAAACAAAATGGCAACAACCACCACAAAAAAACAAATCTATTCTTTGCTAATGATTATTATAATTCATTAATTATCAGGAAACAACATCACAATAGGAAAAAAATTATCCCACTATCACTGTGGCTTTTCATTTTCCATTTATCATGCCATTGCAGAATTTTTGATTATTTGTATTTACTATCATAGCACAATAAGTAATGTGTGCACTTGAAGGAACAAAAGGCACCTATTAACACTACATTACTTCAAGTGAAGTATCACATTCTGTGATTAGCTTTGACTAGTTGTATAATGTTCGGCTAAGAAAGGTTAACATAATTTATTCCCTGGCTGTATTAATAAATTATGGATCAGGAAAAAATATATTAATTACAAATTAATGATTACTGAAGATCACCGGGTAACCTGTCTGAAATTGTAATATAATTATATTTTAATTGCAATATTCTTCTTTAAGAATATGATTTTAGAGAGAAAAAAGTCCTAATACAGGGAATATTGCATGAATATATCAATAAACTTCTAAACACATTGAAAATTCTGTCCTTGTGAAACATTCAAGATGGAAATTCAGCTCTATCACTCCCCCTTCCCAGCTGGACAGAGGAGAAAATATAAGATGGAAAACTATTTGTAGGTTTTGAGAAAGCAATCTACTAAAGTAAAAGTGAAAGTCTGTGCCTGCAGAAACAGGAAAAAAATTCTCCGCTTCCCATCAGCAATTGACATCCAGCCACTTCCCAGGAAGCAGGGTTTCAGCATGTGTAATGTTTGCTCAGGAAGGGAAACATTGTAAACAACAAAATCCCCTGTTGCCTCTTTCCCTCAGCTTTTATATCTGAGCTGACATCATATGGTGTGGAAAATCCCTTTCATTAATTTGGGTCAGCTGGCCTGATTGTGTCCCCTCCCAGGATCTTGCCCACCCACAGCCCCTTGATGGGGAGGAATGCTGAGGAGACAGCACTGATGTGCCAGCTCTGCTCAGCAGCAGCCAAAACAGTGGTGTCTTACCAATGCAAAGCACAGCACTGCGAGGACTGCTAAGGGAAAATTAACTCCATCCCAGCCAGACCCAATACAGGGAGGCACACATCTTTGGGGATGAGAATCTCATGTAATCCCACTGGTGATATGATGGAAGACTGAAATTACCTTTGTAATGGTACTGGAAACACCAAATCTGGGTATGGGTATAGGAAATATATATAGGAAAACTGGGACCAGTGAAAAAAAATTAGGTTTTGACACGTTGTTTTTTGAGAGGTAGCAAGGATAGGAAAGGGGAAGGATCAAGGTATATGGACAAAGAACAAGCATGGGCAAATAGAGAGAAGAGGAAATAAAAATGGCTGGTCAACTGTAAGCAAGCACTTTTTTCTGTTTGAACCCTGCCCCTGATCACTGCAATCCGTCCTATCTTCTTATTCAATCATGTTGCAAACCTGGGTTTTGTGTGATCTCAGTCACAATATGCATGTGTGAAGAGACGTTTAGGTGCTGTCAGCTGGAGATACTGACTGATACAGCCAGCTGTTGTGTGTATGTGTAATTTGCTAACAAATGACCAGACAATGAGCAGGAGACCCACATCTGGAAAAAAAACAGCCCTTGAGCCAATGACTTTTTAAATGATCTGGAATCTGGGCATGGACATTAAGCAGACTTAAATAATGTCATCCTGAAATTTCATGGATCTTTGTCATTGGCTGCTGAATCTAGATAGTTTGGGTTGACGGGACATGTGCATCCACCAACGACCCTTACTCCTAATCTGCTGGAAAGACGAACAGCCCTGTGCTACTCTCTGTGTTCATATTTATGTGAGAGTAATTTCTGTTTCTTTGGGTGATGAGCCAAGTTGATGTTCTCTGTGTGTGTGCATGTGCATGTGTTTGAGTATTTGCCTTTGCAGTGTGGGCTCCAATTTGCTACTTGTCAGATTTGGAAAAGGACCTATCAACAGCCACTTCCTCCTCGGTGCTAGACTATTTGATGTAAATAGATTAGGTGGATTTGATGTAAATAGACTAGGAAAAAAAACCCTGGGTTCTGAATTTCACTGGGAATTGGCAGCTCCTTAACATAAATTCTCTATCTTCTGTGAAGTTATCTAATTTTGAACCACTATTTCAGTAATTAACTACAAAAGGCATTCAGTTCTAATCTTGAATTTGATACAGTTACGTGCATGTGTGTGTGTGTATATGTAAATAGAGGCAAATAAAGTTAGAATTCTAAACATTATATTTATTACTTGATGACAGATTCCTGAGCAGTTTCCTTCAAATTTTTTCTTATCATGACTACCACAAATTCCCAAATACCTGAGATCTTATAAAATGCCATTACTTTTATATTTTCATTTGTATTTTGTCATAATAATATTTTTGTCATATAATATTTTGTCATATTATAGTGTAAGTTGCCGAAGAAAGACCATCATGTTGCATTCTACTGTGAATTACAAAAAAGAATCTGAGCCTTTATTATTAAAATGATCATCCGTTTTTATCCAATTTCCTCACTATCTTATAACTACAACTTGCTGCTTCATTCATTCCTGGAACACGATCAGAAGATACTGCTAAGCAGATATTATACCACACTTCACATATGAGGAAAAAAATTAAAGAAATTCAATTCAAGGGCTGAAAGTGGAGTAAAGGGACAGTGGAAAGTGACGACCTCTTTACAGAAGTTACTTTCATCATAGATAATGAAAGAAGAGACCATGAAACTGAAGCCCCACTATTAAGAATATTGCACTTCCCACTTAAATGTTTGCAAAATGATCTTGGTATTTGAAATATTATTGGACTATAAGGAAAGAATTAGCTCATTCACTGATTCTGATTTGAATTTAATCTTGAAAAAGTGCCTATCACACAATTGCCAATACTGTTTCTTCATTTCTCTGATATAACTTCTACAACTCATATAATGAAACAAATCATTTCAGGGAATTTTAATTCTATTGCTATGAATATCCAAAATTAACACTTGAGTTAATTCCTGTTACATGCATATACTCAGCATCCTCTCATTGGTTAGAATGTGGTGGTATAACCCTGGCTGACGCCTGGTGCCCAACAAAGCCATTCTGTCACTCCCCCTCCTCAATCAGACAGAGGAGAGAAAATATAAAAAATGAAAATATAAAAATCTTGATGGATCAAGATAAGGACAGGATGAGGTCACTCATCATCTCTCATACTGTCATAGAGATAACAGACTGGGGAAAATTAATTGATTAGCAATCAAATTAGAGTATTACAATGAGAAATGAAATTAAATCTTTAAAACACCTCACCCCCACAACTCCCTTCTTTCTGTTCTTAAATTTATTCCCAATTCTCTATGTCCTCACTCTCAGCAGAGCAGGGGGATGGGAAATGAGGGCTGTGGTCACTTCATCACACATTGTTTCTTCTGCTCCACTGTTGCTTCCTCCTCAGTGTGAGGACTACTTTCCCTGCTCCAATGTGAGTTCACTGCCACAGGAGGCAGTCCTCCATGAAATTTTCCCGTGTGAGTCGCTCCCACACTCTATAGTTTACAAAGAACTTCTCAGGTGGCCACTCCTTCATACTGCCAAAACCTTGCCATACTAACCCAATACACATGTTTTAAACTGCATTCTGTACCATATATGCAGTGAAGTACATTTATTTAATTATTTTATTTTCTCCCTTTTACAGCAGCATTTTGAATTTCCATCTACTAATGGAGTAGAGAATTGTCAAAAAAAAAGTATCTGCTGATACAATAAAAAAATAAGAAGCAAATTCATGCTTTTGTTTCCTCCTTTTTTATGTCATTATGTTGGCAATTTCCCACATAATTTAGGGACAAGACATATTCTATAAGCAGCTGGGGGTAGTCTCATGATCACTAGCTCTTCTTCTTATAGGTGACTTCAACTTACTAGATGTGTGCTGGAATTACATACAATACAGCAGACAAAAAACAGTCTAGGAGGGTAAGCATCTTCCTAAAATGTTGGAAAATTATCACCTTTCTAATAATATCTGTAATTTTCAATTTAACTTGCAGAACCAAATCACTTCTTATGTAAAGTTCTCTTTACAAATATTTATAGAATGTAGATGTTCTGCTAGTATACAAGGAGGAAAACGGCTGTATTAAATCTGGAACCCAATACAAACCTCAAAGGGATTTCAAAAGATTGATGCAAACCCTAAATTTTTAAGAATAAGCAGGAGAACCAGTTTCGTTCACCATTCATTACCTTCCGTTATTGTTTGTGATACATTTGTGCCGATCAGTTAGAATTAAACTACTTAATGTTGTCACTGGCAAAAAATCTATTTAAGTGGGACTAGACCAGAATGTTTAAAACTGGAGACAGGAAAACACTTTTTAAACAACACGAAGTTGACACGACGTCAAGCCTGACTTTAATGATATGGATTAGTTTGGGATTGAGGAGAATTCAGGATCAATATTGATTTCCAAAAAATATTTTCACTAGGTCACAATAGTTGCAAACTCCAAAACTCTTAGTTACAACTCATATAAAATAGAAATGTATCAGATAAAAATTAGCAATCGTTACTTGAACAGAAGTCTTTCATTGGAGAAAGGTTATGTACCTCGTGCACACCAAAGAACCCTACTGCATGCCAATCAGGCCAGCTGGTTAACAAAATATTTTCATCTACTCCACAGCTGATCCTAAAAGTGATCCCAACAGCGAAGTTGAATGGATATCCTAATTCACCAATACCACTTTAGAGAACTATTAGAATAGCACACTCTAGCACTTATATTTTGACTTCTGTATTGGTAAATACAAAATATGCTTATTTAAATTATAGTGGATATAGTGAAAATAAACTAGGCAAGTATTCACAAACTCTTCCATGCCACTGCAGCCCAGTGCTGTTCTGGAAGTTGTTCTGTCTCTTGTTCTTGTTAATGTTGGATTAGGAACCTTCTTTTCCACTTTCTTCTAGACACTCTTTTACCTCATTAGTATTTCTTTATAAACTACTGGATTCTATAACTTCTTTATAAAATGTAAGAACCTGCTTCTTGTATACAACATCAAATTTAACATAAGTGGTAGACTTCCACTTCACATTCTTTCCAACTTAATATGGTGTCAGAACTGTCTCAGTCTAGTTTGTTATGAATAAATCAGGCTCAATATAAATAATATACTCTTTGATATAGGGTCACCTATTCATGATCCATCCTTTGTCAGTTTAGCTGTCCAGGTGTTTATTTTATTTTTTTATTTTGGTGGTAATGAAAACATTCAATGTTATCTGATGTTTCCCATTGACTCTCTCAATAATGTTTGAATTGTCAAGTGATGTTAAAACTTTAAAGAATATCTGTCTTCATTTATGCCATCTGGTTTTCAATGAGGCTTTTTGTGCTTCGTTTTTTTGGGAACTGTTAACATTCCTCAATAACTGTGAAGGTAAACATATATCTTTATGTTGCTACCAGGTGGGCCTCTACTTGTATATGGGCTCACAGGCATACAATACAACAAAAGTTTAAAAGAACAAGCAAAAAATAAAGAGTGTACTATTACTCAGTAAGATAATACTAAGAGGAGAGGACTATTTAATTACATTATATATATATATATAAAATGACTTTATCCTTTAGAAAGCCTTTTCCATACAGCATGTTTTCCACACTCATCCCTAGGTGCCACATACCCTCCTCTGAGAGCTTGGGAATATAATTCCCCACTGAAGGATACCATGACAATAAGGAATTCTATTCCAGTGTGAACTTTATTTTCTGTTTGGCTTGTTTGTGTATGTGTTTGGAGGTAGGTTTTTGTGGTTTTGTGTTTTGTAAAAAAAACTGGCACCCTCTGCTCACTTCTGTTGCAAATGAATGCCTTTAAAACTCTTTATGTTAAAACAGTAGAAAAAAAAATAAAATAAGGAAAAGCACTGAGAGCAAAAAACCAAGTAGTTTATGCTACTTATTTATTAGCTTTCTCTCTGACCCTGTTTTGGAACATATGGAATGGCATATTTTCAAAAAGTCTTAAAACTGATCTGAGCCTAAGCAATGTGGTATAAAGCTGCTTGATTAAGAAATGGGGATCGATTTATGACCTTTTATTTAACTGACTTGTCTAACAAGACCCTTACCCTTATGCCACTACAAAAACTGTTGACGTTGCTTTACTGCCAACTCAACTCTCACAATCTCTGTTTCTCATTCCAAGGTGATCTGGAAAGCGATAGCTCTGCAGAAGACATGCATTGGTTCCAAACACACTTATTCAGTGGAAGATAAGCTTTCACCCTATTCTGAAGTCAATGATTGAATACAGGAGATAAAAATTGTCTACACTGCCATTGTTTGGGATACATTCTGCACAACTAGATAGGACTGTCATGCAACACAGGGAAAATAATTTCATTCCGAAGGAACAAATAAATACCCTACAAGTACATTTTGGTAATCAGATACAAATTACTCTAATCTCTTCTGTGTTTTAAATTCAGGCACCTAGAAATGTGAAATCTTACAAAAAAAATTCCCTCCCATCAGATAGCCTAAATGGGAATATTCCCAAAGGGATTAATTAATGACTGCTGATACATATCCAATCTACCACTACATATATTATATTAAAAAGTTTTTAAAAAGCAATCAGGGGTTTTGGCATTCTTTTTCTTCTTGCTTTTTAATGTTTATTGTATCTTTAGTTACAATGGTCCAGACACAGCAAATAATTACCTCTAGTTTTTTAGCTTTTCATTGAATTATTAATTGGATTTGGGTCAAAAAGTCTTAACCATCTCAGCCTAAACAATGTTTTAATTTTACCTTAATGTCTTCAAATATTTTTATGTCTATAGGTATATAAATATGTGTATCAATACAAAGAATGGGCAAGAAATATAATTCTGCTGAAAATTAAATATCTTCATATAGATGTCATCATTTAAATACGAAAGACAATTTTGGTTCTTTTTTTTAAATTAAACACTAGTATTCTATATGCCATCAAAAATGGTTATCCTTGAAAAAGAATATACGTTATTTCTAGGCATTGGGTAAGATAATTTTGAAGTTTCAAATACCTCTTGTTTCTGTATCATTTTGAAAGAAATAGATCTACTGAATTTTTGGAAGAAATCAAGATCATATTTTTAATCTCTAAAAATCTCAGATTCAATTCTTTTACCTTTTACATGCAATTACTTAATCTAGAATGTGAACAGGTTTTTCATAAAGGTAGCTTGCTGTTCTTCAGTGAGACAACAGCTGTTATAAGACTTCCATGTAAGAAGAAAAGGTAAAATGTGTTTAAAATCACAGCTGAGCATCTTTCTGTATATAGTTCACTATGTTGATAGACTGATAGACAAATACATTTTCAGAAGATGTGGTCTGTTGTTTTACCTCCTCCGAAGATCATAATCTCTTAAGCAGTGGGTTATTACCGCAGGCCTGGTTCCTATGGTATATCACTGTGTCCCGCAGCCATAGGGAGGAGGAGGAGGAGAAGATCCAGCAGGCAGGAATTGTGCAGCAAGATTGATTTATTTAATTATTTTACAAACTCTTTTATAGACTTTTTTCTTCATAGTCTAATTGGACAAAGGACCAGCCACCCCTTGGGGGTGATTGGCCAAAATCCTAAAACATCCATTATCAAAATATTTTCTACTATACTATAAACAAGACTTTCCAAGGTTGCAGGTGGCTTGGTTGTTTACATTCCCTGCTACCTCTTCTGTGAGAGAGAAAAGTCTCTCACGGACTTAGAAAATAACAAGAAGATCCTCACTAACAGCATTTTTGTACCTACAGTGGGTTATGTCTCTGTGCATTTGTAGATGTATAGGGACATGCTCCAAACAATTTATGAAGCTGTGGTCTTTTAGAATTCCTGAAATAATTGACAAGTTAAAATATTCATTCTTTTTCCCCCTATAAATCAACCAAATTGTACCTAGTGCTGGAGACACACAAAAAAAAATAGGCTATCTAGATAAACTAGTGACGGGATGACATAGAAAATTGAGAAAGAGAAGCTTTAGTAGAGTTGCAGCTTCCAGATATGTCTATGGTAGAACTTATGAAATATTATAGAAAACAAAGTTCATTATAGAATAACGTCTTTTGTGCTAGAAGATGACAAAATCCAGATAAGGGCTTCAATTCAACATATTTTATATGGCAAAATTTGATGGGGTAAGCTCCATAAATTTATCAAATATTCAAAAACCTTAAGCACATTAATAATTTAAAAACCCATGGAAAATAATTAAATGAATGTAAGAAAATATGTCAGTATGTTCAAACTTGCATGTTTACATTTACGTCCCTGTATTCTTATTATGTACTTAACTAAGAATCTAGACCAGGAGAAAAGTTAAAAATTAAGCCCATAAAAGTATTCAGTTAAATTAAAAGGGCATCCAACATGAATCAGATATAACTTTCACTGAATCCAAAAGGAGTGTCTTAATTACTCTAAAAGTCAAGCTGTTTAACTACTGAAATGTGATTGGTTGGTTGGTTGGTTGGCTGGCTTTTGTTTTAGTTGGTGTTTTCTTTTTGACTTTCAATCACTAATAAGGCATTCAGAACAAATTATTTTTTGACTTTATGTATTTTTCTTTCTCTCCCTCTTTTTGTCTAGTCACATGCTCTGCATACTTGCTCATTTGTTTTACAGGCATACTTATAATAATGCAGTCAGCCACCCCACCAATATAATTTAATTTTATTATACCAAAAGTTTCAGTATGTAAATGAAAGTAAGCTTCACTGGAACTGGAATACTGGTAACAAAATAACATCTTTTTTTATTATTTGAAAGACTGTAAAATCCAACTAGATAACTAATATTATCTGCACAAAGAGGTTATATAAAGTTGAAAGCTATACTCCACATCTTAAGTGTTTTGGATTTTGAGACAATTTAAATGAACTCCTTAATCATAAGGGAAAATCTTTCAGCAGCAGTATATTGTCTTAACAAGCATAAATGGTGCAATTAAAAAAGAAGTTCCAGTAATGTTTAACACTTCTTTGTAGAAGAGACTTCAAATAGAATTGCATGTTTATTTTCTCATTAATTTTTTTTTAACTTTTGTCATTTTCCATTCTTTTTCATGTAACTACATTTCATTTATTTCTGCATAAGGCCAAACACTTTAGTGTTCAGTCTATGCAGAGTCAAATGCAGAGGTAGATACGTTAAAATAAAGTGATGGGTTGCATACAGTGAAATATCACTTCCCTTCAATGACATTTTGATTTTCTTGAATCAGTAGACCATGAAAGTTCATTTTGACACATACTAGCTCAAAATAAAATCTCCTCCAGCTCTGTAATCTTTTTTTTTTCAGCATTTAGGCTACCAAAAAGAAAGAGCTCATGCTCTCACTCTATTTTGAAGACAAAAAAGCAATTTTGTGCTGAACCACAGGAGGCATAGTGGGACCCAGGCATCAAACACTATTGGACATACGTGATTTGAATTCTTAGATGGGAGGGTGCATCTACAATACAGAAAAAGGTCCTAAAAAATTGAAAATGGAAGAAAACTGCTTGAGCTTGAGTACATAATCAGAAATCCACTGAAGTTTGTAATATTCAATGTCAGCAGGGGGAAAAAATAATTTGTTTCTCCAGCTTCAGGATGGTTGGTGGGAAGGAACAGTTATTGCTCCAAAAAGATGCAAAGATAGTGAGAGGAAAATCTAAGTTGCTTAATTTAAAGTTTTCAAAGAGGACACATTATCAGTGGCGTATGAAGGAATTGAGATAAATGAAACCAGTGAATATCTGGGTTCTTTTTTATTTATATTTGTTTAATTAAAATAAAATGCAAATAAAACTTTGCTTTCTACAACTACTTTCCTGCAGTAAAAGTTGTAATGAAAGGCTGCAATGAGAACAACTCACAAGTAAAAAACATACCAAGAAAGAAACTCCCTCAATTATCAACAAGACATATTAATATTTTCAATTAAAAAAGAAACCTAGTGTGTGTTTCAGTTAAATGGTACTGATGAATCAAGATTCAATTATTCATGCTGAAATTTGTGATGAGTTTTGTCCTCAGCAAGGAAGTAACAGAAAATTTTGAACAGCTAAGACTTCAGGATTTAGCCTGCAATAATCCATGCTTCCATTTATTAGCCAAAATGAGCCTGACACAGATCCAACAATTTACAGAACTTCATGAGCAGAATTGGGCCCTGGTAATTAGGGAATACCCTAACTGACACTTTATTGTGCCATAAATCAAGTCTCTCCTGATGGGAGAGAATTTGCTGAAAGTCCTTGCAAGGAGTTTAAAAAAAAGCGAGACATCTTCTGTAGTTTTAATGCTTCTAGACAGTTGTTTATTAAGACTTATCAGAGGAACTGAGCCACTGGCATGACCCAGGTACAGCATGAAAAGAGGAAAAGTAGGAGTGAGAGCGAGAGAGACTAATTATCAAGATTTACACAGCCTTTTAAAGACATTTTAACCAATAGTTACTAAAAACGTACATTATTTTCACTTTCTTACCAATTATTCAGTAACACGACTAGGAACTGCTGAATTTTCTATCCAATCAATCCAAACTACTTTTACTGCACAATATGGAATGGTAGAAGAAGGAGAAGAAGGTCTAGAGAACAACAACAATCCTCCATTTTGATATTTTTTACTCTTATCTATATACTATAAGGAGAAGCCTAAAACCTCTAAATTTTTCACCCTGTGACAATCTTACATAGTAGTCTATCACCTAATTCACACCACTGTATTTTCTAGTTGTTGTCTGACTGTTGGTAATTTTTTTCCAAGGTTTGAAGCTATACTAGTATTGTCCAGGGGGGTAAAAACCCTTAAAAACAGGCAGAGAAATATTCTCAGCACTCTGGGTTCCTACACCTAACATTCCAGCTTGTAAAATAAATCCATACTACTGTAACTGAAGTTTGTGTTCCAGGTATTGAGGTAAAAAAATTTATAAAGTCAAGGTTTTTCATCAGATTTCTGTAGTTATTCCTTAAGAGTATTTTCATAACTCAAATTTTGCTCATTCCAGAAACTGGAGAGCAAAATTAGTAAATGGTGACTACAGAAAGAGCTGACAGGATTAATTCTCTTAAGCAGATGCCCAGTTTTCAAAGATTTAAACGCTGTCTAAAAACTAATGGAAAATATCCCAAATTCCTGCTTAGTTCTATGTTTAAAACAGTTTTATCATTTTGAGATTATGGAATGGGTTTTTTGCAAGAATGGTATTGTGAATCTGCAGCTTCCACAGCTTTTAATACCATGAAACACAAGAGTAATGATTTACCTTTATAATGTGTCGGGAAATTTAAGGTTTTATAAGTTGTTTCCAAAGTCTCTTCAGAATGACAACATGAGCACAAGGATGTAGCATTTTACTGAATCATGTTGTCCAGTTTTGCTTCTTATCAAAGAGTAGAAAGCCGAAAAGGAATATGTAAAAAGAATAACTGGTAAAATTAGAAAATATCAGAAACTACAACTAATATCTAGGCTCTTGTGTTGTCTCATCCAACATGGTCATATCCTTGTTGGGAATGTATTAGGTGAGTTTGATTGCTATTTTTTTTCTCCAAATATCCATAATAGAATGTCATTTTAAAGATTTGTCAAGTTCTTTTTCCTTGGCCAGGCATCATAACTATGAAAACAATCTCCTTGCTACCATGCAATTCAGTTAAAGAGAAGTCAACTGTGGGAGAGAAAGAATAAAAGTAAAGATACTGGGGCACTGAGAGAACTGAGAACACAATCTCACATCTTGGAGACATCTTCACTGCACTGCAGTTTCAAGTAACAAATATCATCACTGCTGAAAATGCGGATGCCAGGTCGATCCAACAATGAAGAAAAATGTCAGTTTTCCAGTCTTCAGAGGTATTTGGTTTTTATTAGAATATAGACTTTTAGCAATGTCTAGATGTTTGCATTCACAATTGATAAATTCCCCCTAGATAAAAAATTACTTTAAAATCATAATTCACAACATTATTAAAAAAAAAAAGCATTTATTCAAAAAATGAGTGGTTGCACTAATTTTTGCATTGCAACATTGCTCTTAATTTGCCACCTCCAATATTTACAAAACCATAACTCATCCATTAAAACACAACGTTTCCTCAAAATATGCATCTCTCTGTGCACGGTGGGGAGGCGTACCATCATAAATTCTGTGATCCAATGCAGCTGTTAAATTACAACAAGGTTCAGACCTTGTTGTAATTTAACAACCTTGGCACTGTCTCATCTTACAGAAGAATCAGTGCTTCTCCTTGAATCAGACACCTTCTCCTTGGCACTGTCTCATCTTACAGAAGAATCAGTGCTTTAGCATTCTAAAGAGATATCAAGTAGTAAGAGCATCAGGACAAAAAATAACACAGTAAAGGTATACTTTTGGCTTATGCCATTTATGATTCATTCATTAAGGTAAATGCTATAAGGTGCTGCAGGCAAGTAACAGAGAAGAGAGCATCCTTTCCTAATCCTGTAATTACACTCCAAATCTTTTACAGTTCTGAAATTTTCCAGACTACCCTGATTTACATCCTAATGATAAACCTATTATTTTGCTGGGCTGGTAGCAAAGAACCAAAATAAGGTGAATATTTAGATTTATACATTGAAAGGAAGATGGTTTTAATACTGCAAATGTGAGTCTTCCCACCTAGTTTAAACCATCAAAACCACAAGAATTTAACCTGATCTTGTCATATAAATGACTGTGGAAGAATCTGAAGAGCTTATTTAGGACAGCTCATCTTAATTCTTTTAGGACAAACAGACTAATCAGCTTAAAATGCAGCCCTGAGGACTAATTTAGGATGGACATTTCATTGCATCCAAATTTCAACAAAGCCTCAAAGGCAAGGCACAGGACCAAATATCATGTTCATTTTATGTGTGCTACAGAAACATGCTTTATATGTGGAGCCAAGAACAAACTGATAATCTTGTAAAGTTGCAGCAATTCAGTCATGATAGGTTAAATTAAGCTCAAATTATGCAACTATTAGAGCTTGTTCCAAAATAATAGAATTGATATGCACACAAATTTCTTTCTTCCGTGTTCATTTCTTTCTCTCACTCTTTCTTTCTTTCCCTCTTTCTCTCTTTCCAGGCTATTATGTATTCTAAGGTCAGTGATGCTAGACTTCTTCAATAAGAATGGGGTGGAGACTGCAGGAGGTCAACCCTGTCTTGAGGTCTTTGATGAAAAAATTCTCAGCAGAGGTTGTTCTCTTGGATTCATTTAGAATATTTTCTAAGTTTTTTAACACAAATAACTTGCTGTTTTTGAAAGAGGTTTTGTCAGGCTCCAAAAGCTGTACTGATTAATGAGCAGAGACTGATCATTTGATCTCAAATAGATTTCAAATCTCCAGTATAACTTCAAGCATGTATTTTCAAGGCCTCTGTCATCTCATGCTTGTTCTCTTGGGTCTTCTTGTTAAAATCTCATTTATTTTCAATGCCCCTTAATCATCTTTGTTGCTCTCTGCTGGACCTGCTCCAGGAGCTCCATGCCTCTCTTCTACTGAGAAACCCAGAATCGGACACAGCATTCCAGGTATGGCCTCACCAGGCCTGAGTAGAGGATCAGGATCACCTCCCTTGACCTGCTGACAATATTCTTCCTAATGCACCCCAGGATACCACTGGCCTTCTTGGCTATAAGTGCTCACTGCTGGCTCATGGACAGCTTGTTATCCGCCAGGACCCCCAGGTCCTTCTCTGCAGAGCTGCTTTCCAGGGCTACCCCCAGCTTGTGCTGGTGCTGGGGTTTTTCTTCACCAGGTGCAGAACCCTATATTTGCCTTTGTTGAATTTCAGATGGTTCTTCTCTGCCCATCTCTGCTGTCTGTCAAGGTCCTTCTGAAGGGTTGCACAGCTCTCTGGGGTATTGGCCACTCCTCACAGGTTTGTGTCATCAGAGAACTTTCTGAGGAGGGATCTGTCCCTTCACCCAAGTCATTGAGGCATAAGTTAAAGAATACTGGGCCCAGTATTGAACCTTGGGGGACACCACTAGTGACAGGCCTCCAACTGGACCCTGTGTCACTGCATGCATCTATGAAGACTGATGAAATGCTTTAGTAAATGCTTGTTTGAAGTATTATCCCTGGTTTGTTGTCAAAATTGTTTTACAATTCAGGCAGTGATTACATTAGCAAATAATGTAGTTCAATATAAGGAGTACTACAGAAAAGAACATTAAAAACCTACCCTACACATTACATGTATTCACTACCATTTTCTCTGGAGTGCTTGTAATGAATTCGCAGTAATGGTAAAGTTCACAGATTCCCTACAAAGGTGCATTTCTCAGAATAGTTAAATTTTGAAGGAATCTGAAGTACATAGTAAGAGAACATTATGTAAGCTGCAGCACAAGAAAGACACGTAGATGGTGCAGGCTGGGAAATCTGCTTCAGAAGTGCACTCTTGATAAAACTAAAACAGTAACATTGACCCACTCTGAAGTCTTGGGCAGATAAAATTTGCAAAGGTATCATTGCTTGTATGATTTATATCTGGATCCTTTTATTTTTCTGACACCTTCCCCCCACTGTCCCCTGTTTTTCATAAGTTATTTCCTGTTTTGAGACACCACTCTGTTACAACTAACCATGTTTGTCTCTACTGTCAAATAAAACTTACTATCTTTCAGAAACTATCATGTAAGTTTTGAAAGCAGTCTCTCAGATATTTTTTCATATTGATCAATCATTTTCCATTCATTTAATTTTAATTAATACAGTGAATTTTATTTGCCTATTGCTGTCTTCATTTCTGGTCATTAGCAATTCCATACTTTAAATTTAAGAAATAAAATAAATAAACAAAAGCATATTATAGGAAAACCAAAAAATAAAGGTTTCTAATAAGAAATTCATTTAAAGACTACAGAAATTTATCTGAAATAGTGTATATCAAATTACTGTCATTTTAGAAACCATTCATGTATTATAATTGTGTTATGCCAACAGGATATTTTACTGTCAAGAAATTTAGACTAATCTTACACAATATAGAATGATTAAATGGAGTCATATGATTTTGAAGTAATTAATAACACAATTGCTATTGCTACAATAATGAGCATCCTTGAGGCTTTGTCTCTTTGTACAATTACTCCTAGCAATTTCATTCTAATCCAAAGAAATTTATTTTACTAACATCATCATTCTACATCATATATGTAAGGTAAATATTTTGTCTTTGTGGTTTATCCCTTTGTGGTTGATCCCTACAATCACAGAACCATAGAATGATAAAATCATTCTGGTTGAAAAAGACACTCAAGATCATCAAATACAACCATTAACCTAACACTGACATGTCGACCACTAAACCATGTCCCCAGGTGCCACATCTACACAATTTTTAAACACCTCTAGGGATGTTGACCCTACCACTTCCCTGGGCAGCCTGTTAGAATGCTTGACAGCCCTTTCTGTGAAAAATCTTTTTTTAATATCTGATCTAAATCTTTCTAGGAACAACTTGAGACCATTTCCTCTCTGCTCCTTCCAAAACAAGAAAGATATTGATAAAGTGGGATAAGTCTTGGGTAGGGCCACCAGATCAGTCAAGACTGAAGAACTTGCCCTTTGAATAGTGGCCAAGGAACTGGGACTAGTTTAACCTGCAGAAGAGACAGTTGCAGGAGTCCCTTATAGCAGCTCACGGTTACTTGCAGGGTGAAAAGCCTGAAGAGTACCTGTGCTGTTTTTGGATGAGGTACAGTTAATTTTCTTCACAGTAGCTGGTATGGAGCTGGGTTTTGGATTTGTGCTGAACACAGTGGTGATAATAAAGAGGTTTTTTGTTATCGCTGAGCAGGGCTTACACAGAGCCAAGGTCTTTTCTGCTTTTTGTCACACTGGCAAGGAGGTAGGACTTGCGTGGGGATTTGGGAGGAAACACAGCCAGGACAAATGAGTCAAACCAACCAAAGGTATATTCCATATCATATGGCATCACACTCAGTATATAAAGCTGGGGGAAAGAAGGAAAAAGGAAGAGACATTTGGAATGATAGGGTTTGTCTCATGAAATCACCGTTATGCATCATGGGGCCCTGATCTCCTAAACACCTGCCTGCCCATGGGAAGCAGTGAATTAATTCCTTGTTTTGCTTTGCTTGCATGCATGTTTTGCTTTCCCTGTTGGATTGTCTTTATCTCAATCCACAAGTTCTTAGCTTTTATCCCTCTGATTCTCTCCCCAGTCTCAAGGGTAGGGAAGTCAGTATGTGACTGCGTGGTACTTGGTTGCTGGCTGGGGTAAAACCATGGCAGTAGTGCAGGTGGAAGGGTGAAAAACAACAGGCATAAACTGAGATGCCAGAGGTTCATTTGTGCTTGAGATAAGGAAAAAAACTTTTGTCAAGCTATGTGTACACTCCATCCTTGCAGGTTTTCAAGGACTTTATCAAGCCCTGAGCAACGTGGTCTTACTGAAAAGATGACCCTAATTTGAGCAGGAGTTTGGATTAGAGACATTTTAAATTCCTTCTAGACTGAATTATTTATGTTCCCATGATTCTGTGAAAGCAGAACTTAACAACTGTAAGCATTTACAGACTTATATCAGTCTGAAACTAGAAAGCCTTGACTGTGTTGTGCAGCCAACTCCCAAGAGAATAATGTATGTAGGAGTGAGGATGTAGGATGAAAGGCTGTAGCACCCTTTTTACTGTTTCAATTTTTTATTCTATTTAAAAGGCTTGGAGAGGGTGTACAGTGACAGCAGAATTTTCAGGTATGTAAGGATTAAAAAATTAGGCTGATCTTACACTCCCATCTTGCAGCCATGAAAGCAAATCATTTTTTTGCAGGAAGTATTTTTTGGCTAGTCTCAGCATCCTAAGAAATTCTGGAATGTCTTTTCGTCAGAACCTGGAGAATAGGGATGGGTAGTCAAGCAGTGATGTAGGGGAAGGAAAAACTATCTCATCAGATTGCTTTGCCTTCTCCAAAAACATCTGTATTCTACATTAAGCTGCAGAATGGTTTGTCCCAACACTGTGATTTTTGGTTGTGGGGTGCTTTTGTAAGCAGACATTTAAGTCTGGTGTCTTCATGGAGTTCATAGTGCTGGCTAACAAGAACCAAGCTGTAAGTTTCATTTATGCAATTTGAGGAAATAAAAAGAGTACCACAGAAACACTAGTGTGCATTGCCTGGAAACAGAAGTGTTCTTTAAAATGATAGAGCGTTCCTAAGCAAATATAAAGGTGGATGTCAAATAAATGTTAAAGGAAACAACACAGAATTAGGAATTGCTCTTCTTAGCATTCTATATCTTCCACAAACTCCTAACTTTAAAAGATCAATTAATATTTTTCTTAAATGCATCAACTTTGAGACCTTACACATTTTATTTTCCCTTTGTGAATGCTGTGCATAATTTGATCCAGGAATACAGCTGTGTCCATACTATTGTTGACTCCCCCATCTTCATAGATTGTCTCCTGTCCTTCTTGGTTCTTAGGGATGTCCTTCCTGGTGGAGCTAAAAGTTCAATGTCATACAAAAATGTCATCATAAATATGAGCAATCCAGGGAACAAGACTATTTATACAGTTTTTAATAGGTTTATTCAAAATTAAATAGGTTATTTGCTCTGAGACAAGTCAGTATGAGACTGTATTTCCTTGATAAGTAATTTACTGTGAATCATTCAGTTACCTACATAACCAGCTTGTCTTCATACATAGCAGCTGATTTTCATTTTCAGAATATATGTGTCAGTTTTCATGATTAATACAAGAATCAGAATACGATTAAAACTAAAGAAGACACTACAGCATCCTCTTCCTTGGAATTGGTTAAAAAAGTGTTCCTCAAAATGCTTTCTATAGCAAAATGCATTTTCTTCTAAGCCAAATACCTATTTGATTATTTCCTCTTTTAGCTGAATTTCATTAAATTGCCTGATATCTTTTTAAGTCTTCTTAAGTTATTTAATACTTTTCACTACTCTTACTGAGATGCATGAAATAATATGAAAATATCAAATTTAATTTTAAAATAAGCCAAGAACAGGTTTCAAAGTTATTTGGGTTTATTTCGATATTAAATATTGTCTTGGGGTGACTTGATGTTGTATTCCCTATTGCTGCTCTATGCCCAGAAATTAGTTTTATGCCTTTCTATGCCTTTAAACTGAGCCTGAGAGGGGGGAGAGAAAAAACCCAACAGAACTTTCAAAACAGTTTTGCAGTTTGTTTTCATGTTTTTTGAGGACACAGAGATAGAGACAGCTCTGGGCATTCAGCTGCGGCAGGAGAGCGAGAGCAGAGGGAAGCACCCGGCTTGCTTACTTTCCAGCCAGCTTTTGGACAGCTTTTCAGCTCCTTTTCCTCCGGAGAGTTGAACTTTCTTTTCCTGGGACTCCGATTTTATTTTTCCTTTCTTCTCTGCTGGACTGCTTCAATATCAGAACACATCAGGAGGACTTTCCACCGAGCACAGAGGGCCTGGCCCTGGGCCAAGCCCCAGCTCTGAGGAGGAGGGAGACCAAAGGGAGGACTCTAACATTTTCCCAGGTTTTTCTCCACAGCGAGAGATTTTATTATTTAGCATTATTATCCTTTTCCCGTGTGTTTGTTAAATAAATAGTTTTTATCTCTTTCACTTTCCTTCGAGGAAAAAGTTTATTTTCCTGAACCTGGTGGGGGAGGGGTGGTTTGTGGCCTGCCTTCTCTCAGAGGATATGCTCCTAAATTTGGCCAAACCGGCACAAATATTTTTATAGATTATTCTTCTGAATCTAAATTAATAAAATTAAGTTTATTTTTTGAGAAGAAAAAAAAATTACATTTTCAAGTTTGGAATAAAAGCATAATTAGCACTTGAAAATCCCTTTGAAACTATAATTCCAAAGTCCTTTCAGATCTAATGACTGTTAAGTGGGAGTCAAGAATTGCCATGTGATTCATTTACATCTGAGTTTTACTCTTAGGCTCCTTTTTAATCAATTGTAAGAGTGCTATTTATTTGATCTACTTTATACATCTAATACAAAATGAAATTGACTTCTTACTGGAGGCGTCTCTTTTTCTATTGACCATAATGGTCATGTAGAGCAAATAACTTAGAGACAGAGGCTTTCACTTGGTCAAATTGAATTGTTGCTGCTTACTCACCAGACAATCCTGACAGAATTGCTTCATGTTTCCTTCAGCTAAGGTACAATTTTATCACTGCTTCATTATAATGTTCTTATTAAAAGGTTTATTATATTTGGATGGAAAGGCTGTTAAACTACATCATTCATTTAATGGAGAAGTTACCAATCTTTTCAGAAATTTGAGGAGAGATAGAAAACATATAACACATCTAAAAGGTCACCAGGTTCCTCAGTCATTAAATGCAGACATTGACAATAGGTAATGTGAGAGTATTCTGAACATGATCACACTGTGTTCATAGGTGTTTTAAGTCCATAAAATGAAGTTTTTGGCATTTAGCAGTAACTGTGGATATGATTGCCTTCATGCATAGTGTTTTTCATTCATCTAGAATGGCATAAAATATTTACTTAATACCATGACATATAAAATTACATAAAAGATGAATCATTATTACAAAGAAATAAAGCTGATATATTTTGTAAGATGAATGGTAAGATAAAATAAATGTAAACACTTATGAATATGAAAGTGCTTACAGTGGAAAGAACCTTTGAAAGACATCTAGTCCAAAATCACAGTCAAAGCAGGTCAACTTTGAAATTTGCTCAGATTGCTCAGACCTTTGTCCTGCCAGGCCACCTCAGGAATGGATTATTCACAGTTTCTAAGAATAACATGTTAATTACCCTTACTGGGAGCATTGTTTTACCTGAACTGGTCTTATTTCAATTTTTGAAAATTTCTATTTCTTGTTTGAACAGTATTCCTTTAAGATGGTCATTAGATCTTTACTTTTAAAATCATGCAAGTTGTGTACTCTTTAATGTTGCATAATTTTTTAATTTTAGAAATCAAATTCTGTCGTACAAGCCAGTTATTGTAGGTTTTCTGTACAATTAATGGAGACAAATAGACATCTCTAGATGTCTACTCTCCAATTCTTCTCTCTCACTTCATTATTTTAAGAAGAAATTGTCACCTAGAAATACCATTTATTCCTTAGAAAATGATAAAAAATGCATCAAAGAAACTCTCATTTTCTAAATGGAATGTATATTACTTCCTATCAGGGAAAGTATTTCATAATATATTTAATAAATCAGTCAGCAAATGGAGACCTCAATTTAGTAGAAATGAATTGCCTAGGAGCCCTATTGATTATTTGTCTTAAATCAGAATTTGGCTCTGCATAATGAGTGCTAACAAAAAATACTTGTCTTTTCATGATGCCTATCATTCAATTCTATTTGTTAAAATAGAGAGGTGGGGTATTTTATTGGCTATTACATAAGTCATCTGGTTTCTGTGAATAACGTAAGCAGAGAATTTTGTCTACTTTGTATTATGCAGTGTTATAAAATTATAGAATCGTAGAATGGTTTGGGTTGGAAGGGACCTTAAAGATCATCTAGTTCCAACCCCTTTGCCATGGACAGGGATGTTGTTCACTAGATCAAGTTGCTCACAGCCCCATCCAACCTAATTTTGGGCATTTTATTGATTAGGCAAGAAATTATCTGTTATTTTCTTTGGAGAAAACTAAAATTCATCTCTAGGTAAAAAAAGAAAAAGGAGGATAAAAGAATGGCTATACCTAAATACAGGTGTTTTTTTAAAAAGTTAACAAGCGAAACCCACACAAAAAACAGCAGCTTTTTCTTAGAAGAGAGGTTCCCTTACCCAATGGGAGAAATATATTTCTCCTTAAGAGAGGAATAATGGGGGAAAAACCTGTGAGAATCAGCCCTACAGACCAAGGTTAGCTAAGGAGGCAGAAGAGGTGCACCAGGTGCTGGAGCAGAGATTCCCGTACAGCCTGTGAATGAGGCCCCATTGGAGCAGGTTCTTCCCTGTAGCCTGTGGAGATGTATTTCCTACAACACATAGATAAGGTCTAAGGAACCATGGATGAAAAAGCCAAGCTGGTGGAGGCTCCTGACAAGAACTGCATGGAGTTCATGGAGAGGTACGATTGTAAAGCAGAGGAAAGGCATGACGAGGAAGGAGTGGCAGAGGAACTGTTATGAAGTTAAAGTAATCCCCATTCCCCATTTCCTGGTGCCACTTGGAAGGTTAGGGGAAGTGGTAGAGAAGTGGAAAATGAAGGAATGATGTTCAGACTGGGATCTGGGGACAAGAAGTTGTTTTAATTTTTTAGCATTTGTTTCTCACCATCCAAATCCACTTTAATTGGCAATAAATTATTATATCTTCTCCTAGTTGAGTCTGCTTTGTCTAGGGTAGTAACTGGGAACTGATCTTCCGATCTTTTATCTTGAGCCATGAGCTTTTCTACCTGAATTTTTTCCCTGCATCCCATCAACATTTGTCTGTAATTCTCATTCCAGATTCTGAGATGCGAACTTCAGCTAAATTTCAAAAATAACAATATAAAATCAGCTCCCAGGGAAATAACATTTATTTCAAGATGAATACAAACAATGGCTAGAAAAACAAAATTGTATAAATAAGACTATTTAAGGAACTAACTGGGATGTTATTGCCGTCACTAATATAAAAACATGCACAGTACTATTAAGCAAAATATTTAGAATTCTCAAGTGCATTTAGGTGTAATTTTGAAACCTACATTAAGGAGAACAACCCAGGAAACCACTTTCTAACATTTCTGAGATTTCAGAATCAAACTGTTCCTAATACTAAAGGCTTGTTATATAATTTATGCATACAATAGAAGAAAAAGTCTTGTTATTAAGTGTTTCTCAGCCTGAGAAAATTTGTTTCCACTCCTACTTCACTGCAGAGGACTCCATAAAGAATCATCACCTTAGAATATAGCCTGGGAGAAAGAAGAATCTTCTTGTTCCCTGAAGTTTTGGTGTCTATGTCATAAGTAATCCATACTAATTTTAACTATACAAAAAATGATGCAGCAAGTTCAAATAAATTGCAGTAGCTGGTGAAGAGAGATAGACATCTTCCGAGGACAGTATAAAACATTTATCTTGGCTTAGCTTAAATTGTCTGAATGAGATACTTATCTGTCTTGCCTTTCATTATGGAATGACTGACATACATTCTCTATCTACTTTTAAGATGTACAGAAGTAGCACAGCAGAAATGTTAGCCTGCAATTCTACAGACATGACATATTTCTTAATTTATTCAGAGGTTAAGTGCAATAGAGTTGTGTTATGATCCGGTATAAATTCAGAAAAACAAAGAAAGCTAAGTCTTTGTGCATAAATCAGAAGGAACTTAGAAGGTTCAAAATATTCCCAGAAATGAGACTAAAACCAAATGAGGTTAGATGTTGATGCCAAAAAATTGATGTATTTTATTTAATAGCAGAGAGGCAAAGAAAAGGAAAGAAAAAAGAAAGAAAGAAAGAAAGAAAGAAAGAAAGAAAGAAAGAAAGAAAGAAAGAAAGAAAGAAGAAAGAAAGAAAAAGAAAGAAAGAAAGAAAGAAAGAAATCGAAAAAGAAAGAAAGAAAGAAAAAGAAAGAAAGAAAGAAAGAAAGAAAGAAAGAAAGAAAGAAAGAAAGAAAGAAAGAAAGAGAAAGAAAAAGAGAGAAAGAAATCGAAAAAGAAGTGTGTGGGGGAGGTGGGGAGACAGGGAGAGGTGACAGGGATTAGGTGGAAGCATATCACCCTCCCGAGGGTCCCAACGATGTCTCGTTGCTCCCCTCCATCTGGTCTTGCGGTGGTGAGGGTCCCCCATCGCCGCCATGGCCATGCCACCACACAGTGCCACACACCACCACACCACACGCCAGAGAGTACAGAATCCCGTGGATTAATATACACTTTGGGCCAGGTGGGAACACCCACATGTCTCCCCTTGCAGGGGCTGGCTTGACACTGTCCCCTGCAACACTGAGGGTCTGTTGCATCATCTCTGGTGCTCTGGTGCAGGGTCTGAGGACCCCTTTGAGGGGTCCCCTTTGATGGGCCATGTCACCCCCTTCTGCTGTGGATAAGCTCCCCCCCCACCCAGTGAGGACCCCTCAGCTGGGCTCCTCTGCACAGTGGAGGATGGGCAGTCACTGCGCCTCTGACCAGAGGCTTTTCCAAGATACCCAAAGCCTCTTCCTCCACCCTTTGGTGCGAGGGTCTGTGTGAGCCTGGCAGCTGATAGCCCTGGGGCTGTGGTCTCCACCTTGGAGGTGTTAAGCTTGTGCTCCTTGAATGTCTCCAGCCCTGAGTTACTTTATCTTATCTTCATCAGTGAGTAGTGTAAGGCCTCAGGGCCCCATTCAGGGGGCAGTAGTCTTCTCTGCAGCTTTTATAACACAGTTTTAAAAGTATTTCATGAAAATGTTTAAGTCATAGACTATAATATTTCAGTCTCTGAGAAGATGGTAATGACAAAAGTTTCTGCAGTTTGTTGTAACAGCTATATCCCATCCCTTGAGCTGAAAGAATTACTGTTTTTCCTTCCTCATTCAGTCTTTTTCCTCATCCTTCTTGTGTGTCTAGAGTATGAGTTCATGACGTTTTTATGGTAATCATTTATGGAAGAACTTCCAATGTTCAGAACATTTTCTTAACTCAAAATATCTTTCCTTTATTTATCATCCAGCTCCAGCTGTCAGCATGTTACAATGAGCTCTTCCTATTATTATACCAAGCTTCTTTGTCTGCAAAATACAGCTTTTAAAAACCAAGTAACTAATACTGCATAGGTGATTATGGGAGCCATTGTGATCCCATACGAACAGAGTAGGAACAGCTGGTCAAATGATGTAGATCATAATATACAAATATCCTCACTAATACACAGCAGTGAGTTAATTGTGCTGTGTGAGCCATTATTGTCCATTGTTCCTGATTACACAGATTGCAACTAGCCATCCAAAAAAGTCTGTGAATTCTGGATATCTTTTCATAGTTAGTATGAATAATTATTTGCCTAAAATTCATTCACAGGATGGCAGTCATAATTCACCATTATCTCTTATTCTTTATTATCCTATTTAGTATAGTGAACCAATCTGAGAACAAAACAATACATATAAGATGAGCAGTCATACACTAAAAATAACAAATAGTGACTAATCAATGTGAGCAGCTGTGAATGGGCCATAGGCAAATACGTATGAACAACAAATACATTCATGGACTAGGCAATAGTTTGCAAGCAATTCATAGATAGAAAAAAAGGGTAAAATTGTAACTAATAGTATTTATAATAAATAATTTAGTTGGCTATACTTTTTGTCAATGGCCATGGCAGTTCCTAACTTTTTTTTCATTGAGATCTGCATATTTTGCTCTTTCTGTCTTTCATATATTAGTCCTCTAAGCCTGAGACTTAGTTTAAAGTCCTTCCATTTCTAAAGTGATATAAAAAATCTCATTCCACTTGAAACCTTCATTCTCTTTTGAAGCATTAGGTTATTATAGCTGTGATTCTCTACATTCCTAAAGGATTACCTTTTATATCATTTAAATATATGAACTACAGCAACTTGTTCATTTTCTTTTTCAATGGAAGGCTTACAGACAAGGGAAGTAATCTCTATGCAAAGTGTCGTGGGTTTTGGGCATAATTTTTTTCTGTGGCATTTATTTTCTGCTGTAAAATGGTTAAATCAGTAGAATAAGTTTAACCTATACTGACAGTCCACATTTACCTTCAATTTCCGGAGAAAAGCTCCTGATCTTACTTAGGAATGTCATTTTGTGCATTGCTAGAAAAATCTCTAATAATAACTTTTTAGTTGTTTTACAGACACCCAATTTAAGGAATTAAAAAGAAGTGTTTGTTTGCCATAAATTCAAGAACACACCTGATATCTTTTGTATTCTGAAAAACTAAGGTACACATTCCCTATGCATTAAAAGGTGCATCATACAAAACTGTTGGACTAAAACTGAAACCATTTGCCTATTTTCTAAGTAATCATAATACAAAATGTATTTTAAAGTAGAAACCAAAAAATTACATCTACAGAAAACTGTGTAAGATTCTGATACTCAAAAGAAAAGAACTGATGTTTTCATTAAAAACATATTTTTGTAATACAAATTTGTGCTCTTGTAAAATCTGAACCAGGCAGCTTGATATGTAGTCTTTGTCAAAAAACATGTGGAGTAAATTAATGGAGACCAAGGTGGGAATCATCTCAAGATATTTAATACATTCTACAGATAGGCATCTAGCTCTGACTTGGTCACTATGCTCTTGTTTTAAAGCAACTGAAAAGATAAAATGGTAAGCATCCAGTGATTTATCTGTCCTACTTCAGGACAAGAGTAATTATCCTCTAGTGCTACTCTATTTCCTCTATTGACTAGAGAAGGAATTAGTTGATTAACTAATTCAGAGTTAGATGTCTAGAACAAGGACAACACTGGTTTAGATAAGACTGTGGAACAAACTGGTAATCCAAGAATTATAATAGAATTCACCAATCCTCCTGCAAAGTTTCATACCTACTTTCTTGTAGGTGCTTGAAAATAAATAGCACACAGTACTAAACAACTGTATACATCATTTTCCCCAGAGGAAGAATTAAGGAAGGAATTGACTTTAGATACCAAATTTCTCATCATTAAGACAATTCTGTACTTCTGAGTAGAACATGGTCCAGAAGCCACGTTAAAGCCTGCATGGAGCTGGTGAGCCCTCTGAGTATTGTATCTTGGCATTCTAAAAAATAGTCTATATGGAGAAGTATGGCAGCTGGTGTGGGGTCAGTAGCTCTGAACGAGGAAGCTGTGACCGGTCTGGAGAGATGGTCCCTTGGAGGATCATCTTCCCGAGGCCTGGTGTCTTCCCTCAGCTGCTAGCTAGGAGGGCCCCTGCAGAGGCTGTCAGCTCTTTAGTGATTGTCAGCTCGTGATTTCAGCTCAGCTCCGCAGGGCAGCCTCCAGGCCAGACCAGAGAGAGAGATGAGAGGCCCAGGTAGCTGTTCCGCACAAGGTGGCTTTATTGGTCCGTACTCCGGCGAAGGGGAGCTAGGGACAAGCAACTCTCTCTCTCGAAGGGGCAGAGGGCTAGCTTTATAGGGATACAGGGGGTGGGTGTCAGAGGGTAAAGGCCAGTGGGTTACAAAGGATCTGCATAGGGTCTCCCAGAGGATTCTGGGTCTGTCTTCTTCTCGCTGCAGGGGGGGTCCTGCTGGGAGATTCCTCAATCTCCTTATCTCAGCAGACATCCCTCCAGGGCAGTGGCTGGGCATACCCTACAGAGAAGTACAAATGATTGTCATGGCAAGTCATCCAGTTCTGATTCCCTTGATACCCAGTTTAGGAAATCTTTGGCTATCACATTCTCTACAGTTAGCTTTAAGTTCAAACAAAACGTGAATCATTACTTCAGGTCATCTTAAAAAGAGTAATAGAAAAGAGAAATTAATAAAAAGCTGTGGGGTATGCCCAGCCCCTGCCCTGGAGGGATCTCTGCTGAGATAAGAGATTTCGTAATCACCCAGCAGGACTCCCTGGAAAGGCAACCACTTTGGTCATGGTGAGAAAAGACAGACCCACAGTCTTTTAGGAGACCCTATGCAGATCCTTTGTAAGCCATTGGCCTTCACCCATCCCCTGTATCCCTATAAAAGCAAGCCCTCTGCCCCTGTAGGATAGAGAGAGCTCTCATCCCTGGCTTTCCCCTTCACCGGAGTACGGACCCACAATAAAGCTACCTCCGTGCGGAACCAGCCACACAAGCCTCTTGTTTCTCTCTCTGGTCCGGTCTGGCCTGGAGGCTGCCCTGCAGAGCTGAGCTGGAATCACAAGCTGATAATCACTAAAAAGCTGACAATCTCTGCAAGGACCCTCCTGGTCAGCAGCTGAGGGAAGACACCAGGCCTCGGGAAGGCAATTCCTTTCAGGACCATCTCCCCGGACCAGTCACCTCTTCCTGGGTCAGAGATACTGACCCCATCACCAGCTGTAATAAAAAGCTATGAAGAAGTGAGAAGTAAAATGGCTGATAACTAATTTAATCACTTTTTGCATATGCATGTATATATTTGCATAATTCTGCTGTCTTTTTTTCCCTGTCTATAATCCTTAGCTTACATATTATGCAATACTCTCTTTTTAAAATAAAAGACAGTGTCATTTCAAAACAGAAGATTGGGTTGTTCTGTTCCTTGCCCTTCCTCACGCCCAGGACAGAATAGATGGTTCTCACTAAATGCAAGACCACTCAATATTTTTGTTTGATTCTCATTGCTCAAGGTAGGGCCTCAAGCCAAATTATTGCACACTATTTAAGCGCTACCCTGAGGGCAGAGTTATTGATTTTGTTACAGACTTTCTTATAGCGATCCCCACTAATGTATGTCAGCACTTCACAAACAATTTACCTTTACAACTCTTCAGTCAGGAGTTTGGAAGGGAAGGTAAGGTGGTGCTAATAGATCATGTTCCCACCTTGACACAAAACTGAAGCATATTATGTCCATCTTATTTTTGCAGTGACCAACGTGAGGTACTCAAAAATATATTTATAAAAAACCAGAAAATTCCACTACGTAATACTTCATATGGTCAAGCATAGCATCACTTGAGCTTAGATGTTTTATTTTTGGAAAGCAATCCCATTTTTCAATTCAATTAAAATGTCAGGTTCAACAAAGAATTTGGATGCTAAAGCGTGTATTGTTATGGTAGTGTGAAATATAATTCCAAACTAAAAGCAGCCTGAAGGAGAGCTAGAGACATGAGAGGGTTGAGTAAAAAACCATAAAGAAGTGAGAAAAAAAATGCCTACCTATGCAAAATGGAGAAGAAGCATTCACTAAAGCAACTTTGAAGTTTAGTTCAGTGATGCAAAACGTGATGCAAAGGTGATGCAAATCTATTCTTGGTGTTCTATGGTGCCCTTCCTAAATAGATTATTGTATTAATAATTTGACTAAGACGAGACCTGAATTGTATTTCCCTTGAAGTCTGTCTGTCTCATGGTCTCTACATTACATTATTCTCTTAGATAGTATTTGTGTTTAAGCAATACAATGGGGACCATTTAAAAAAAAAAAAAAAAACAACAGAAATTAAAAATAATTTGACATGTTTTATTTAAAGATAACTTGATTTCCAGAAAAACATAAATTTTCATAGATAACATTGAATTTTGGACAAAAAAGTCCTCCACATTAAAATATACTTGCAGAATGTTCTTTAAAACAGGAAGTGTTGCGCAGCACCCTGAAACGACAGAAAAAGGCTTCCTGTGACGAGTAAGTCATGATTTTAGCTGAGAAGTACTTATTCTTCCATGGAGAGGTGTAGATCAAGCTCAGGTTTGCTTTGGGTATATGAGATAAATCAAGCTCAGGTTTACTTTTGAGTACTGAGGTAGATTATGGAGTTTAGTATAGATTTGCCATTGTGGGACCTAAGATAACAAGTTTCCTTTTTTTAACATGATGCACTTATGACTGCCTTCAACATGTACCTTGGTATTGCACTTGAATCCTCATCAGATTAATTTTTCACTGATCAGTAGTCATCTATCAATTTAGCTGTGCACTCACTATGAGCTAATCACCTCATTGGGCTATTTTCATGACTTTGCAGTTCAGATTTGTGGCTGTAGGCCTTGATTATGTGACCACTCTGCCAAAAATTCACAGCTAACACCATCACCCAGGTCCAGTTTTAAAACAGTGGCTTGATTTTACATCCAAAAACATGAGAAAAATAACAAAAATTTCTTCACTCATAACCATGACCTGATCATTAAGAATTTTGGTCTAATTTTCACAAGGTTTGGATGGGAACTTTACCCAAGTGAAGTGCTTTGAAGAAAGAAAACATGAGTAATGTAATGGAACAAATTAGAGTACAGTATCTAAAATAACTACAGTTAGCTTCTTTTTCTGAAAATGGGGCAGCTTCTAGGTTTGTCACTTTGTATTGTTGCAATAAAAAAACAACAATAAAGATAATAAAGATAATAATAAAGATAACAATAACAATAACAATAATAATAAAATTATCCAAAGCCTAATCTAAGCAAAAAATTGACCTTATGTGATCAACAGGTTCTACCAAATGGTGCAATGTATTGTTTCTTTCTGCTTTTTTTGCTGGTTGTCCTTTTAAGCTTTGCTTTATTCCTTGATACTTTTTGTTCTGCCTGTTGCTGTTCCTGGTGACTGCCCCAAGCTCTGCTCTCCCATCCTGCCAAGAGCTGCTCACAATTCTCTCTCTTACGGCTAATCACAGGAGCACTGCTAAGGTCCAGTATGTCACCTACCACCTACAAGAAAGGTTATTTCAAGTATAGACAATTGACTCCACTCTGCAGTGGATGGGGGATTCTCAAACAGCTTCTCCTGTTTCCTACTTGTTAAAAAAATATTAAGCAGCTGCTTGTATCCCTTCTTTACGCAAAGTCTAATGGCCTCTTCTACTTTCTAGGCTGTAATTTGTGCTAAACCTGGAAGTTTGAGCCTTACTTTAGAATGAACACTTATCCCAGGGAGAGTTACCTATAGTTTGATAATCCAAAAAACATGTTAAAATAAAAACTTTTTCATTTTCAAGTTTATTACAGGAGTATCTTAAAATAATTTTCTCTCATACATAACAGAATATCAGTATTGTTATTTTTTATTCAGTTCCCCTTTTTTCCACTTTATGTTAACAGGATACTCTCCTTTATTGGAGCTCTTTCTCCTTTGGATTTCCTTGGAGAGGTGGAATGTCAGAGTTTTACTTTCTTTTTATTGATTACATACCAAGTGTATGGATGCTTAATGGATCTTATTCAGCAGGGGTCCTTCATTTAAAACGTTGCAGAGAGAAAAATTGCTCACAATACTTCGCCTTGTGTAAGACAGCTGTTCTCCTGAGCAGTTCACATGTAAGTCTCTTAGGTGTGTGTGTGTAAGCATGTAAAATACGAGAACACATATAAGATTGACCTTTTTAGTGCAGCAAAAAAAAACCCTTTATTAAGTTATGCTTCTGTGAAGAAATGTGGCATCACAGCACTAGGATATGAAGCTGTTCAATATGACAATAATATTTTTTATTAAATTATCTTATTCTTTTTAATTACTAGTATATTTTTAAAGCTTTCCTATATGTTTTCAGCAGAATATAACCAGACCTACAGTGTCAGACCATTCCAATATGAAACCTTGTATTTCTTCATTTCTAAGTAGAATGGCAAGTACCACCAATTTTTTATGTTTTCTTTACTTTTTATCTACTTTTATTTCTACTGAGAAAAAAAAGAACCATTGCCTTGTGGATGCTAAAAGGCAGGAGCAGAGGAATTTTCCAGCTGCTGAAGCATTTGGTGAAGTTTCTCTTTCTCATGTTTTAGCTGAGAAACAGTGAAAGACGGTTTCGTAGACTAATTCTATATCTTGCACCTGGGTTTGTTTTCCAGCCTTGTTTTGGTACTCCGGAAAAAATATTTTGAATGGGTGTTAGAGAACCTCAACCAATCCCTCCAGGGGGTGGCTGGTCAAGCAACCAATCATATCATGTTCTCTCACATACAAAGATATATAACCTAGCGTGTAAATAACAAAATAATTCCCTTTTCTCCTTGGATTTGGATTGTGTCGTTTCTCGCTAGTTCTCGGTAAAACAGCGACATTGCCGAACTGTGGAACAAACAGATCCCACATAAGTATGCAAGGGGAGATTTGTATTAAAAAATAATAAAGGACTTGTAAGAAGCTCCTTTACCTATGATAAGTGGAAGATACACATTTTTTTAAAAAACATTTTACAGTCATTTTACAATGAAAATATAAAATGTATGAATTTTCCATATTTTTGTCAAACCTAAAAAACTCCTTGTCCTTTGCAATTAGATTATAGCTGGCTATTACCAAGACAAAGCAATTTTCAAGAGTGAAGTCTTAACAATACTAAAATAAAGCTTTATCAGGAAACATGGAGGCAACCTTAATCACAGACATCACCAATCTCCATACTAATGATACTACAGTGTAGGAAAAATTTGCTGTCTCATACTTATTATGAAATCTATGTTGGTGCAATCTTTTTCTCTCAAGGAAATACAAAGTCATTGCATTATTAGCATCATTTTTCTGCAACACTTTAGATACAAACATGCTATAAGACAGTTCTAATTGAAGGAGATTTCTTAAATTTTTATATTTGTCAGAAATATATGTAAAAGATAACTCTTAGTATTTTCAAATAAGAATATGTTCTCAAATCACTCTGAGCAGCATGAGTTAAAACATTCACTTTTTCGTGTGTGTGTTGTTAGGAGATGAGCACTGGCAGAATGTGTGATGTGATATTACAATGATATTCTTGTCGCAATAGCTCAGTAAAGATGAATCCTCAATTCCGGTATTTTTCTATTTTTCTCTTCAGCTCTGTCTATCTCTTCAGCATGATATTTTCATTTTACCACACTTTTATATAGTAGTTATCATTCTCTTCTCTATTAATATTATTAAAATATATTCTTATGTTTTCTCCCACTAAGAGCAACAGTATCTCTTTCTTCATGTATCCCTTAGTGTCTACAGATGGTTTTTGGTTTTTTTTCCAGATATAGAGAAAATTCTTAATCTAGAGGAACTCTCATTTTATGCCTTGACAAGGCTATAATTTATCTTTCTTTCACTCAGTAAGGTGATGAACACACTACAGAAGCTTATTTTCAGACATTTGGTCCCCAAAGGGGTTGAAATGCCATCTCACCCACTAAAAAATTCTGTTCGAGTTTCCCATGGACCAAATTGTTTTCTGAAACTCCTCTATTGTTCCATTATTTTCAGTTCAACATTTCCATCTCAGTGGTGCTCCCTCCTCTTCTCTCCATACTGTGGTTACATATGTCAGCAGCAGCTGGGCTTCCCCATGAGAGGCCCAGAGTGTGGGGTGCCATTGAGCCCCTGAAACTTCTGGTGTGGGACCTAATCATGGGAATCCTAATGGGAGCCGACAGACACAGGGCCAGAAACAGGGATGGAGATGGGGTTGGAGACTGCAGACAAAGCTGTGGCTCATGCTTGAGTCTCATCCAGGTGTCAGGTTCAGTCCACTCAGTAGGTTTTACTGTGAGGGTGGTACGGCACCACAACAGGTTGCCCAGAAAAGCTGTGGATACCCAGTCCCTGGAAGTGGTAAAGATCAGGCTGGATAGGGCTTTGAGCAACCTGGCCTGATGAAAGATGTTCCTGCCCATAGCCGGCAGTTTAGAACTAGGTGGTCTTAAGTTCCTTTCCAAACCAAACCATTCTATGATTCTATGATCACTCTTTGTCCTATTGCAATGGGTCATGCTAAAAAGTCTGTCCCCATTTTCCTTATAAGACCCCTTTTGGTATTGAAAGGCCACAATGAGCTCTCCCTGGAGCCTTCTGTTCTCCTAAACAACCCCAACTCTCTCAGACCTTCTTCACAGGAGAGTGTTCCAATACTCTGATCATTTTTGTGGCCCTCCTCTAGAACTGCTCCAAAAGGTCCATGTCTTTCCTGTGCTGAGCTGCATCTCAGAGCTGGACGTGGTACTTCAGGTAGGGTCTCACCAGAGGGGAACAGTGGGGCAGAATCACCTCCCTTGACTTGCTGGCCATGTGTCTTTTGATGCAGCCCAGGATAAAATTTGGCTTCTGGGCTCTAAGCACATTGCCTGCTCACGTCCAATTTTTCATTCATCTGAACCCCCAAGTCCTTCTTGGCAGGAGTGTGCTCAGTTCCTTCATTATCCTTCCTATATTGACACTAGGGATTGCCCTGGTCCACATGAAGAACTTTGCACTTGGCCTCGTTGAACGTCATGAGGTTCACATGAACCCAATTCTTAAGCCTGCCCAGTCCCTCTGGATAGTAATAATAATAATAATAATAACAATGTTATATATATGTGTTACAACTATAATATAATGGTGACTGTTTGAGCCCTCATACTTTCTGTCCAGTTTGGCAAATATCACCCAAATAATTCAGATCCTTATGAGAAAAACACAAAGGTTCATCTACATTATTTCAATGCAGGTATTTACACAACAGTAGTGACTCTAAGGTGCTGTGTAGCTGTTTCAGTCAATGAGAGCAAATACATTGAACAAAACCTGTAGAGTTTGCTCCCTGTACAGCTGCCTTCAGTATGTTCAATAATTCACAGTGAAATCCACTGCAGGATTTCCCTTAGCCTTATTACAGTAACATTTTGCCTAGTGTGTATATTCCAGTAATCTAGCACCTGAATAAACTTCTCAAGCAACTTTTTCCATTTTTCCATTTTGTCCTTTAAAATATTATTCAGCTTTAGAATGCCTGTTTGCTCCGAAGCAATTTTACAATGTAAAAATAGCTTTTGCAAAGACAAAAACTTGGCTACTTCAGTTGAATAATGATTCTTCTGTGCATCCATCTGTGTCTGCCTAAGTAGCTAAGAGGGAACGTCTTACAGTCTAATCCAAATGCATATTTGTATATCCATTTAGGGTAAAACTGAAAAAATAAAGCTTTTATGTCAGAAATGTAGACGTCTTGCTTAAGCAGGTTTGTCCTGTGCAATTATTTATGAAGTATTTGCAATATGTTGGAGAAACACTGCTTTCCTTTGTATTTATAAAATACATGTAAATAGTAGATGAACTTGCAGATTTTCTGCCTGGCTCCAGTTACTTCACTTTGATAACATAATTAACGGTACATATGTCAGCAGATAGGGAAAATTAGCATAGTATACAGCAATAATAAATCTGAATTATCTTAACAAGGAGGCTTACTTTTTTCTGTTATTTCTCATATTGCCTGATTCCATCCCAACCAGTTTGATGTACTTGATTCAATTTTATACAGTTCGTACACTTTTATACATTTTTATACATTTTTATACCAGTTTTATACACTCTGTTCAATTTTTGGCCAAATATTTAAATTGATAAATGCAGTATTTCTCATGTAATACCCAGGAACAGTCACTATTTTGACAACTGTATACATTTCATGAATAAACATTACTTTGAATATTAGTGAGGTGTTACAAGCTATTAGCCATCTAGAATGACATGCCACATAACCAATAAGACTCCAAATGTACCAGTTAGGTTTCTAGACACAACAGTCAATCAACAGAAGTAGGCAGAGGTTCACTTAGCTTGCAGAAATGCCTGTCTCACAATGAAAAGGAAGTGTGTCATCAAGAGTATTTTTCTAATGACCATAATAAAGGTTTTGATTCATACACATTATTTTAGTATATGCAAATAAAAACTCTGTCTAAAATTGCTTACCAGTTCATTCCATAATCAAAAAATTGTGTCTTGAACTCAAAACCAGTTATCAATCACATTTCATATCTGGCAGTGCAGTGGGATTGCGCTCACAGTTGTTGTAATAGCCACTTCGTTGTCTGATCACTTAGAAGAAAAAAAAAAGAGATACTACAATAAAAATTATTAAAATCTTTTTTCCCTTAAGCTACAAAATCATTTACCAAAATGTAAAATGAAGAGTTAAATGAGTCAAACCTGAACTATTTGAAAAGTCAAGACTAAGAATCAAAATCCTACCAGCTCCACCAGTAGGAGAGCTACCAGTAAAATGGAGAGTTACACTTCATCAAATGGAGTGTTGTTTGCCTGTATAGAAAGGGCGCTGGCTTTTAGACCATCTTTCAAATGGTCATACAGACTAGCCCCAAACAGACTAAATTATAAGAACATAACTGTAGTGAAAAAGGCAGGAATAAATGAAACAAGGTCTCTTTTTGAATTAAAAGTTTATACTCTCTTTAACAAGCAGAAGTTAAAACAATCATTCTTTAACACGCTCACTACAATACCCTTAGGCAAAAAGAGTTTTACAAATAACAGCTTCAAGAAAAATAACCTTATTATCAAGGGTGATCTCATTTTGCATACTTAAATTTTTCTCAGCTATTGGATTAATTTGTAATTAGAATGTGTATTATGGAGGGTGTCTTTCTCTTCCCTGTTGAAAGATAGAAGACTCGTACTAATTACATGCAGGAGGGGAGTAAGTGTTTATTTTTCTTGGGTATAATTTTAGAATTAACTATTGATTGCAAAATATCTTATTCCAATAGCAAGTCATCATAGCATCAGCACATCAAGACAAAATTCTCCTTTCTAATTGCTTGGTTTGTAAAATATGCTGTGCACAACAAGGAGACTAACAGAAACAGATGTACTCTGTCAGCCAAAGGGGAAATATCTGCATAACAAGTTAGCCCAGGAGAGGCTTACTTTAGCATAGAAATGCAATCACTAATGTACAGTATCATTCTTCATAACTCTGTTCTCTACGTAGTGTTTATGCTTTCATCTTCCAGAATCCTGTGTGCCACTAGCATTCATTTATAGAACACATGGCACTTCAAATACTTAATGGATCACCCAAATGAGAGATGAGGGAGTTGATATATGCTTTTTGAAGCAGGTCCTTACACCAGGGATTTGCTTGCCAAAATGTGGATGCATGTCTGGAGCAGCATAAGCAGATGTAGAAGTCAGCTTTCATCTGTCCAGAAGAGTTACAAGCAAGGACAGGGTAGCTATTCATTAATGTGCCACAGGGTTCTTACAACCTGCCTGTGAAGGCAAGGGTAACCCAGGTTCTTGTTAATCTATTGCTTGGGGTGATTGGAGTGGAACGACACTGAATGAACAGTGTGTATATATATATGTAGGGAGCTTTTTCAGAACAGTTTGGTTGCAATGGAAAAGAGGTATGTAGCCATTTTTATTATTTTCTATAGAAATACAGCAATATAAAAGCATAAAAAGGACACTTCTAAAAATGCATAAGGAAAAGAAAGGAAGAGAAAAAAGGATAAGAGTAGAAAAGTAC
Source organism: Corvus kubaryi (assembly GCF_017639235.1). Lineage (NCBI taxonomy): Eukaryota > Metazoa > Chordata > Aves > Passeriformes > Corvidae > Corvus > Corvus kubaryi. Next base: position 39,258,947 of record NW_024580667.1, on the reverse strand, counting down.
CACCACTCACGGATCCAGGGCCAAGACTTGGCTGTTGCAGTTCCAATATCCGTTTGTTGAAGTGATTGTGACTGTTGGTTGCAGTCTTGATCTGTTACACAGATATGTATGTAAGGAACGTGAAGAAAATTTAAAGGAAAGAAAAAAAGGAACTGCAGAGTACTTGTAGAATACCTCAGTTAGGATAAGGAAGTTCTGTTGATTCCTTTGCTCTCCTTCTCCCATTTCTTCTCCCTCTCTACTCTCTCCTTCTCATCGCCCCTCCTCATATCACTCTTCACTTCTCCTTTTTCCCTTCTCTTTCTCCCTTGAATGATAAAAGTAACAATACATCCAGAAAAGTACAAAACTGAGGCCAAGGTCCTCTAGATCAAATACTTTTTGAATGTTTAATTTTCATGTTTCCTGAGTTTGAAGATAACAGTTGAAGCAAAACTTAAAACTTGAAATTTGTTAGGATTATTTATGTATTTTTACTTTAATCATATATTTTAGCATAGAGGAGAAATGGAGGGGACATTGAGACAGAAGAGGAGTAGAGAAAATGAAAAGAAAGCAGCATTATTGAAGTAATGCATACTTGCATTTCCATAAATGCTTGGTGTGGCACAAATTTCCTCAGAAAGGAAGTCAATTCCTTCTTATGAGGAGCAGCTAAGGCAGCTGGGGTTATTTAGTCTGAAGAAAGAGAGGCTCGGGGGACCTTATTGCTCTCTATACCTTAGAGAGGTCGGTCTCCTCTCCCAAGTAACAAGTGATAGGACAAAAGGAAACAACTTCAAATTATGCCAGTGATGCCTTAGGTTTTAACTTTTTTATTTTCAAATTCTGTACTGTTTAGTATGTAACTGAAACTTCATATAGCCTGTTAGCTACTGTCCTCTCATGCTGGTTAGGCATAACAAACCCTCTCTGGGCCTGAAGTGAAGGACACCTTGTTGTCCCAGGCCCCAAAATATGTAAACTAAAGCCTCTGACACGGGGAGCAAACTTGTGGTAATTACATCACTACCTGAAATTATAATTGGAGAATTAACCCTGATATGCAAATGGACCAAACTTATAAAAGTGTGAAAAACCCGTGACCCAGCGTCCATCTTAGGTGGAGCCCCTTGGAGGCTTTTGACTCCCAAGGTGTACCTTTGAAGGCCCTTCAAATAAATACCTGCTTTTATTCTCTTAATCTTGTCTAGCCTCTGTTTTCAGGTAGCCACTTCAAGGCATCACCAGGAGAGGTTTAAATTGGATATCAGGGAAAATTTCTTCACTGAAATAGTTCCTGTTTCCAGGAACAAGCTGTCCAGGGAAGCTGTTAAACCACCATCCCTGGAGGCATTTAAAAATTAGATGTAAATAGCTTTGGGATGTGGTTTAGTAGTGGACTTGGCAATGCTAGGTCAATGGGTGGGCTTGATGATATTAAGAGGCATTTCCAACTGACATGAATCCACAAGTCCCAAAACAATATGAAATTTTCATTAAAGTTGTAAAAATCGTTGCAGCCTGTTAGGGAGTGATGGGATCCACTTGTCTGAAAAGGCCAAGAGAATCTTTGGCAGTAGGCTGGCCAGTTTTCTGAGATGGACTCTAGAATGAAGAACTCAGAGGATGGGGTCCAAACAGGAATTTTTAAAGTATGCAAGGACCGTAATGGATTTCTGATTTTTTCTAGAGCAACAAATAGTCAAATTTACCTCAGTTAGCCATCTTAGTTGGAGAATATTGCTCCACAATAGGATCTGGTGATATTAATATCATTTAAGTTCTAATTAACTGCATTTCTATCTATTTTGTTGAATATATAAGCTTTGCTGTGTGTTGGTTTATTTTGATGCCATGATGATTTTTTGCCTTTTCTTTTATACCCCTGTTACACCTTTTTACAACTTCTGTATTCTTAGTGCTTTTTGCCTACATTCTTGGACTTGTTTGTTCAGTTAGAAGACTAAACATTTTAGAAGCTTTGTAGGTAGGGGTTAGTGTGCCCCAGACCCCAAGGTCCTCTCCAGAACACATTCTGTAAACTAAAATAGAACCATCCAGGGGAAGATTTCTTGGGGAGGGGGGCTCATTCAAACCTCTCATTGGAGATTTTTTGATAGATATGCTAATTAGTAAGACCTATAATATTATACCCGATCTTTTGGGGGTGTGCACTCTGGTGTGTATTTTGGTGCATTCGACCTGGACGTGTGCACCTAAGGATCCTTAAAATAAATACCAAGGTAAAATCCCTTTTTCCCTTCTAACTGTATTTGACTCCTGATTTTAGGATCAGAAAAAGGCATCAATTTCTTTACAGGGAACAGCTAACATTAACACTCTAATATAAAAACAGTAATTGCTGAATGTATGCTGATGACCATCTTGTTTTAAACTATAAAGCCTAGCAGTCAGCTACTTTTCTGTATGCAGCTGCTTTGTTTTCCAAAACTTTTTGGAAGAGATGTTAGAAGAGTCGTGAAACAGATAATGTACAGTTCTTCCTCACTTCCCATTGACTCTTAATTGTTAACCTTGTGTAACAATTGTTAACACAAGGGTATTGGTGGGAGACTAAACATATTTCTATAATCTCCTTCTTTAAATTTCTGCCAATATTTCCGTGGCTGTTTTTTCTGTTGCTCTTTCCAGGAGACTTATTTACTCCCTCTGACATGCTTCACGTGCCTTCATCTCTGGATGCCGCACCATGTCAGTATTTATAATTTCCATGCACCCTTTCTCACATCTATCTTACTGCTAACAAACATTTCAGCCTAAACTAGTTTCATCAATCTATCATTACTTTGAATCTTTTGCACATTTCATGCCCCAAAGCTTCATTTAGGCCATGCAAATTAATCCCTTATTTGGGGAACATAAATCAGAAGTTTAGCTGTCTTGGGATTTCTCTTTAATGAAAAGGAAAAATGCATGTCTAGCCTACATGAAAGGAGAATCAATTTCTGTTGTTCTGATACTTCTGCAGTGTGGGAAATGTGGCAATATTTTTATCTCAAAGAACAGAGAATAATGTTTTGATTTGCATGGGAAGATCAAGGTGCTTTGTACATTTTATCCAGATATTTGATTTAGTAAATTAACAGAATTGAAATTATGGTATTAAAGATTGATTCTTATTTTGCTTTATACAAATCACCTTTGAAATCGGAAAGAAATGAAGACAGAGTACACCAGTGATAAACATGTAATTAAAATTTTTATTTGCTGTAATACTAGGGAATTATTTCTATGGCAGAAGTGATCATGTGCATTTAGCTAATCTCTCCTGTTTCATGTAATAAAAAATACTCAATGCCAGTGTATTTGTCTTTGTATTATTCTACCTGATTTTTCCTCACAGAAGCCCTGATCCAATGACAAGTTTAATAGAAGTGTTCCTATGACTTCAAAGGACTGGCTCAAAGTAAGAGAAAAAAGCCAGCTGAAAATTCTGTGAATAAAAGTGCATTATCTTCTCAACATGACTAGCATGAATGTGTCACAGAGAGAGGTCATGAATAACTTATGATTCATTGCAAGCAAGAAGAGCAGACTTTGAAATCTAATAATTGCATTTTATAAAAAGTTTGCACTTAGCAGCTATTAAACCTGCAATTGCTGATTTACCTTTCAGGTGTTATTAGACGTGTGAAGATTCACCATTCTTCAACTAACAGAAAAAAAGCATCAGACTATAACACTTAAAGCATGTACGTTTCTAGAATGCATTATAGTGAGGTATATATGTAGAAAATCAGTAATGTGGAATAAGTTGTTGCAAATGAATGGGAGGGAGGAAAAGAAAGTTGCAAAAGTTACATATATTTTTCAGAACGTCTTCAAAAGAAGACAGGGCTAGAAAAATATCTCGCCTGTTTTACACTTCTTTTCAGTTTTCTAATAAGTTGAAAAAAGATGAAAATAACCTTCTGCCTTTGAAGAGAAATATATCAGGAAATTAAAGTATGGAAAATCAAGTGCAGATATCAGATGTTATCTCCTTTGAATGTTAAACTTTTCTATTAGAAGATCAAGGTTGATATTTAGATTTGCTCCATATTTTTATCTCAACAGTCTTAAAATAAATTACGAAGATCTTTCCTCAGTTCTATAAATATGTTTAGCAAAATAACATCATAACAATGTTCACATAGACTTAGACTATTGTAGACTGTGAGACTGATGAGATAGATACCTCTAAAAAAATGAAAATATATTTTCCTATAACAGCACATATTTGAATGTTTCTTTTAAAAACATTCTAATGTCCTTTGGGGGGAAAAAAGTAGCATCCTCCACACAAGTAATTTTCCTTCTGTCAGAGTTTCTTACCCATATTTATTAAAAAAAACCCCTCCAACCAAGGAAACTTTTTTCTCAGGACACAGAGAGGGTGAGAGGAGAGAAGGGAGAGAGAAAATGGAAAATAAGTGGAATGGTAGGGGAAAGGAAAATAAAAATATTAAATTGTCAGACTTCCCTCAGGCACATGAGACAACTATGTCTACTTCAGAGATGTTCTTACTGAAAATTTTTAACACCAAACCATCTTTATCATAGATGCATCTGTTTAGTTACCTCCTTAGTCTGGATCCCCATCAGGACTGTAAGGAAGTAACTGTCAGCCTGGAAGAGAGTCTACTTGGATCTCAGCATACAAACAAGCATATTATGCTTTTTGTGCGTGCAAACCCTTGACACCTGCTTCTTTTTCTACTACATGTGACAGACATTTTATGCACAATGTGACTCTCTATATCATGTACAGCTTTATGCTGTCTGTAAAATGCCCACTGGTATCACTGCTAAGAGCTCTCTGTATGAAACGATTGAAGAATATGCAGTTGAGCACCTGAAAATTAAATAGCAACAGTTAAATTCACTGATGACCTTTTGATACACAGTTATAGTAAACTCTCTCTTGAGGTAGTTATTGAAATCTATAGAAAATATTTTCATTCAATGTCAGTGCAAATACATTTTTTTTTTCCCCACTATTTCAAGCTGACTTAATAAACTCTCTCCTCCTTTTTGGTGCCAAATTTAAATAATTTGAAACTTTACTGAAATTAATGGATAAAAAAAACCAAATCAACAACATACTTTATTAGTATATTTCAGTTGGACTGAAAATATCGTGATGGTCATTTTAAGCTTTAGGTTAATACATCTTTGGTGTAACAATACTTGCGCCTGTGTGACCTTCAAACCAAATCCAAAAATGAAGGATGCGTTACCTGTGTTCCTCAGTCTCATAACAATTCTTATGTTAAACAGGACACAGCCTAGAGCAAGCTACTAGAAACTCTGGAAGAAAACACAAAACTGTAAACAAAGTTTGTCTTGCCTGGTCAGAAGAGAAACCAGCCTCATTCAGTATCCTCCTGTCTCCAACTGCTGTAAAAATTGATGCTGAGGGAAAAGAATAAACTTCAATAACAAGTCCTGAGCTTTGTTTTATTTAGTGTATTTAGAGCCTCCAGTGTATTTCTTTTCTATTGTTTTTCCCAGTTTCACCCTGACCAAACCTCAGCAGAAAAAACATGACAAACTGCTCCATAGATGAGCTTTACATATTATTTCATAGAATCATTTCATTTTTCTGGCTTCAACCTGCTTCCTACTTCTTTCAGGTAGTGTTTAGCAATTCTTCTTATATTTGAAAAGACAGAAAAAAAAATTATGATTGTGATGATTTTTATAGATCACAATTATTTTTCCCTTACTTTGCCTCCTTACCAGACCATCTTGTTTATTCATTCCTTGTGTGGAATGACCTATTTAATTTTTCTCAGTCTTTTAAAGTTCTACTAGATCTTTTTTGAGCCATAAGTAATCTATCAGCACTTGTTATTTGGTATCAAGTCAAATTTAGATGATAAAGAAATGGTGACTGTGTTGGTGGACTCAAAGGGATCCATGAGAAAGTATGGCACTAGATTCATCTGTTGGAGTGTTTTGATCCACTTAAGGTAAAATTTGTAAGGTTGTATACCTGTTCCTTCCAAATGAGTACTGCATATACCCCTGCAGCCTAGGAAGAATGGTGCTGCTATTGCTTGTAAGAGATTGTATGCTGAGAAAACCACAGAGGCCTCAAGGTTTACAGGATTTATCTGAACTTGACCTGCTTGGAACTAACTGCTTGGAGTTTTATTAGGCTACTTTTACTGTAACAGCAGTTATCTAACAATCAGATGACTAGTAGTCACTTAAAGTGACTAAAAAGTCACTAATAGTGATGAAAACCTACTTGTTTTAGCTTTTGTTTAGCTTTGTACAAGAGAATATTCATGAAAATATTACACCAGTAGTATAAGTAGCCACCGTAACTGGAATCTTTAAAGGGCTTGTTTAATTTTCCTTGGTTGCCTAATTTCCCACTTATGCTGAACTAGGTGTATTTTTAGATGTTTCTCTTGTATTTAATATTAGTAAACAGATTTCTGATTTAGAACATGCATATATACTGTTTCTAGGAATAAACCAGCTTACTGTCCTGTATCTTTACAGTGTTCTCCAAAATCTGTTAATTTACAGCAGAAGAAAATCTGTAAATAAAACTGAAAAAATAGAAGACAGAGACTTGAAGAAATATAATCAGCTTCCAGCTACTTTTAGAACTAAACTATATATATATATATATATATATATATGATCACTTCAAATCTCCTCTTTTTTATTAAATTGCATTCAAAGATAGATAATTGGGGCTCTTCTCACCATGACTCAAATGAAACATTAGTAGAAAACAAGGTAGGTTTCCATTGTTTTAGTGTTTTATTGCTCAATAAAGCATGAGGATACTTGTTTAAGTGGAAGTCAATAGATTAGAGCAATTGATCCTATTCCCGAACAAGATAAATCTGTTGATGAAAAGCAGTGAATTTAATTTCTTTATAGACTCTGCTTCTAGACCAATACCTTTGCTTTACATCTTGAAAAACTTCAGTAGTTTGTTTCTTTCCTAGCTGATGGTGTGGTATATAAATTAACATCTAATTAACTTGCAAATTATTTTCACCTAACTAAGAAACTTTATTTGGATTGAGCATCAAAGGTCTATCAAAAGTAAACTGAGAGGACTGTGCGATCCACAGGCAGCCATCCCTTTCAGGATACTAAGAGCCACTTAATTATTTTTGTTAAAATCAATGAAAGAATCCTCTAAGAAATATTTAAAAGAGATGAATTAAATCTTAACGAACTGCTGAGAAATAATGCTAGAATTATTATGTGAAAAAGCAAGATATCGGACCATCTGATACTTTTCTTTCTGATGCTTTTAAATAACCCTAGAGACAAAAATGCTCTGGTTATTTGTTATGATCATTACGTTGTGATGTAAAAATAATAACAGGCTAATTTTGTCAGGATTTAAAATTTTTGCTAAAAGCACTTTTAGAAGGCTTTTATAAAACCATAAGAAGCACTTAAATATTCAGTCCCAAATCAATGTAATTGTATGAGTTGAGCTGATACATTCAATCTTATTAAAAAATAATTCTAAAAAATCTAAACCACTTGGGTAATTATGTATCTTGCTATTACATAACATACATAACATTATTGGCATATCACGTGCTTCAGTAATGAATAGTTACAATATGTCATCATAAATTAAGTAATCAAAATCAGGATGGCAAGAGTTTAATTTAAATATGATTGGATGGCAGAGGTGTAGCATATTTTCCTATCCATTTGAGACTTAACATCAAAAATCTAATGACCTTTGACCTTCATCCTGGGGACGTTGGCAATGCGGACAAAATGGTTAGTTTTACTTTAAAAAGAAAGATGTCTGCAATGCTTTATAGAATTTCAGGCAACTAATTTCATTAGTTACCATACCCAATTCTTTTTCACTTTCTGTTCACCTGCTCTCCATGGAAGAGATAATTTACTGAGGCAGAAGTCAAGAGGAAAAAAGAATAAGTGAAGCAAAAAAAGGAATTAATTGGTATGTAGATAATGAACCAAGGCGCAATAATGCATTTTTTAGATAAGGGCGATAAGACAAAGTGTGGCTGAAAGAAGAAACCCATAATGAAAATATTGAATAGAAATCTTACTCATTTATAAAGATGTATTTTAACCTTACAAAAAAAGAAGCCTATTTAATTCAGCTCTGTTAAGTCTTAATTCAAATTCACTTTGAATGTCGTTCTGCTTTATCAGCGTGCAATTTGGCATGTATGTCTCAATAATTCTACTGAAGCTATTTTGCGATTCATATACATCAAAAATAAAAGGTTAAAATTTAAGGTTTTCTTTGACATATTCTCTTTCTTGAGTTTTGCTTATTGCTCACTGTGCTTGTCATCAACCACAGAGTTTTCTTTCCTGCTATCTTGATGCTAAATAAAGAAGCATAGGCGTTTTTAAGTGTGATTCAGCCAACCAGTTTTAGACACCTGCATTGAGATGGAAGGAACTGTTCCTTATAGGTCTTTTTCTTATCCTTACAGTCGCATTGTACTTAAAAATAGGCAAATATAACTAAAATTCAGAGTATATACTGTATGAAGGGTAAATTTAATTAATTCTTATTTATTGATTTCTTTGCGTAGTCATTTAAAAAATAATTGTATTTTATCTTAGAACCATCTTTAAATTTCAAGAAAATGCTCTTCAAAAAGAAAAAAAAAAGAAGAGTAAGCTGTATGAATGGAAGGAGAAGTAGAGAGAGAGTGGTATATGCAGACTGTGCTGGGATGGAAAATCTGTTTAAATCAAAGAGTCTACCTAAGAGGTTATTCAAAACAGCTTTGACTTTCAAAAGACAATAAAATTAATCCAGAAGGGACTTTACTACCTTACTACCTGAATTTATATGTCCACCTCTTTATGCTCTTAATTTCTAAAGTCCTTGTTCAATTGTCGCCCAAGCAAAGAACCTTAATTATCTACCTTTCTTGTCAAAGAATTTTATTCCCAGTTGTGAGAGACTGGGCTGCTAATGATTAGTGAATCAAAACATCTGCCTATTTGTGAGGCGCCAAGTTTGCACAGACACACTCACACACCCACCCAGACCCACACCCCCAAACACACACATCCCCTGAGGGAGAAGGTGAGTTTTGGAGTGTGTAATGGCTAGTTTGCATGAGACAGAGGGGGTGAACTGTCACTGCCTGGAGACTACAAGACGAGATGGTGCTTCTTATCATGCTAATTGCCCTCCCTTACACAACTGCTCAGTTATAAATACCCTCCTTCTTCCTATTCAGAAGGTCTGATGGGGCATTCCTGGCTCAACTGTGCTGACAGAAGGGGCAGCTGTCATGTCTTCGAGGGTATCATAAACCATCAAAGTGTCCCGAAGTGCCCCCAGACTCATTCCTAAGGCTTTCCACCAGAGGATTGAAAGCTCCGCCCCCATCCAGGGGAGGCACCTGAGCATTCCCATCAAGCCTCAATGTATTTTAATTTATCAGACTTTGTGTTTTGTGGGCTTCTTCTCCTACCCCCAATGGACCATGGCTTTGACCAAGGAGCATCTAAGCTGCAACAATCAAGTCTCTTATCTGTGGGTGGTTATTATGTATCTTTCTACTCTTAACCCTTCTCTCTCTTTCTTTCTGTTCCTTAATTGTTTCCCTAAGTGTTATTTTTATGCTTTCACAATGCTATATTACTATAGATAATAATAACCCAAATGGCTACACATCTGCTTTCCATTGCAACTGAAATGTTCTAAAACAAATCCTATCTATATTTACAAACACTGATCATTCACTCTAATCCACTCCAAGGGTTCTATGAACAAGAACCTGGGTTACCCTCACCTTCTGGGGTGAGTCATAACACCAGTTCACACAGCTTACCAATTTCACTGTTGCCTTATGGGCATTGTTTTAAACTTTATAAATGATGGATAGAATGAGTACTTCCAGAATTTAAATACCTCATCCTAAAGTTATCAAGTAAAATAGATCAGTGGAATCTGGAATATGACTATTAACTAATTAGGAAGTTTAGAGTAAAATGAAATATTTTGCCTGAACATTTATTAGTATCTTTCAAATTGGCTTTATAAGGGATGCAGCATGAATAGTTCCAACATAAATATTGAAACAGTTGATACTTTAAGTTAGATTCGGCAAACTTCAGTTGGATGTTCTAATGTCTGCTTTAAGAGGTGGCCATAGGCATCCCAGTGTTGACAGTACTGGAGCCTGCTTCACAGTTAAGATGCTATCATTTGCATGTCTGTTCCTAGATGTAACACAGAGCTGCCCACTCCTTTCTGACTGGGTTTGTACAACATACTGCCAGAGAAGGAAAAAATCAACAACAAAGAGGGTCATGCTGTAGGAATGGATTTGTAAGCACTCTACAATCAGTGGAGAAATAGAAGAATGCAGTCTCCATTATTCTCTACTAGGCTGCCTTTGATGAGTCATCAAAGAAATATTTGAGAGATTCTTTAGGTCAAATGATCAAATAATGAAAATTATGTCAAGTGCTTCTGCTGACAGTGCATTTAAATACAATTAGTTAATTTTAATTTATATATAGCACATATCAGTGCATGAATAACACTACACGAACACTTGAGGGTCTTGAAACACTGTGTCTTCTCTTTATTCATACACCCCAATTTTTGAACATATTTTTTCAAACATTTAGGCAAATAAGATCTCATTTTCTGGGGTCAGTACAGGTCCAGAAGGACAAAGTCATAGGCACTCTAAAGAAACGCTTTTGCAGTGTTCCCAGACATTCAGTTTTTCACTTAATAGAAGGAGCCTCAGTGAACTTCACTGACAAAAAATTCACAAACACTGATGTTTTTGTTGAATATTAAACTCCTCTATCTGCTCCTCATATGACTTAAGTCATACTTATTTGTAATTGGACTTTAAAATAGAATGTCCATTTTCTTTTTATTGAAGAGGAATATGTTAAACTACAACATTTGCAAAAGAAGAGAAAAAAATACAGTAAAATATCCATGTCATAAACCTCTTAAATGTGTGCTTATTCCAGTTTCCATTTGTACATTCTGTCAAGGTCCTTGGAGTTATTATTTCTTTCCTAGGTTTAGAGCAAGTGCAAACTGCACTGATACCAGTCCTACAGAAAAGAGTCATACCCATGTTTCTGAAAGGTTCTTCTTCACCTGCTTAGTTTTTCATATGAGAAGTTATTTTTGAATGAGGTCTGAGATAACTTTAAGTGCTAAATATGTCTTTGTACATTTGCCTGCTTTTGTAATTTGTTTTATTTAGCATTACATGTTTTATTCACAACAAAGGCACTATTTTGCCTTCTCTGAGAATAGAATAGAATGGAATGGAATGGAATAGAATAGAACATTATACCCCAATAACTCTACAGAGATGTGTATTTACCAATCAGTTTATTTAATTCTACTGTGAAGTTTTACATCCATTCGTTTTTTGCCAAAGAAAATGTTGCATTTCTTTCAACACCATAAATTTACATCTTACACACATAAAACATACAGGTTTATTCCCTTTTCAATTTGTAATTTACATGGTTTCACTAGCCAGATTTTGATGTATTTTAATACAATTGTTTCCACTTTTATTTTATGCTTCCTTTTGAAGGAGAAACTCTAGGCATATAGTAAGCTGTTCATTACATATTACATCTATCCCATCACTTATATTCTATGATATACTTGTGTGAAGACTATGAAATGAACTGAAAGCACACAATGAGTTGAATTGTTTGCAGAGCCTCCCAAGAAGAATACAAGCTTCTAGTGGCCCAGTTGAGAATAAACCAACTTAGGTCTAGATATGGTCTATTTTAGAAAGCCTGTTACTCTCAAAGCCAGCATACAGAATTCTCAGACTCAGATACTAAAGTCCAAAGCTGCAAAATATTATTTTTTTAACCTAAATATTACATTAATTATAAAAATCCAAACAGAAATACTGTTTTAGGGAGCAACAGTCTTCAGCCAAATATTAATTGATATATTCTTTGAAAAACCTCTGTTTCTGGGAGAAAAAACCAGTAAGTTAGCAGAATAATCTACCATGGCTGTAAAAATCAATACTACTGCTATTATAGGTTTACGTTCCTCCATGATTAGTTATATGTCATTTTAATCAAACCTCAGGTATTAAATATGACTGGTCTGGTCTTTGCCAGCTTTGAAAGACAGATGAACTCAGAGAAAATAGCTGAAGGTAGATTTGCAGAAATTTCTGGGCCTTGGAAATATAGAGTCAGTTGGCTGCCTCAGCTGTCTGGAACACCATAACTAACTCATGAGTAGGTCAAATCAGTGGCATTTAATGAACACAAAATATACTTAGTGTTAATGCTCCTATATGCTCTCTAGATATGATTTTTTTCACTTCTAAGTTATTGTTTACTACTTCAAGTTTTATCCTCTTTCAAGCTATCATGTAAATAAACTACAGAATTCTATTTTTAACCTCCCCTTAAAACAGTTCCACAACATATGCAAAACAAATTCCTTTAATTTTCTTCACAAAAATGTACTTTTTATCCCTCAAATTGCTCAGGTCAATGAAGAGATGTAACAAGAAATGCAGTCTTTGAAGTCAGACTAGATGGATCAGAAGCAGACTGATCTGCAAGAGAAAGCAAGAGAGGAAAATAAGAAGAAATTGCACTGAAACTCAGAAAAAAATAAAGATCAAGAAGGCAACTGAGAAAGTGGCAACTCTAAGGAGGATTAAATGTGTCTTTATTTGAAAGAAATAAGTGGCAAGTGCTCTTTAAAGTCATTCATAATAAGTTTATAATGTATAGAACAAGTTCTATAGAGATTTAAGATTCAATTTTAAAATGAGATCCTGTTTCAGTTGATCAGGTAAGATGCCTGTCACAGTTACAGAAAGAAATTGTCACCTTCCTTTAACAAAAAGATCTATATTCAGTAACAGCATTTGTCATGTCATTTTTTAAAATTGATTTTCTATCCTTAAAAAGAAGTAATTATAAGACAAATAAGAATTCTTGCACAATTCTAATGCCGTCTGCATTAGAATTCTTGTGATGAGGAAGACTATGTAAAAACTCATGTCAAAGAATTTTGCTTCAACACTCAAGGCAGAGTCAGAAATGAGATATGAACAATGAAATGAACCATACTTTCAAAAAAATATTTTGAGTCTAAAAATAGCTTATTTTAGGCTTCATTTTGTATCATATTTACTACAGCTTTTAAAAGAGAATAATTTATCTAAATTTAAGAAATTTTAAAGGACCTAATTTGCTACATAGTAAAGAAATGACAATTGTGAATACAGGACCATATATCTGTTATGTGCGGGACCCTTCTAAAGTTCAGGATAAGCTAAAATTTATTTTGCTATATCTAATTTTGTTATAATATTTTACTTTTTGGTTTGGTTTAGTTTTGCTGGATTTGGGACTGTTTTTCCTTTTGTTTGTTTGTTTTGGTTGTTGGGGTTTTTTCAGAAAAACCTGCATTTCTAGAGAAAAACATGACAAAGTAGCAAACTATATTATATTATTTCATATCCGTTCTGAGAGTAGGCTATGAAAACTGAGACATAATATAAATCAAATTATGAAATATATGAAATATCCAGGAAAGCTACTCGTATTATAGTACATTTGAATAATATATTTTTACTTTCCCTCATACACAGAATGAAAAACTCTGGTTTCTCTTAACTTCTCCTTATAGTTGAGATACCTAATAGATATATGTAGACCTCTTTCTAACCATCTAGAATCTTTGGTCAAACCTCAATTCGAATTAAAGGCTACAGCTGAAATACTCTGGAAGTTAAAATATTGACATGAATTTGCTACCTGATGTAGGTAATTACAATTATCTGGACAATACATACATGGATTGTCCAGCTGACAGGAAGAATTAATTCTATTTTGATAAATTATTTTAAAATCTATTTATTTATAAAATAAATATATATATTTTTAAATAAATTTATAAAATAAATATATAAATATAAATTGATAAATTATTTATAAATCTATTATTACAGGCAAGGTGTGAGTTTTCCTTGTTAATTCATCATTCCTAAAACTATGAATAATTAAACCAGGAAACTGACTCACAAATTTAGCTCATAGGATCAAAGGACAATTAAGGCTGGAAGTGACATCTGCACTTAAATGGACAATGGAAAAAAAATTATATTACAGGGGACCATTCTAGGTCATCTAGTCCAATTATCAGCTCAACATAGGCACAACATCAAAGTCAGATCCAGCTTCCAAGCTCAACAGAATAATCAACCACACACAATCAGAATTTTAGTATTTCCAGTGATGGATACTCTACAGTCTATATGGGAAACTTGTTTCAGTGTTTGACTACTTTCACTATGATTTTTTTCTCCTAGTATCTAACTGGAAGTTTTGTTGGTCTTGAAACTGGAAAGAAAACAACAAAGCAGAAAAACTCCCAGACCCCACAAGCAAACCAGAAAACCCCCCAAAAAACCTGCAAAGCATGATGGAGAAAAACCCCTGCAATCCTTAAGGTTCTGCAGTGTTGACTGTGACTCACCTCACAGTAAAATTTCACCATGTCTATGCCATTTTCTTAGTGTGCTCAGCATCTATGGAAGTTATTCTATGGCTCAGATTTGAAATAGTTCTAAAATTGAGTGAAATTCTATCCAGAGATTTATGATAATATGGGATCAATCAGGTCAGTAATCTACATTCCCAAACACACCAGGAATAAAATACATTCTTTCTTTAAATCAAAAGTACTTGCGGCTACATTTGGTAGACTTGCCTGGCATACCCTTTTCAGCTAATAAATTTGGTTGTCAGTGTTCAAGATGTGTACTATGAAAACATTATGTCCTTTTTAAATGGAAAAAACAAGGTAAACATTTCTAAAATATTTAGTTGTTTCCTGACAGGAACATTCTCTAGATTTAGGAGAAAGAGTTCTTTAGTTATTCTGTATGTTGTGGAAAATGCATAACATTTCACTGGCCCAAATTAAGTGCTTGATATGTGAGAGGTTATGAACTGGTTATAATTTTTTTCCACCATGAATGTTCAGATGGCCATTAAGTCCATATTAATGTCTGATGTCTCACCACATACCCTAGTTAATTAGAGGGAATGTAGGGTTAGAAAAGATGCTCTAGGTCATTAAGGCCTGGTGTTTCAAGGAGCCACATTTTATAGTTTTTTTAATAACAGGATTAAGCTATTTTGCAGCGTGGTAAGAGTCATGGCTTTTCAAAATGTTCAGTGACTTTCCTCCAGTACTCTGATTACAAATCTACTCCTGTACCTCCCTGCCCAGATGGTTAAAATCTTTTGCTAATTTATAGCCTTAGTATACTTAATTCTATTCTATATACATTAGATTTTGAGCGTAAATTATCTTTATTAGCTAGTTGTTATCTTTCTGTGCCATTTTCCATGGTACATTTTTAGAGATCATCTTTCTTCTCAGTATTCATTTTGACAGGATAAGCCATCCAAGCTGCTTCATTCTGAATAAGACTCCTAATTGTCCAAGGATCCTTCCTCTGTTCTTTCCACCGTTTGAACTGATCCTCTTTGAATTTTGATATGCAGAATGGTAAACAACTTTATAAAGAAGTTTTAATATCTCTTTGATCTCTCCTTGCCTCTACTAGGCATGTTGTTCTAGTAAATTTTCCTTCATGTCGCTTTGTCTTCTTAATGCTGTGCTTGTTTAGTGTATATATTCTCGTAGGAAATTTACCCCGTATTATTATTAGTCTATAGATAGAATTTTCTTTGGGTTTCTCCTTCTCAATCATACTTTGTTTTGCATTTGTGGAGGTTTTTTGGTTGGTTGGTTTGGTTTGAGTGGGGTTTTTTGGCTTTGTATTTGTTTGTTTGTTTTTTTGCTTGTTTTCATTTTCAGGAAATTATTATTTTTAAAACCTTCAGTTTTTTGTATATTACTGGTCAAGACTGCAGTCTTTCAAAGAAAAGTCTGTCTCAAATTATTTTAGTGGGCAGATGATCAAATGTTCCTTAAAACTCTAGCCTTGAACACAAGCTCTTTTTGAAGCCTTCTGAAGGAAAACTTATATTTTAACGTTTTCTGTAAATTGAATTCTCTCTTTCTAGAAGAATAAAACTGCCCAAGGTTCCAATATTTTAACTGACAATCAGAGCAATAAAGATAAATCTCAATGATTATTAAAAAGTATAAAAAGTAACACTAATGTGTCAAGTTAAAATACTTTAAGAATTAAATCTCAAGTAGGTAGTCTTGAATGAGAAGAAAATTTAAAAAAAACTGTGGGAAGAATATTATCTTCCAAAGGAGTGATTTAGAAAAGAGTAATAAATGGTGCTTGTTCTAGGAAAGTATTTTCACAGCATATTCTACAGCCCTAGCAAAGACTACTTGACTTTTTATTTAATAAGAGTAGGGAAGTCCAGTTATTTTAAAAACTTCGGATGAAAAAATCAAATAATTAATTAGTTTTTGGATCAGAGTGAAGGACACACACCTAACAGATGTCATATGGGTGAACACAGCGGTATCATGACTGAAAATTTGAACACTGGATATGCAGCATCATAGAAAATGGAGAGTTGGTGTGAATAACAAATAAGAAATGATGGACAGTAATCATCTGTGAAAGGCAGTGATGACAGGCAATTTGTGTTTGATATATAAAGAGGAACTGAACTGAGTGTTCCTCAAACCTTTTGGCTGAGATTCTCACAGAGAGGGATGCCTTAAGGCCTTTTCATAGATTTCACAACCAATTTATTTTAGTGTATGGCAACACTTGATATGTTGCATTCATTTCCCTTTTGCTTAAAAAATTTATAACGGTGTTGCTGCATTATACTGCATTATACTAACACTTCTTGTGTAAAATGAAAGCTATTCAGTGTGTTAGACATTTTTAAGAGTCATGTTATCTTTATTGTTGGGGCTTCTTTAATTTTTGTCTCTTCATAATGCTTATGCCCTGCTGCATTGTTCTGCCAACAGATATCACAAATGATATTTTTAACATATGCTACTAATAGTGTTTGTAGTTCTGTGAATTTTTGCGAGCTAGCCCCAAATCAAGAAATTCTTAGTACTTGGATATTTTCAGCTAGATATAAGATACATTGGTTACAGTTTTCAGAGTATTTAGTGGAATGTAATAATCAATTACTTGTCTATGTTTTGCTTTTAGCCTTTACAATTTCCTCTAAGAATCACGTGCTGATAAAAGAATCACTACTGAATTTTCCATTATACATTTTTCAGCTTCTTAAGTTCACTTGTCTTCAAGTACCAATTTTCACTAGTCCTTGGGTTTCTGCCTTAGGTAGTTTTGACTACATTTAGTCACTTTTAAGTTTTTTAAGACACTGTTGAGAGAATCTTTTGTTCTGGGATAAAAAATGCCATTAAGGAACTACTACTAAGCTTCAGAAAAATGGAAGTCACAAGGTAGCGTTTATTACCTGACTGCCTCAGTAATGTCAGCATTAACATAGCATGCAGTATGAGTGTCTGGAGAAAATACAGCATCTTCATGATCATATGAGGAAGAAAAACATTTGGAATAGGAGCTTGGAAGAGGAGGAACTATTAATATAATGAATTGTGATATAATTGCTAAAAGATTTAATCTTCTGTACTTTGCTACTTCCAATAAAAAAATAAAAGACCTTGGAGACAAAATATGTTTGACATTGACACTTTATTCCTTTCAGGAATAAAAAAAATTACAAACTCCCTGGCTTTTTCAGCTAGAAATGTGTTGTTTCTGACTGTAGTGGTTTGGTCCAAAATACTCATTACTGTTTATCTGCTGTGAGATAAGAATTAGGAGAAATGCAAAACAGGCACCAAACTTGAAAGAATATAAAGAAGTTTATTAACAGACCTAAAAGAAGAAAAAAATTATACCACCTTCAGAACTCTCCTCCTCCCCCCACCTTCCTCCCTTCTCCCACTGACGATGTGAAAAGACAACCCTTAAGATGTTCAGTCTGTTTACCACTTCCATAATAACCTTGTTCAGTCCATTTAGAAAGAGAAGTCTCTTCTTGCTCATGCTATGAAAACATTATCACAACGAGACAGCCGCCCACTTCCAAATATCGTTCAGTCCATTTAGGAAGAGGAGTCTCTCTGCCTGCGTGTGAGTCCTTTCCCCCGACTTGCAGCTTTTCCCGCAACTGCCTTCGAGGGTCCACTCTTGAAGTTTTTTGGGGTACAATTTTAAGGTTGAGCCGTTCAGAAACAAAAACAGAGGCCCTTCTCCTTCCCTGGGAGCAAAGGGTCTTCATCATCTTCATCTTTAGGACTATCTCTGGGAGCATCTCTACGGACTGAGGTTTTCTCCTTTCCCGTTCGGAGCAAAAGTCCTCATCTGGTTCATCTCTCCCTGTCCAAACTTCTCATCAAATTACAGCTGCGTCAGCATCTGCCTATCTCAGCGCAGGTGCTTTTGCTCACGAATTGAACACTCCACCCCCCATATCTTCATGAAATTACAACAGGATACTCTGATATATCATAGCTTCACAACAGAATTTCAGCTTTAAGCATCTCCTCTCTCTCTTCCCTCAGGTTTTCAGCTCTTCACAGCAATAAAAGGGTTACTCTCACCTCGGCCTTGCAGCTTTACAGCTGGAATGTTGAATTTTTTCTTATCGCAGTGGAGAGGGGGGAGAGCCGAGCTGCTCCGGCTGCCCACGGCAAGGCAGTGGGGGGGGTTCCACGGCTGGAACAGGTCCATGGCTTCAGGATGGCCGTGGCCCGGCCCGGCCTGGCCCAAGCAGGGCCTGGCCGGGCCCACTGGGCCCTGCTCGGGCCCTGCAGCCACCTGTCCCAGCGCCGGAAACGAGAGAGAGCTTGGAGGGGGAGTTTGCCTATTCTTAAATGTGGATCACAGAGGTGATCACAACTTTAAGTGGCTTAGAGAATTGTCCATATTCAAACTGGCCAGCTGATAGGTTCTATCAGTTCCCAGAGGAAACTGTAAGCACCCCTTAGCAAGGACGTCCCTTCCGGGACTATGCTTGCTAACCTATGACACTGACAAAATAATTGTGATGCCATACGGGGTTTTTTGTTTCAGATACATTCAGCTGCAACAAATTTTCCATTTCAGAAATGAATGAACACTATCAAGATTTAGAGATGTTGTAAATACAGATTACTATTTGTTCCAGATAGTAATGCATCTAAGAGAAAATTCTCGGTCTGCCTGAATTTTGTTAACATGAACTGTGATATAACATGGATATTTAATATGAAATAATATTAAGAATTTATTGT
Organism: Corvus kubaryi; assembly: GCF_017639235.1. Lineage (NCBI taxonomy): Eukaryota > Metazoa > Chordata > Aves > Passeriformes > Corvidae > Corvus > Corvus kubaryi. The sequence continues at coordinate 39,239,713 of NW_024580667.1, read as the reverse complement.
AATTCCTGAGATTATTGGTGAATTGAGTTCATACAAAATGTGTATGAAAGATAGCAGTCTGCAACCTGGTATTCATTAGAATGATGTGGAATTCTTTTTACAACAAGTACATGCACAGTACTAAGATTGCTAAAACCTGTGAAAGAAAATGACAGCATTGTCTGGCTTTGTGTGTGAGTAAATATATTGCATTTCTTGCCAGTGATGCATTTTCCTTTATAATCTTCATGTTAGGATATGCCTAAGGCTTTGTTCTTGTCCATCTCTTGCCCTCATCTTTCTTCCTCTAAGATGTTTTACTGAAAATTTGGGCATCGATCATCATATATACAGATGTCATCCTCCTTCAAATGATATCTCACAGGTTTCTCTGTCTTTTGGTTTGTGTTAACACCTGTGCAAACAATTAGCTAGCTGAAATGTCATCATTAACTTCTCTATGTACTTACTAAATATTTTTTTAAGAAATGTAGATCCTTATTGCCATTTTACTTGAATAACTCTGTGACTCTTTTACAGCCCCTTCCATTTCCAAATGAATATTCATTCATTAATTGTAATCTATTTAGTTAAATATGTTTAGAGTGTGTTTTTCTTGCAATTGAGGGTGTTTATATGATTAATTTTGAAAAACCTAGTAACTATTTTTCTCAACCATACACCTATTAGGATTTATGTTTATATTCAAACATCTAAACCTAGGTGTCAGTGACAGAGGTATCTAACCTCTGTGGCAGATTACATCCTAATTTTTGATCCTGTTTTAATCGAAGGACATCAGGTAAGTATTGTCTAGGAAATTACACTACTGACCACTACACTGCTGTGCAAAAATACATTCTGCTTTAAAATAAAATGAATAGTTGTCTGTGTTGACTAAAAGGCTGCAGTCAGCTTGCCCGCAGAGAGCCTACTTCTGTTTTAGGTGACAAAGTGACAATGAAGGGGACTGGAAAGTGAGACAAATTTCCTGCAGGAGACTTCTGCCTTCCGGAATAAAGATCGCATGTCCAAAAAATGCTTTAGAACACCATAAATGCTAATAAATGTTTGTGAGAGAATGAATAAATTGAGCTCTAGACCACATGTTCTGTTGGATACATGTGTATGCATGTGTGTGTGCGTGTGCATGTGACAGAGAATGGCAGAAAGAATATCTCTGTAATTAAATGCATTATCTAGGCTTAAGAAGAAAATGTTTGGGCTAACACTCAAGACTTTATTTTTTCTTCCTCTTTTAAATCTTGTTCTTTTTCTGGTGTTATTACTGAAATCAAATTTACTTCAAAATGTGTAAAATTATTGTTTTTCTCACTGTGTTTCAAAGCAGCATCATGTGCTTTTATCTTCTTTGATAATAACATTCCTGTAAATATTTCTCTGCATATACATTATGCGATTTTTCTTTGAGAAGAACTAGACATATGTCTCAGTATAAATGCAGAATAAATCTAAATTAAATTCCTAATCCATTATACATTCTCATTTGTCATATAATTTCAGAATAAAAAAGGCTGTCTATAAAATTTCTCTAATCATCTCCAAATATAAGTACACAATTATATGACATTTAACTGCAGAACAAAAATTCAGACATTGCAAATAAAATGTAGCTATTATTTCAGAAGATGTTATTTTATTAAGAACTATATTCAGATTTAGATAAAGAAATAATATTGGGGTGGGTTTTTTTCCATAGAAAACAAAGTGCATGAGTTATAGGCATTTAAAATAAATTTTCAATAAAACAAATTCTTTTATAAAGCAGAATGCAGTTTTGCAACTTCTTTCAAGGACAGAAGGAGTCAAGTAACAATTCGTATTGTTAGGAATTTAGTTAAACCCACTCTTGTGCGACATAAAAAGAAATCAAAACAGATTTAGATTGGGGAGAGGGGCATTGTTGTTGTTTTTCTTTTTGTATGCTTTTGTTTTCCAGAGGAGATGAATTAAAATAATGCCACGGTACAGGACAAATCCTTTGATAATTGGTTTTGATAATTTTATTTCTGAGAATACTTTGCCTGATCCCCTTCTATGGCAAGTTGAACTTCCTAGTGGATGAAGGAAAAGCTCTGAATCTAGTTTTCTGTCTAGCACATATAGCTGTCTATCTAGATTTCAGTGAAGCATTTGACATTGTCTCTTACAGCATGGTCTTGAAGAAACTGGCTGATCATGGCTTGGGTGGGTGTACTCTTCACTGGGTAAAAAACTGTGTGGATGGCCAGGCCCAGAGAGTGGTGGTGAATGGAACTGAATCCATTTGGCGTCTTGTCACCACTGGTGTTCCCCAGGGCTCAGTATTGGGGCCAGTCCTGTTTAACTTTTTTGTCAATGATTTGGATGAGGGGATTGAGCGCAGCCTCAGTCAGTTCACAGGTGACACCAAGTTAGGTGGGAGTGTTGATCTGTAGGAGAGTAGGAAGGCTCTGCAGAGAGATCTGGACAGGCTGGATTGACGGGCTGACGCCAGCTGCATAAAGTTCAGTAAGGTGTAATTCTGGGTCCTGCACTTGGTTCACAACACCACCATTCAACACTACAGGCTTAGGAAAAAGTGGCTTGAGATGCTCAGCAGAAAGGGAGTTGGGGGTGCTGGTTGGTGCACAGCTGAACATGAGCCAGTGTGTGCCCAGGTGACAAAGAAGGCCAAGGGCTTCCTGTCCTGCATCAGCAATAGTGTGGCCAGTATGACCAGGGCAGTGACTGCTGCCTTGTACTCAGCACTGGTGAGGCTGCACCTTGAGTACTGTGTCCAGTTTTGGGCCACTCACTTCAGAAAGGACATCGAGGTGCTGGAGTGTGTCCAAAAAGGGCAACAAAGCTGGTGAAGGGTCTAAAAAACATGTCCTACGAGGAGCAGCTGAGGAAAATGGGGTTGTTTAGTCTGGACATGAGGAGGCTCAGTGGGACCTCATTACTCTCTACAACTACCTTAAAAGAGGTTGTAATGAGATGGGGATCATTCTCTTCTACATGTGTTAAGCAAAATGACAAGAGGAAACGGCCTTAAGTTGTTCCAGGGGAGGTTTAGATTAGATACTAGAAAAGTTTTTCACTGGTAGAGTCTTTAGACATTGGAATAAGTTACCCAGGGAGGTGGTGGAGTCACTGTGTCTGGAAGTGTTCAAGAAACATCTGGATGGGGCACCTGGGGATATGGCTTAGGGATGGTTATGGTGTTGCTGGGTTGATGATATTGATGGTCTCTTCATGATTCTGTGTGATCCTATGACATTTACTTGTTTTGTGCTTGTTCATTTCTGTCTGTTTGCTTCTGTCTTTATTTCCCTTTTTGTTATATTACATGGGTTATACAAAAAAAGTCATAGAACTTTTATAGCAGGACCACCTTGGATGCAAGGCTCAGCCATGCCCTGAGATGGGTCTGTCGGAGCCAAATGGAACTGGCTGTGCCTGGTACTGGGTAGCTCCATTCACTCCTCACAGAGGCTGCCCCTGCATCCCTACACTGCCAAATCCCATCTGTGTAAACACAAATTTAAATACCAATGTGCACAAACAATACTTGCTGATTTTTTTGACAAAAACAAGGTATACAACTCCAGACCTTGCTCCATTTTCAGGGGTATAAAAAATTCAAGTATCCCAGATGTATAGTGGAACCCACTGTATAGTGAAGTTTTCTGGCTCCTACAATGTTGAATCAAGTAAATGTGTGGTGCTATCCTAACAATCAATGTCGCATCCAGTGTGAAGCAGTAAGAAGTGCAAGGCTAGTGCTTTGTCATGACTCTGTAATTCTTCAAGGACATAACATTGAGGGAATATTCATCAAATTTTGCATAAAAGTCACCCTTTCCTCTTACTTCTTTTTGCATCTGTTAGATTATAACTGCAAGACTTAAAGGCCATTAGTGATGCATGTCGCACTATCGTAAGCCAATTTTGAGTTGGGCAGACTTCAAGGGAAGTTTCCTGAGGTCATTATCAGATGTTTTATATATCATTGTAATAAGAACTGAGTAAGAGATACTGGTTTTTGTCAAAGGTCTCCCTGCTGCTCCCGCCCAAAAGGCACAGAATGGCTTACATCCCCACACCTGAGAGGTAAGTCTAAAAGGCATAATATTGACCCTCATTTTCCCCAGGGCTCCATGTGAGATGCCTCAAATAGGTATATTGTTTTATTCAAAACCAAAAGTTCAGAAATATTTTGAGGGGTATACTGAAGTAGATTTTTTAAAGTGTGAAAACACTGTTATGTTTTTTATTCTCCAATGCATTGCCTGAAGACTTGTTGCAGTTTTTGAGACTGCAAGGGCTACTGAGACAGCAATGAAGGATTATATAGAATGTAGAGAGACAAAACTGTTACACTTCTGTCTGTGTCTGAGGTCTTGGCAACTAGACTCTCTTGAAGGAAGCTGTGTAGAAATGGCTGAAAATAAAGTGAGAGAGCTAACAGTTAAGGATAAGGGATGATCTGGGATCCTATACTCAAAATCACTGCAGTTTTATATACAATGCAGATGTACTCAGGTACTTCTGTCCATAACATTTTGTGATCAAACAGCTTTTAAATTTTGATATTAAGATATGATATTAAGGAAAAAATTTAAGTTTTAAAGACAAAGAAAACTCCAGAGATTAGTATATAAAACAGCAACAGCACTCTGTAAGGATTTAGTGTTTGAAGTAAGTATTACTGTAAAGAGCGAATAGAGAGCTTGGTAACTTTATTTATTTATGCAAGGGATGCTCCAAGGACTGACTCCCCCATGAGCACAGTAAGAATAAGAGCATGAACACGGATTGAACAAACAATGTGCCTTTTCAGGACTTTCAGAAGCCTTTCTCAGAGATACATATGATGTGAAATACAAGAATTCCATACTTAAACACCAACCTAATATTTACAGACTTAAAAATTTCAGCTCAGGTTTTAAGGCATGCAGTAGAATTTTAAATCTTATTGTAGTTTTCATAGCTATTTAACCTGTCAGTGTAATAGCAGCCTTTCTTAGCCATGCTGGATACCACTCTCTGTGAGTGCTGTTAGCAGGTTCTATGGATTTTCTCAGGAGTAAGGCAAATGGCATAATTAACTTCACACCAATGCCCAGTGCTCCCAGAGAGTAAAACTGGGGAACACACATCTTCTAAAAAGACATTCTTACATAGGTATAAAATATTCTTTACCACAATTTCCTGACTGGTGAATTATAAAAAGTGTTCTTGAAATCTTTTTTCTATTCTGATAGCACAGAAATCTACTGGAAATCTACTGGACACTTTAAACTGTCTGGCAAAATAGACACTATCCAGTGCCTATGCAGATTTAACTTAAAAAATTGGAGGAGAACGTAACTGAGCAAGGAAAGAAAAAGCAGAATATCTGTGTTAATGTTTTCGTTTTGAGACCTAGTAACCCGAAACAAATTTTTTTTACATGAAAAGAGGTGGAAAAAAAAGGTGGCTTTATATGAAACCAGAGTTTAGGGAAATTAAGTATTTTATTTATTTTGTAGTTGAAAAAATTGTCTCTTTTCCAGTAAACAATCATTATTTACATTAGAAATATTTTTGAAATCTGCTAGGTAAAGAACTAGTCCTCAGAAAGAAGTAGTGACTTTATTAATTAGTTGAGGCTATAAAGTCTTCCAAATGTAGTGCTTTTCTGTAGATGCTGAAGTTTCCCACTGGTTTTGAAAAAAATTGAGACAGGGTAACAGGACATTCTCACTGACTTTTAGAAGTCAGAAGGAGAGATCAGTCTATTTTTAGGTTATATTACTAAAGGTTTTCAGAATAGCTCTAAATTAGTCCAGTGAATGATCCATCCTGCCTGTCTCATTTGTTGTTATGTGAGGTCGATTGTCCTCTGCAGTACCTATTTCTGTTGACAACTCTATTAGGTTAAAGAGGTTGCCTATTTTTTCAGTGCTTAAAATATGATGAATCACAAAATATCCTGAGTTGGAAGGGACCCACAAAATCATCGTGTCCAATGAAACGAGCCCAGTATTTTTTATACATGCAGTAAAAAATGTTTGACTAGAGAGTTTAATGGGAAAAAAGATTCTATTGCTAACTGTAGGTATCTAATGCCTGTTTGGATATTGTGGAGTATGGATATCAGCTGTTGGAGTTTTTTTAGAATAGGGTTTTTTGCGTGATTGGGGTTGGTTTCTTTTGTTTGTATTGTTTTATTTGTTTGGGTTTTTCCCATGAAAATTCAGGTCTTTAGAAATTCTGGTAGCATACCTGCCAAATTAACCCAGAGGTTCTGTACAGCCTAAGATTTATTAAGAGCTTTGTATTTAGCAGTGAAATCACATAATTTGCTAAAATGGCCTTAGTATAGTTTTCTAGAGGATAGACTTCAGTGCTAATTTAGGTATTAGGATATCTTAAATATCTTAATGCAGGTACATGTGACATGACGTGAAGATTTCCATTGATCATGATGAAGATTTGAAAACCTAGTTCATATACATGTACCTATTCTTATGCCTTTATTTGGGTATGAGATCTGGTGCTGAACCTCCCCAAAAATTAACAAACAAACAAAAAAACACCCAAAAGAAAGCCAACATACTCAAGTCATTAAGAAACAACAAATCTGCTTAAATTTTATGACATGTTTAAATTATTTTCTATTGATAGAGCTAAAATTACTCATTTCCTTTGTTACATCTTTTTGTGAGTACAATTACAGTGCCTAAACAAAATGTTATCACATGATAACTGCAGAAGGAACACCAGAGTCTCCTGAAATCAATGTAATTTCTCTTTGATAATGTAACTAATTTTCTCAAGAGGGTATTGCAATTTGTTAACACACCGATTTATTTTCCTTAAGGGAAAGCTCCAGTTTTCAGTTCTGGTAATTTGTCACCTAGCCACTACAAGAATAACACCTATAAATTTTCTCAGAGACCTTCTCAGTCTAAGCACAGGAAAGTCATTTAGCAATCATAACTTACACTCAGAGGAGGTGCTATGTCAAAATCATGCCACAGGTACTTCTCTAACTAACCTACCCTGCTAACAACTCTCCTTAATGGTTGTACAGCATGTAAACAAAACTGCTCCTGCATACCACATGCTTGTAACAATATAATGTATCTGAACATCACTGGCAATACTTTCTCATTTCTATTTTTTTTCCCAGAAATCCCAAAGCTCCAACTGGCTTACCTCATTTTAAAGCAGAAATAAAGGAAAGAATGAGAAATCCTGTCTATGGAAATCTCACTTTTATGCAGTTTGTGGTAATAGGTGCTAAAACAGAACACATCTTCTTAATATTGATGTTTATATCCTTCTTCATAAATTATTATCATTTCAAAATAAAGGTACCCCCCCTGAAATCATTATACTGAGAGTCATTTTTTTCTTTGTGAATTTGCACTCCAAGCTAGCTTTTCTTTTGGTGTCTTGTTGCTTTAAAGAAGTAGGCAGATGACTATTCTAATAAGAATGTAAATCAATGAAAGTTAAATTAACAAAAATGAAAGATGTATTCTTTTTAGCACTTATTGTTTCCTGATAAAATTAACAAAATGGCAAGTGTGATGATTCCAATTCTCGTAGTATTTTACTGGAAAGCAAGGAAATTTGTTGGAAAGAATTGAACTGTTTCTTCTTGTGGTGGATTGACCCTGGCCATCAGTCAAACACTCACTCAGGCACTCCCTCTCTCCCTCCCTGAGACACTCCAAGAATCTATGGGGAAAAAATAGGAAGACAAAAAAAAGAAAAAAAGAAAAAAAAGAGAAAACTCATGGGTTGAGATAAGACAGTTCAATAAAGCATGACATGGCAAACCAGCAAAGCAAAAGAAATCACTCATTCCCTCCCATAAACAATGGCCAGCCTTTGTCCAAAAAATTTTCCAATTTGGAAGACACCTCCTTTTCCCTGCTACTTCTTTCTTTACTTTTATTGATGAGGGTGACGTTGTGTGGTATGAAACATCCCTTTGGTCAGTTTGGGTCTTTTGTACGTGCTGTGTCCTGTCCCAGCTCACTGCTATTCTCAGGACACACAGACTGAATGAAAAAGGACACTAAGCAACTCTTCATGGTATCCAAAGTTGAGTCACAATGAAGGGGCTAAATACTCTCAGCTCCTGAAAGCTGGAAAAAGCCATATGCACAGTCCATAAATGGTCACCAAGTTGGTGTCTGCCACACACTGAACAAATGCAAAAACTCCTGGACAAATGTGCATGGATGTACAATGTCCCCACATCTGCAAGCTGGACTAACCACCTGAATCAACATGTCTTGATATTAGTAAGTATGTGGGTATGTAAGAGACTGTGTGTGAGTGTTCTGAAATAATCTTCTTCTTACATTGTACTTTGCTGGACTGTTGCAAAATAATATCCTACACAAAGATTGAAATCATTTTAGTAAAAATTATGGTGCTTGATGGCAGCTGATGCTGCGCTTCCAAATTGCGTGCATAGAATTAAACAGGATCAGAAATCTTCTATTACAAAAGTTTTCCAAAGTGGATGTCCCTTTTATGAAACAGATAACTTGTGTAGGTCATTTGATTAAAGAATATAGAAGAGATACCATTCTATATTTTGAGATTAAAAAGTAATTAAATAACTATCATATTCCCCATATTCTCCTGTGAGTGCCAAAGTGACACTTTTGCATTGCCTTCACCTCCATAGCAAGCATCAGCTTGATGCTTCTCCCTCGGGCAGAAAGTGAAACTGCATTTACAAATTTTCTGTCCAAAAAACTGAACAGTTATTTCACATGGGACTTTTTTCTTCTTCCAAAATATTCATCCTATTTTCAATAACAACATATTTAGTAAGTAATCATTTTAACTTTTATTTTAGTCTCGTCATGATGCTATCAGCAGCGCTGGAGGAAAATGGTTTTAAAGTCAGATATGTCTTCAATGGCTTGAAGAAACCATAACAACTGTAACCAGGACAGTTTCTTCCTGTTCAGTTCCTAGACTGTTCAGGAAAAAAATAGTCATCCACCCTTAGTGGGAGACAATATATTCACGTTCTGAAAATCTACATGGAGAGTCAGGTTTATCTAATCAAAGCCGGAAACGAAATCCTGAAGTAATAAAATTTCTTAGTTGATACAAACACTCGATGTCTTAGTAGATGTAGATAAAGTAGATATAAATTATGGGTATAGTGGTAACAACACCCAAAATCCCCACAAAGTTAATATTGCAAATTGAACTTTCAAATTGAAAAAGAAAAATGCAACAGAGCTTGTACTTTATCCAAGATAACTCCTCATACATATGGTAAACTTTTTGCTTGAAGTTCACTTGTATTATATCAGAGATGTAGAGTTCACTCTTGTTTATGAAATATGATGAAAATATTTCCACAGGAACAGATAGTCCTGCTGTCTGCATTTCTAGTGCTTGTCTTTCCCTGTCTCTTATCAACGTAGAAACCAGAACTGAATAAAAATTCACCTGGCCACTCAGGACGGTAGTGTGATTAGTTACCCATAAAAAGAGTTCCTTAGCAATTTCTGCTTTCATGGCAGCTATAAAATGGTACAACAAAATAACTTCAGAGAAAGTTTGCCTGTAGGATAGAGAGCCTTTGCTCATATTTTATCTCAGGAGCATTACCCTCTTTATATTTAAAATATTGCTATGGATAAAGCAGAGAATACCACCTCTCTGAATGAAATAAAGGATTTGTTGCTACCCTAAATAAAATATTAGCAACCTAAACAACCTATAATTTATTAAAAGTTATTAGTGTTCCAGTTACACTATACTTCTCTAACTTCATTTATACAGAAAAGTCATTATAACATATTCAAAATTCATCCATAAGAAAACGTACTAGTGTCTCCATCTTTATTTCAGTCTTATTGTCACCCTTTCAGTGTGCTCTGATAAGACTGGTGTTGTCTTCCTTGCGCAGCGAGGTGATGGTTTGTACATGTTATCAAGAGTCCCAAGTCTACACAAGAAGTTTGACATTGGAGAGGAGGATTGCTTCATCCTCACTCCTATAGTCTGACTGGGGCTATTTTTACAAGTTTTCTCACTCCAGCCTTCCTGACAGTCATTGGTATCCAAAAGTAAAGTTCAAAGGTTGCCCAAAAGCATCCCCCAACCTCGACAGTAAGTGAGGCTATCAGTTGCTACAGTATGACCATTTTGCTTGGCCAGGCCTTTATTCTGTGTATCATTCCTTGAACTGAAGGCAAAGCAGTTATTTCAGTGATAGACAGTTGTTACAGCAAGGTAAAACACACCTAGTCTAAAGTGAGCTTTGACTAGTCCTGAGACCCTACACAGTAAAATCAATACAAAGTCTGTCTTCTTGCAATAAAAAATAAATAGATAAGTAATATTTCACAAGTTATAGGCATGCACAATAGTTTACATAATTCTTCACTCCTGGACTCAAATCTGGAATGAGAACAGCAGCTTTCTTGGTGAAGAAGCCTGATTTGGAACAGAGAACAGCTTGACTCAGAATCTCTGGTGTGCTGACAAGGATGCTAATCAATCTGAACTGCTTGGTTTAGTGATAATTTGTCCTTGACTACAAGAACAATATACACATTTTGTCTATGGCATGAAAAACATCTCAAAAGCTTCATTCTCAAAATATTTAAAATGATATTTACAGAAGAAGGAAAAGATGTATTTTTAATGCATAACAGTCCCTTTTTAAGTCAAGTCCTTTTCTTTACATGTGGGAATTAAAGTAATTATAGCATGAGAATATCGGAATAAAGAGAGAAAAAAAAAAAAAGGAAACCCATTCAGTTTACCTTTAGTCAAAAAAATCTAAATAGTTTTGTAGAAAATTAAATATATATTAGTGACAGTCAGATAGAATGATAGTTATATTCTACCAAACTCATGACTTAAACAACTGAGAAGAAAATCCAAAACTAAAACTCAGATCAAGATTATTAAGAGTCAGAAACATATGTAATTTTTCCAGGTGTTAAAAATAATGCTACAAAGCCTTCTACTTTCTTCATCACAGTATATCAAGCTCCTTTGATGTTTTTATTGGCTGAGATTCCTAATATCCTTGTTTGGTAATCACTGTCACTTACAGTAGCAGATGTCTGAATTGAGGAGGCAATTCGTTAAATTCTGAGTAGCAAATTACAGTCATACCGTACAGCTTGTTAAATGATTAGTATAATCATATACTTATTCTTAGATGTTTCACTTTTGGAAGAGGTGAAATGTTTTGAAAATCTATTTTTCAACATGGATGTGTAGAGCTGTAATATAGTGTAATGAACAGATCAAACTTATTTTCAAGTTATTAGTAATCAATTAATTTCCTAGTCAACATGAGCATGCAAACATTTCAGAACTTTACAGTAAAATACTTCAGGAACATATATTTATTGCAGGAATGTTGTTAAAAATCCCAGGCATTTCTGGAAACAAGCTTTATGAAACATATGAGTAACTAAAAATAATTTAATAACTGTTTTCTTTAACTGAATAACTGAAGATGAAAATTCATATGTAAAAGTATGAAATATGTCTGCCCAAATATATCTTTTCTTGCAGGTGCTAAAAGAAAAGAAGGCTAAGACGTACCTATACATCAGTTTTGTAGACACCAATTAATCACCTAGATACTTTCTTAAAAGAGCTTCATGGGCACATTCATGCAGTTCTAGCAGCTAATTCCTAAAACTGTAGAGTGTATGTCTCTCATCCCGAAATGGTATTTTTTTGTGTCTAGAACCTGCAGGGTTTCAGCCTTTGTTAGAACATTAGTGACATAGGAAAAAAACATTTGACACCATTAGAGAGCATTTGAATTTCCTGGCAATACCAGCTGTGCTAACTGTACTATTTTTAAAAAGCACAGAGAAAAATAAATGCTAAAGCACTGAAAGAATCACTGATAATCTTCCCTCAGTGAAATAACAAGTATGACAGAATTATTGCCTTTGTCTTGGAATACCACTTCCTTTTAAAGTCAGAACTTCATTTGGCTATGCATTTCCTTTGCAGGTATGCATGTATTAGAAGGAGAGGCATAGAAAGAAGTAAGATTGTGAGAACAGATTTCTTAAAAGTAGTATCTTATTAAGCCGATTTTAAAAACATAAAAATAATTAAGATTTTATACTTGATTTTTCATTTGGTTTGTGTCCCCATGGTGTGTACAATCAATTACTCTGAACATGACAGTAACTTATCTCACTTACCTATTAAAATTATTGTACTCTAACTAAAACATGACGTACAAATAGAAAGATTATTTCTAATTTTATTTAAACAAGAAAAAAAAACCTAACACCCTTCCCCCCACATATAATTCAACCCACATATCTGACCTTCAGAGAAGTAAAATTAAAATCTGAAGATAATTATGAAGCAGAGGGATAAATTAATCTACAAATTAAAAAATCAGTTAGGCTTGTCAAGTCAAGAAAATCAAAACAGCATTGAAAGTAGAAGAACATGATGCATCCTGCAAAGAAATGAGAACAAATATTAAGAAAGCACTTATTGATAACAAGACAAATAAAACAATTTAATTGTATACATTTCATTCTATAAAGAAAAAAAATTTAGTTAAGCAATCAATTGTACAGCTGTTGAGACAAATGCTTGCTGTGAGTTAATCAAATTTCAAAGCCTGCACTTCTAAGAATTTCACCAGAACATTCAGAAACAGGAGACTCTGTGAGCATTCTGTATATCATAATCTTAAAAAACTTTTGTCTTTTTAACCTGTTCTGGAAGTCTACAGAGAGCACCTACACCACAGAAAAAAATCTACAAAACAGCATTTAATTACTAGACATAAGATTAATTTTAAACATAAAAAAAAGTTTGTTTCATCCTAAATTTACACTTCTCATAAGAGGATAAGGCATTCTCAGCTTTCACAGAAAAGTAAAGAAAATCTTTCATTATCAAAGACTTAATCTCACCTCATGGGTTGGAGTAATGAACACAAGCTGTCAAGAACAGAAAAAATATCTTCCTAAAATCCTTTTTATCATCTATTTTGCAAACATCCAAATATGTTCAAACTATTTTGTTCTATTTTGTTTTGCTATTATGCATTATCTAAGAAAAAAAACCAGCAAAAACTTTGCTAGGTATGTATTGAAATTTCCTTTTTGAATAATGGCAGAGTACATCATAAGAGGTTCCACAAATCCTGGCTTGACTTTTTTCCCAAAAGAGAAATACCCAGTTAAAGGGATGTTTCCTTTTGCCACCACATCTTGGGGATATCATGACTGCCAAACTCATGTAGGCTATTTATTTTTCATATATTATACAGCACAGTTTACTCATTAAAATGTTTAAATCTAGACTGAAACTAAATTAGTACACCTGTTCTGTTCAGTTTAATTTTTATGTTAGTGGTATTCTTGTGCTAGTGTTCTTGCAGGAGCTAATTTGTCTAAAGTGTTTGGGCTTTGGGTTTGTTTGTTGTTTTTTATTAATTTCTGTTTTTCTTTTCCTGATATTTAAACCTCACCTGCTTCACTTCCTTCCATTATGATTTTTTTTTTTTTTCCCAAATGTCATACAGCATTGTCATGGTTTGACCCACCACAGCATGAAAGTCATAATGGATAGTTTTACAAAGAGTTTATTCTTTTAAACATATTATTTTGCTTAGGATAATATTGAAAACCTTTTTGAAACACAAGAGCTGTCATAAGAAGAGTATTTGCAAATTAAATAATATATGTAAATTGTCAGAATTTTCCTCCTTGCCTAACACAATATTGTTTCTTTTGTGATTACATGTTAATGAACCTTTATTGGTATTATTATTATCTATTTACTTCTCTATTATTACTCTTACTTCATCTCTTCACCTTTTCCTGTCTTCTATGTCAGATTTTTCCAATTCTGTACTCTCAGTCTCTCTCTCTCTGAGTTTTCTTGTCTTGCTTCTTATTTCTTTTCTTTTTTTTAACTCATACAACACAGACCAAGGAAAAAGAGCAGGGTGACATCTGGGTGCATGTCAAGTACTGTATTTAGTGAAGTAAGAGAAAGAAAAATACATATGTTTCTTACAGGAGAAAGTTTCATGAAGGATGCCTGGACTTCAGGTGGCTCTTTTGAAAGCTGTTTATTGCATAGGTGAAGTTACGGCATTTCAGGGAGTGGGTATCCAGAGCCAGCCCTACAGCTGTCAGCTCCAGCTGTAAGCATACCTGAAGCCACCTTCTGTTCAAGTTACGAAGCATTATATACTTTTCTTTGCAGAGTATCTTAACACATAACAACCAATAAGCACCATACACAATACCTTTACATTTGCCTATAGCCTATCATAGCTACTACCATCACCATATTATAGTCATTATTATCCAATCACAAGAGTAAGTATGTTACAATTTAAGCTTACAGTGGAAAATTCTCAGACCTTTCTTCTTCTTGCTACATCAACATTTCTTGTTTGCCTGCAATATCTCTCTTTTTGGTAAAGACACGTTTTCTATTTACTTATGCTCTTCTTGAGACTTATTTACTTGGTGAAAAACACGTCTTTGTTTGTAGTCACATACCTTTGTTCTATTCTTAAAAATCTCCTTCCAGCTCATCTCCAACCTTTGCCTTCTCAGTTACTCATCAGTGTTTCAGCAAAACATCTTTTACTCTATATCAAAACTTGCTTTCATTTCTATCTCATCCTCAGTTTCTACATTCAGAGGTCTTTCTGCCAAGCCTACATATCTGTGAAACTTTCTTACCAAACTTTCATCCTCCCCAACAGTTTCTAAAGATATTGTAGGTCCCCAAATTATTTCTAATGCACAAAGATGTCTGTCTTCAAGTGAACGTCTTTCACTGAAGAGTAGAACCACAGAAACTTAAAATCTAGATAGGTTCAGTATGATTGCAGTAATTAATGGGAAAAAAATTGTAAAGAGTAGATGAGCACAAATTTGCAATAACTAGACCACTTAAAAAAAATTTAAAAAACCTCTACCAGTATAGGAAGTCACAAGAATTTAGGAGGTTATACTTTTTTTTTTTTAAATTTCCTTCACTTCATTTGTACTACCAGTTGCTCTTCACAATAGGTTGTCAGCCAACACAGATGCAGACCTGTCATTTGTACATTCTTAAGTGGTCAGAAAGGTCATGAAACTGTAACAAGTATTCCAAGCCATTTTTGACAGAAACATATTTTTCAGAGTTGATTGGTCACATTATTCCGATCTTTTGGAACTGTCTTCCTTTGGTCTTAATGTGGGACCCCTCCAGTTACAGGGGAGATAAAAGAGACTTAGAAATAGCATGCTACTTTCATACGCCATGTATTCCTTACAATTTTTCAAAATGATTACCAGTGACTTTGATCACCTTAAAACTTACAAGATATAATATTAATAATGCTGGTCTGCATTGGTATTAAAAACTGCATGTTTTTAATACATTGAAAATTTTATGTATGCATTAAATGTTTTTAATGTATTAAAATTTCCTTGTTCAGAATACTGAAAATCTCAGTTTATTGCAGGAAGGAAATTTTGTGGTTATATGCTCCTCTTCAGTTCCAAGAAATGAGACTCAGAGATTTTGTACTGAATAAAATATGCTAAGAAAATTGGTAGATTACTGCAATAAAATGACAATAATTTTATAACACAGCTAAATACATAAATACTTTATGTGCTTATAGAAGAGAGTTAAGGTGTTTTTCTAGCCAAACCCCCCAGAGATATGTTACTCTGAAGACACCCTTGCTCACCAGCCACTTGAAAGTTCCCCATAACAATTTTAGCAGTGACCATTAAAGGTAAATTCTGGCCCTAGCTAATTTGATAGTTTACTATCAAGATAAGGAAGATAGCAGAGGAATGGATCTCATAACATTCATAGTTTCCACAGTTCAGTTCAATAACTAATTTCCACAAAGAAAATTAGTATTCCACTAGTAATAAATATTCAAATATAATTATTTGTCTATTCAAAAAATATCCCAGACATCAGATCTTGAAAGCAGGGACAGATTCTCAGAACATCTGGTATGGGCCTACCACAGAGCCAATTACAACCCAAACAGATGCAGTGGGCTATGGCCAAACATGGCAATGCAGAGAGAAACTGAGCGATAATCCTTGGCAGGAGTGATGAATCAACAGATGACTGAAGAACAATATCTGCAAATGCTGGAGAGGTGTAGAAGATTATCAATCTATTTGTATGGAAGCCTTTGCTGATAACTGGCTTTGAAGCCCACCCAATCAGAGACCAAGGGAACACTGTCAAGCATCTGTACAACATACGTAGAGCCAGGGAGGCCAGAGGTGTCATATGCCTGCATGGAGCTTTACATGGACACATGGAGGGCTGCGTCTCCTCAGGCTGTGCTATTTCCATTCACCAGTGTGGTGACTGGGACAGGTCTCAGCTAACTGTATCTGTGCCCATGAGGGTGTGTGTATGCACGTGGCTGTAAAACTTTCCCAGCTTCTCTCTTGCTTGGTCCACTTCATAAATTGAGTTAGTAGTACCACATTATTTGGTGTTCCTTTTTCCTCCATGACAGCATAACCTATCACTCCTATTGCTATTGCCCTGCCTTCAGCTTCTGGGAGTTGCTGTGTGCTACTGCAATAAATAAGACAGCACTTCAGTTAATTTAAGATGAAACTAGAACTCCTAATGAAATGTTATCCTATTATTGATTTCATTTAGGCTTAGAGACAGTTTTATACCTGCCATATAAATGAGTTATACAAATTTCTGTGTTTCTCTGGATAGTTTGAAGCATGGTGCATCTTCTATTTCTTCAGTATCATTCCAGTCAAGTTAGGAATGAAGCCTCCTTTTGTGTAGGCATTGTTTTGCTCTGACAGTCAGAGAAGATTAAGAATAAATAGAATCTCCCACAGATGACCTCTATTTTTAATAACAAATGTAAATGGAGCAGAGTATTGGACTTGTTCATCCTCAGGTCACTATAGTTAAGTCCTCAAATACTCATGATTAAGATGAAAATAGGTTTACATGTGGTAGGATCAACAGGGCACTTTAGGTTGGATACTCTGATCAACTGTATGAATTAGGCCATGAGATTGCCCTTGATTAATACCAGTTTCACACACAATAACCACAAATTAACTACTTTCATGTCAATCGTTAGAGTTACTGGGGATTTAAGAATATATTTGACAATGAGAAAGGAAAATATCATGACCATTTTCAAGAAGGAGAAGAAGGAGGATTTTGACAATGACAGGTCGGTCAGTTTATTTTAAATTAACAAATTATTCTGGAAAATATATTCAGACATTTCAAGGACAAAAAGGAGAAGTCAAGATGGATTTACTACAGGCAAACCGTGCCAGACCAACTGGATTTCCTTCTATGATGAAATGAGTGTTTCGGTGGAGAAGGAAAGAAAAGTGGATATTGTCAACTTTTACTTTACCCAGATTTCTGATATGAACACCCATGCTTGCATTATCTCTGGAGACACACTGACAAGAGATGTCCTGGACAGATGGACTAGTAATAAGTGTGGAACTGGCTAAACATTTTTGCTCATATCATTCTGATTAGTGGTGTAGAATCCTACTGATGACAAGTTATTAACCACCCTCAGGGACTCCTACTGCTTAATATTTTTATTTGTGACCTCTCAGCAAACCTGTGGATCATACTACACAGGGGGAGGATTGTTATCTGTCAAAGGCATGGTGTTGAGGAAGTTGAGTTTCTTTTGATTTAAGGGAATATTTTACTCACCTACCTGATGGGAGGTACTTTTCCTGGAGGTGCACAGAGAATGGAGTAGAAGCAAGAAACCCAATTTGTGTCAATCTAATTAGATAGAATGGGGAAAAACTATCACAAAATTGATAGCTGGGTATTGCCAAGGGAGGCTGTGGATTTTCTTTCCATGGAAATGCTTTAAATTTTACCTTAATCAACCTGATGTAAGATCTAAGCCACCCCTGCTTTGAACAGAATATCACAGCGAAGTACCAAATTACCTGTGTATGTTTCCATCTAGCTAGATTATTTTATGATTCTGTGATGGCTTTGTACAAAATAGCTTGAAGGGGAAAGGAAAGCTGCTTTAATTTTTCGGCTGTTACCAGTTTACCACAACCTATGGGAAATTATAACCGAATAAAGTGGCCTTTCTTGTAACTTCATGTTATTTACATTTCTCTTCTTGCTTTCACTGCTAACAGAAACTAAACCATAGTTAAATTTCTGCTCTTCTTTACAAACTCTGTCAAGACTTTTCTTTCAAAAGTTAAGTGAAGGTTCCTTCTTGTATATGTTACAAATTGTCTGTTCATCTTTTCTATTGCCTTTACTATTCTAGTGGCTTTTTCTCCTGAATCCTTCTTAAAGTTTTGGAGTGGAGGCAAAAAAACCCGGCAAAATGCTCAATTGAAAATTGTGCTGTAGTCAAATAAAAGGATAATGCTTTCCTTTTGTTGCTGTTTTTCTACTATAAATTAAAAAACAGGAATATGATTTCTTTTAGACAGAATGTTTACCTGATAGGTGAAGAAATATAAGTTACAATATCCGTCTCAAGAACTTTTTGTGTGTTTTAATCCAATTGCAATGTACAAAGTCACTAGGACTGTTCTGTAGTGCCTCCTCCAGTAAAACATCAAAGAGCTAGCCAAGATTTCATGGCAGGATAGAATGTTTGGTTATTGAATTAGTATTATTCCTAGAGCTGATGTCTTCTTTCAGAAACAACATCACTTGAAATGTGAATAACTAATAACGTGCTCTTTAAAATAATTGTCAATATATGCACATGAGAGTAGCTGCGATCTGACAAATGAACATTTATCTAAGCTTTGACAGACTCCTTTACACGTGTGTGCAATTTCCATAGTGTCAAAGAACAAGAAGAAACAAAGGGAAGGAAATTACACTGTGCAGGTTGAGAGGGAATGAAGGGCAAACCTACGAATAAAGCACTAGATTCATGATTTTCAGTCCCCAGTTGTATTTCTCAGACCCTTTTCTCCCACACTGAGAACCCCAGAGGTGTTACACTAGATGAAGAGAGAAGACAGTTTTTGAAGTGATAGTCAGTATTGCCAACACATGACACCATCCTGGAGATAAAAAGAATCAGAAATACTGGTTAGCAAAATACCCACTATATCCTTACTGGTCCTGCAGCTGAGCCAACTTTACACAGCTTACACAAAAACCTATCAGGATTTTATGAGGCCACAAGTAGAGGCTTTTTACTGAAACTTCTCTAGCTCTACAAGACTACTTCTTATGCTTTTTTTCATGTCACCCTTCACAATTTTTCTGTCATCATCATATACGCATTTCTTCAGTCAGCTAACCTCTTTTTCACCATTTATAGTTTCTGAAAACCATTTCTTTTTTTACTTTTTTATATCAAGGAGTTATAGGAATCAATAACTAAAAACAATACTAGCTTTCAGAACACTTTTTTTGCAGATTTGCTCTGATCTGGCAAGATTATATGTTTTAGCATTTCTTGTAGTGATCCACAAAAGTGGGTATTGCAGACACCTTGATCTTTTCAAGAATCCTAGCTTCCCACTTGTCATGTGTTTTCACACCCAGGAACCTGTTTCTAAGATGTATACGGAAGCCCACACATGGCCGTACACATTAACATCTTTTCTGAGCTGTATCTTTTGGTCTACAGAAAGGAGTTGCATTCATTTATGCTCCATAGTTGAGCTATTCCTTCAGACTTCAGAGGTGGATAATGTGATTATATCTCATCATATCTTTCCCCACAAGACATTTTGTTATAAGTGTGTTCTTTTAATGACAGTAACAAGTTCTTACACTTGTTCTGGGATGTAGTCCATTTGTTTCTTTTTTTTAAAAAAAATTTAAGACTGCCAAGTACTGAATTAGAGGGTCCTATTTAATATCTGAAACTTCCCCCTCCCCCTCTCCCTCCCAACTTGTCAATTAAGATTAATTTGCAATAGTTGGTAGAACACTGATGCTTTAATTAGATTTTGGAATGTGCCAGTTAACATAATATTATTTTTTATTAAACAGATGTTATTTCAATACTGTTTATCATTTTTCTGTCTAACATATGCTTTCTAGTATGAGATCTAGCATTTGCTCACAAGGCACATGCAGTTCATCCTGAAATTGCTCATGTCTCATTTTTAATGTGCTTTGGAAAGACTGACTACAATTTGATTAATGTCAGAGATAGATCCAGAAGTGAACATCATCTATTGGCTGCTCAAACTGGTTGTATACTACACCTTCTTATGCCACAGTGATTTAAAAATTTCTTAATTTTTATCAAAAATGGAACTTCCTTTCCTAAGGACTTGCCGTGCTGCATGTACTATTCATTTTGCTAAACAGGCCTGCATGAACTTTGGGGATGCCTGACTGACTCCCAACTCCATGACACAGATCATCTTTGAAGCAAGACTCTGACAGTTATTTTATTGGTCTCTTTCTGAGCTCACTTCTGGGGTCAATTTCATTTGTCCTCCCACTTCTGGGATGGTTGTAGTCCTTTCTGGTATGGTTTCAGAAGTATATCTGCTGTTATAATATCAAAAAGTTTGTTTCATTACAATAAATTTGCAATCTGTGATATTATGTATTGCTGCTTTTTTTGGTGTTGTTTTTACAGATTGTTGCTGTAATTGCTTACTGCTATACTTTTGATCACAACTACTATTTACTGCTGGTAATAATTCGTAATAGCTTGATATATACATGCACTTTATTAATCATAGGTATTATTGCTAATGATTTTTGTGGCAACACAGTAAAGAAATTTATATCATAAAACCTCCGTGTTCTTGTGTATTACAGAATCTTCTGACCCATTCTCTTGATCTCTTATACACCCAAAGGCCAGGCAAACCTTTAGGTCATGACAGGCCAGGATAACAGATACAAAGCACGGTAATTAATCCATGACACAGCAGTGCTGGATGATTCACCTTGTTTCAAGATCACACAGGAAAAATTTCATATCCCTGAACATACCCATCTCCCACTAGTTTAGAGATCCTAGACTATCATGAACAGTGGCTTTACTAGCAAGTAAGGGCGATGTTGAGTGATACTTTGCAGAGTCAGATCAGGCCTGGACAGCATGGCTTTGTGAAAGGCAGGTCCGACTTGACCAACCTGATCTCCTTCTATGACAAGGTGACTTGCCAGCTCCTGATGAGGATTCTTGAGTTTAAGAGTTTATAACATGCTTTTCTATGCAGTGGTGCCTGTACTGTTAATTTTGAAGCTTTTTTTGATAGCTTTGGGACATTTGGAAGGATCACAATATTCTTAAACACAAAATTTCCAAACCTTTTAAGTTCTCTTCTTTGTTTTGTCTTAAATGTAGCCCTTTGATCTTTACTTTACCTTTTTTATGCTGGGATGTGTCCAAAGTCTCATTCTAGTTGGTAATCCAGGAGCAAAAATTTGAACTTTTCACTCCAGCTTTCTTGGCACATAATACGGAACAAAAACAGAACCACAGTCTATCTTATTGTGAGACAGACTTAAAAGTAGGTCAAACTCATTTAACAAATTTATTTCTCTCTACTGAATATAAAACAAATCTAAACAGAGGAGCTTGAAGTACATATCAATATTGTGTTAGTTAAATACAGTTAGTGTGGAAAAACACAATAAGAAATGCTTGTTTCTTAGAACTGAAAAATCACAGTATTGAAAAAGTGCAAGGCACTTTTTTCTGAGTTTCTCTCTTCTGTGATACATCTACATTACATATTTTAACATGATGGCAAATTAAAAAAAAAAAAAACAAACAAACCCAAAACTCAAAAACAAAATCAAACCAAACCAAAAAAGCAAAACTAAAAATCAGAAAACCTAGACAACAGAAAGTAGCAGGTTTTATAAGCCGTATATGAACATTTTTTATGGCATGCACACATGCAAATTTATGATTTGCTGCATTTTAGTGGTTTTAATTAATTTTGAAAACTACAGTTCAGTTATTGGTGGGTGCTGATTTTTTTTTCTTTTTCTCTGATTATCCTTTGTTTGGAATGCATTTGTTTTTTTGTTGTTGTTTTTTTCATAAGTCCCAAGTAACTGATAAAGAACATTTTTAATTTGTTACAGAAAACATGGTTAAATAAGCTTACTTAGAGATAAGATTTTGGATAGGCACATGAAGTGCCTCAGCTTTGGATAAAAAATAAACAAACAACTAGCATAAGCTTCTAAGCCTTTAATATGGCATTTGCATACTATATTATCAAAGGATCATGGAATCTCAGAATAGTTTGGGTAGGAAGTGACCTTTAAAGCTCATCTACTTCAAGCCCCCTGCAATGAGCAGGGACTTCCTCCCCTAGATCAGGTTCTTCAGAGCCCCATCAAACCTGACCTTGAATGTTTCCAGGGATGGGGCATGTACTACCATTTTGTGCAAAATTTTCCAGTGTTTCACACCCTCATTGCTAAAAAAATAATAAGTCTTCCTTAAGAACTAGGAAAGTTGCCTTTAAATAATTTTAACTTTGATTCCAAAAAAAGTGAGTAGTATGTGATGATAATTTATGTGGCAGTGTATGCCTAATTTTCTGTGACAACATAACATGAAAAAGAATGCAGTTTACATTATGAGAGTCAACATCAATTCACCTAGGGATATTGTTCACAAGAAATTAATGAAAAAAATAGTGGTGAATTAAATATTTGTGGAAATTATTTTAGTATAAGACTTAGCAAATAGTTCATTGATGTATGTTTTCCATGCCTGTTGCATCTTTATTTGCTAATGATTTTTTTTTCAGTTTTATGGGAATATTCAAAATCAGACTAAAATGCAGAAAAGACTATAGCAAAGCTATTCAGGCTGTGAGAGTACCAATTCTAAATAAAAATTTGTTACTTGTCAGAAGTAGTGCATTCAAGAAATACACTGTAAGCAAAAATCAAGCCTGAGGCAATCAAGATTTCTCATTTGTACAAAATTATTATATTTCTGAAACCAGAGATTAATCAATACAAAATGCCTTAAGAAGTTTGATTTTTCTATTAATTTCATTAGTAGCAAAATCCAGATTTATATGTAAAAAACACTCTGAAAACGTTAAGTGAAGTCCATGATTCATTGCATGTTATGATTCCACACCAGAACTATCACCCCCCAAGTTGCTACTGCTGCACATTGTTTCCTTTGATGTGTTTTGCCAGTGTTAATGAGTTGTCTTAGTGAATAGCAAGGGTTGCTAGATGACAAAAATGGTTAATTTTAACCAAATTCTAATCTCATTTCCAGACAATGTGAAGCCCTAATGTAGTATACCATTTAAAATTTTTGGTATTATTTTCACAGTATAATCGGATGTTATTGTACAAAAATGTTTCTGTCTTTTCTTTTTCCTGTAAACAATTAGGGTACTGCTGGTTAGTTTGTGTTTTTCTTCAATTAACTCCCCTTTTTATATAATGTTCTTTGTAATTTTGTTTTTTTACCCTGTAAACTAATTTATTTTAAATATTAAACTAAAGCTTTTCCAAAGCCTTGCTGCATCAACAAGTTTCTACTCATGACAAATTTTTAAGAGTTTTCTCATGCCTAAGAGGGTATTAGGTTCCTTAGAGAGGGATTTAAATATATCTCAGGTTTCAGATTTTCGGATTCAAAAGGCAATGGAAGGAGTTGTAACTGTTGTGTAACCTTCCAGGTAGTTTGTAAACCATTTCCTCTGTGCAGGGCAGAGAGGGAGGTAACTATGTCATGACTAAGGCACGGACTCAGACCGGCAGGGAATCTGAGGCATTTATTCAAAGAAACAAGCTGCTTTTATACACTTCTTCAAGACCTGGTACTTCCTTATATGGTATTTTTCACTAAGTGACCTATCACACATTGCCATGTCAGTAACACACTTTCTTAATGTCCTTATATGGGGGTGATCACACCCTGCCCACTCGTCTGGCAGCTTCTGGCAGACTCCTCTCCGCAGGGCTCTGCCATGTGGCATCTCCTCCCCACAAGGTCAGGTAGAGAAAAACTTCTTTGTGCCGCTGTGGCGTTCTGCAGCTGAGTCCCACAGCCTGTAGCTCAATTCCATCCTATCTCTCCCCATAAGAGAGGATCTTTATCTGTTACAAACATGAACGTCACACTACACAGGAGGTTTTTTGTTTCTAAGAAAGATGGCAGTTGTCCTAGCAATACACTGTATGAATCCATTGCCTGAATTGCTACAAAATAGGACGTTCTCCACAATTTGTTCAACATTCCTCATAGTAAGAAATAAATCCTCTCTATAGTGATCTTATTAGGGAGCTTGGTTAAGGATTCATAAATCATATTTGACATCTAGAAATGTATTTGGACTGCTAGTACATTAAAAATCCTCAAGAAAAAAAATAGAACAAGAAATCTAATGTTAGACAATGTATTGGTTGTTTCTTTAAGCTGAAAATTAAATCTCAGGAGAAGGCAGAAATTTATTATGTATTCCCACAGTGGTGGAGTATAGTAGAAGTTTCAAAAAGTTTCAAAGAAGTTTTCAAAAAGTTCAAAGCAGTGAAATCAAAACCAAAAATTCATAGAGGATAATGCATTTTATTTCATGTTGTCTATGGTATCAGAACTAAAAATACTATTGTATGCTACTAAAAACATCTATATAGTAATTTTTAAAATAAAAATTAATACACAGCACATTTCAAAAGATAAATCCCAAAAGGTTC
The DNA here is from genome assembly GCF_017639235.1 of Corvus kubaryi. Classification (NCBI taxonomy): domain Eukaryota; kingdom Metazoa; phylum Chordata; class Aves; order Passeriformes; family Corvidae; genus Corvus; species Corvus kubaryi. The sequence continues at coordinate 39,215,050 of NW_024580667.1, read as the reverse complement.
TTCTGCTGTAACCTCATTCATATTTTTGGCTAAAGGTTTTACCAAATAGACAATACAATGATATTTATTTTTTTTCAATTGCGTTAACTAGAACCATAATAGAATTCCATGCAGTCTTTCAGCTCTAATATATGAAGTAGAGAATATAGACACATGAATAAACCAGTTTATTTCAGCAGATGGTTCTTCAAATTCAAAGGTACAAACACATGACCCACCTGCTTGAGTCAGTTTAATTCTACATAAATTGAGTAATTTTTCTCCCAGATTGATGTCTCACCTTCAGTTAAAATGCTGGGGATATTCAGGACAGTGATACAGCTTCTAGAGTACGTATCTCAATCTGTCATGCAGGATTCATCATAGATGGTTAAAGTGAAGTCAGATCCCTTCTCCAATGTGATGCTTTGATTACAGTCTGGTCATTATGCAAATGTTCTAGATGGCTAATTTCTCCTTACAAGCAGTGATGTACACTTTAAAGCCCTGTGCTTTAAAGTGTACATCACTTCTGTGATGTGTTTTCTTCATGTCTCATTTGCATATCTAGACCCCCTTCTGACAAAAGGGTATACATGAGATTACTAAAGACATTTCTTAATGCAATTTGGAAGCCAATGCACCTCTACATCCCTCTGAATGTCAGGCTAAGAACTGCTGAGCTGTTGATACCATTTCCCTGGGCCCCATTTTCACAGTCAATGCTAGGAGGACATAGTCACCAATGTATATTTCTCCAATCTTGACACCATTCTAATGCCTTGATTTTCCATTCCCATCTGCTCTACCATGCCTCTACTCTGTACTTCTCTAATGCTTACATAAATTCTGTTATTGTTTTCTATTTCTTTTCCCTGCCATCATTTTTAACTCCAAGGCTAAATTAAAAATGTTTTGTGTATTTCTACAATTTGTGGAACTCAAATTTCATCTCAGAACCTTCATAGAGATGCAAGACAAAAGAGCAAAGGCAGCAGGTGTAGACAGCAGTATGCCGATAGCAGAAAAGTTGCTAATTAACAGTGATTGGTCTTCACAGAGATTTAGCTGACAGTTGTCATGCACATTTATGAAGAATTTATTCCCTAAATACACCTTTAAACTTTTAAAACTAACTACCTGTTGGATGCCAATGCAACACAAATTTCACAAGTGGGTGGAAGGCATATAGACCTTGGCAGTATTTCTCTCCATCAGTGCAAAGGCAGACTAAAAAATTTCTCTAGTTGTTCCTTTACTAATACCATCCATTCTTAAAGAAAAATGTTACTGGAAAACTTTTAAATATAAAAAGCATGAAGTTATTTTGCATTCAGGAAAAAAAGTGGGAAAAAACCTAACTCCTCGCTGTCAAAACCTCTGTAAAATAAATCTACTTTTAAAAGTCCAAGAGAGGTTAAGTAGAAATCTCTTGGTCAAAGCAACCATTTGAGTTATGTATATTCCGACTTCGTTTTTCCTCACTGTAAGCAAATTGAGAACATTTACCAGTATCTGAAAAGGCTTCCCTCTTCTGAGTTATAATTCTTAGATATGATTTAGTTTCAGTGAAACATCTGTTTTGTCTCATGCTCTAAAATTACCCATTTATATTCATAACTTGCCTTTTTGCACCCTTATGTGAGTCCTTAAGGACTCAGGGCTCCAGATTTATACTATATTATTCATGGTATGAACAATATCAGAAAATCACTGCAACCTACATAGTGCTGTGCTGAGTGAGGGCTTCTTGGGGATCAACATCAGCTGCAGGTAGCAAATGATCTTAACACTTCACCAAATCATCAACAATCCTCCTGATCCTGGCAGTTTTCTTGATGACTTCTGGAAGTACGTGTACCTGGAAACAATCAATGGACTTGCTTTCCCCTTGCTAAAGTGTCAAAATAGCAGTTTTCAGCACATCCAGGCTTCTGCCTTAAAAGTAAATATGTTCATAGATAGTCCCCAAAACAATTTTGCAATTAAATGAAAATATATGATTAGCCGAAATCCAGTAGAATCATTAACTGATGAAACATAGTTCTGTTTTTCTCTTGTTCATGTAAAATTCTGAGTGAGATAAGATCAAGTGTTCCTTACGTATAAAATGAAATAATCTGTGAAAGAGAACAACAGCTCCTGTCAACATTCTTGAACCAATTCAACCAGCCCATATTGAAATAGGCAGTATTTAAGGGATTGCTTAGAAATATAGAATCTAAAAAGACATGTATAACAAAAGGAACAATCCAATCTTGATGCCTCTAGGACAATTTAGTCCCATAAAAACTTTGACAGGATCCAATCTGCATTATTTGAGCTTCATTTTGGGAAGGGTTATATACTCTAAACCTTTACTGATTTGTAATTTCCAAACATCCTTCAAAAGCTTGTTCTATGTATGAAAAATGCTTCAGTCATTAATATTAAACAATAATTGATGTGAACATGTTTTAAAGAGTAATAAAAGATATTTTGACAAAATATAGTAAGTCTTGGAAAAATTTCTAGGAAGTCAACAGTATATTTTTATATGCAGTATCAAAGTTTACCCATCTTTCACTGAATGACACATAACATCCTAACACAATCTTGCTATTTGTATCTTGAAAGAAGCTTTGAGGCCAGTACCTGAAAGAGTGGCCTACTTGCATCCTGATTCTAAGTCACTACAAAGTGTTAGATCTTTGCTACTGGTAATTTTACAGAATTTCTGTAACTGCAGCTGCTTGTACCTTATTTGCTGATGGAATGTTCTATACTGCTGAAAGACAGATCTCCAAAAGTGTTCAAATTGCTTCTAGTTTTTTGTTATTCTACTTTGGTAGCTGTTACAGCAACCAAATGAGCAAAAATGCAGTACAAACAGAACTTGGATGCTTGTTGAAAACTTACAGACTCTAGATTACTATTTTCAGCTAGTACTGCCTAGCTTTGCTCAGACTTTTGTCTTGTTAAAATTCTGGGAATAGTCAAGAGTTCTCTCTAGTGTGGTCTTATGGTGCTTAATAAATTTATGTACATTTACATATATATATATATATAAATCTAATAACAAATTAATTTACTGTGAGCAAACAGATTTCATAGCAAATGAATTTACTCTTCCTGCTGATTTTTCAAGCTAGATATCAGATACAAACATAGATAACAGACAATGAACAACATACTGATGCTTTAAATACTGTAAAGTACTGCCACATGAACAAAGCCTTCAGGGAAACCATCACTGAGTTTGTCAAAGAGTTGGTTTTGTTGCCAAGATACCCTCTCAAGCTTCACTATTACTGAGAATTATACTGTCAAAGCAGGGGAAAATTCACATTTTTCAAGATGTCAAGCAAAACACTTTTCCACTAGACAGCTTATACTTGAATAAAGATACAGTAAATAAAACTCCTCACTGATTTCTGCTTGTTCTATATATATAGTCAATGTTAAAACCTGTTTACAGGAATTGTGAGAAGATATAAAAAGGACTATATTTTTTCTCAATTCAAATACTTTTTTCAAGGGAATATTTGCTTTAAAACATTCTTAAAAGATGTTGCTCTAAATTTCTGCAAAAATCTCTAAGTGAGTATAGTGTCCAGTTCACTGTCTTCCTGAGGCTCAAGGGCTACTAGGACTTAAATCCACACATTATGAGTTTTATTTTTATTTCAAGCATCTATGAAACATTTTCTAATAGCAGTCTCTTTTCCCTTTTCAGCTTTTGAGGAGCTCCATAAAGATGATATGAACAAAAGGACTTTTTGCCATTGAATACCAGAAGGGCTTTTGTTTTTACCTTGCCTGATAATCACTGCAAAAAAAAATAAAGAAGCATCCTGACAGTTTGGCAAATGTTGCTGGAATTGTTTATAGAATGAACTTGGACAGAATTTATAGACTAGCACCTTTGTGTAACTGGCAAGCTCAGTATCCAGAGACAGAGCAACTCACTTTGCTTTCCAAGTAAACTTTGTAAAATCATTATTCTCATTGTTTCTTATCAACAGTTGTGCAAATGACATTCAGGTAAAACTTGTTCTTTGGTTTTATTTTTTTTAAAGTCTACTTAAAATGCATCTAAAGTGCTCCAATTGGAGTCATCATAGATCTTCTGAAACCCCAAAAGGTCATTGTTTCCACCATGGTTCTCATTAAGACTTGAAAATTTTAAAATAGACTTGTTTTGGTGGTGGTTATAACTACATAGTTCTGTTCACTATGAGCTCCAAAAATTTTAGGACTTAATTTAACAGCATTTTGTACTAAACAAAACAGAAATCATTTGGAGGGTGTTTAAATTTCAGCAAAAATGTGAAATCTTTTCAGTGATAACAAATTTTACTGTGTGATTACATACTAAACAATTAAATAAAAATATTTTTATTTGGTTTTCAGGATGTTTAAAAATGTGTGTGTGTTAAGAGATTTGACATACAGTGGGTGTGTCTTGAAAAATTCACTTTTTAATGGATTTATTTACCTTTGTAAGCAGTGATGTAGCTTACTGTGCTGGGTTTAGCTGGGGTAAAGATTATTTTCTTTACAGTAGCTGGTAAGGAGATGGAATTTTGCTGTGTTGTTAACACAGAAATATTTCTGTTGCTGATGAGAGGTGCTTACAGAGAGCCAAGGCCTTTTCTTGTTCCTCACCCCATCCCACCAGTGAGGAGGCTGGGGGTGCACAAGATGTGTGGGACACAGCCAGAACAGCTGACCGCAGCTGACACAAAGAATATTCCATACTGTATGGCAGCATGCTCTACATATAAAAAGAAGGCAAGAAGAAGGTAGGTGGGGGACATTTAGATTGCTGCCATTAGCTTGTTGAATAAATTGTCTCAAAAGTTCTCCTGCTCAAAAACAAAAACCCAAACAAACCAACAGTGATAAATGTCCCTTTTCTATGTCCCTTGGCAATTACAATAAACCAGCATGGTTTATTGTAAAACCATACTATACATCCACAGCTGGATGTATAGGAAAATTTCTACAAATTCAAGATATTAAAAATGTGATTAAGGGTCAAAAGGTTAATAGCTTTTCCCTTCAAGGAACTCAGCCAGAGTAATAAGGCTACTATGGTACTTCTTTCTCTAACTTCATCAGTGACAAATCACAACAGACATATATGGGTCTTACTAATTTATTAAATCTGAATGGTTGTAGATGTGAAATGACTACCTTACCACCTTAACTAGTGGTCTGCAAATGGCAATATACAGCAGAGACTGATCAACTTCAGGCAGCTAATATACTTTTCTGACATTGAAAAAGCAAGCAAACAAGAAAATTGAGCCAAAAGAAATTAAAAAAAGCAAAGAAAATATAAGTAATATAAACATCTGAAGCTATAAGGTTTCATGCACAACTTATCTTACATCCAGGATCTGAAACTTTGCCTAATAGCTTTCTGATATGCAGATGCTTCGGTTTGATCTTGCTTCTTATGCCCCAAATCCAAATTACTAGCATTTATGGACAGAAAATCCATTGTATCTCAAATTACTTTGACTGAAAATCCAAATAAGAAGGAAACTTAATGAATATGTTTACTGTGTTGTTCCACATGGTCCCTGAAGTTTATATGGGAGTGCTTTCAGTCCAGGCCGCTCCATGCTGCATCACCAATGAATAAGGAATGGAAGAAGACTCACAGGAGATTGGCAAGAGCAATGTGCACATGAAGCTCAGGGAAGGATGTAGGGAGCAACTGACTACAGCTGCTGCAGAGAGATGAACATAACACAAAAGGGACTGGATGGTTGCCTTTGGTCTACCTACACAGCTATAGCAATTCAGCAGATCTGTTGGCTAGATCAGTCAAGTAAATCAACCAGTTATATTGGCTGAGTGAATCAAGAAACTGTAATTGCTTTTCTCTTAAGCAGAAAAGTGAAAATATCTTCCTGTGTCAGCCAGACCAACACGTGAAGGAGAAGTGCATATGTGAGCAATCCCGAACTAAACATCCAACAAAAGGAACTTTGAGAGGAGCAGTGGGATACCTTTCTGGAAACTGGGAACATCCAATGCTGTGACAATTACTATATTATACAGACAGACAGTGGGCATCAAGCTTCTACCATAATTCAACTATATGTGCCCATTGCTGCACTCAGTTTGCAGCATTGTTGCATTCCTCTGGTAAATCAAAATCTCCTGCAACCTCAAATAGCTTTAAATAAGTAAATTTTATTTTATGCATAAAAACCTGCTCATGTAGAACTCTTGAAAGAACCTGGTCAGAGTGTAGTGGACTCTGATATGCTATCACCCTGCCCTTCCATTCTTTCTCCACAAATTACAGGCTTCCAGCACACACAATGCATGTCTCATCTAGTGACTTCTCTTTAACATAAAAACCATGTCTGAGATAATGTGTCTCCTTTTAGAACTTTGGGTTTTTGTTTTAATATGCTTTAACTAGTTTAGGTGGGCAAAGGTATATCCAATATCAATTCCAAACAGTTTGAATTTCCATAAGCTTCAAAACAATTGTGTCAGCCTATACAGAAGCCTTCAGTACAACTGATTGCAAATGTAATTGGAAAGCATTTCATTATCTTAAAAAAGTAAAAGCAGTAATAATGTTAATTATTAGAATAATAAATATATTAATAATGAATTTTAATTGCAAATCTCTTCAATACTTCACTAATTTCTTAAGCAGAAGTCTGAAAACTAAAATTTAATAATTGTCATCTCATATTCTTTGCAAAAAAAAATAATATTAAGGCTATGATGTCTATATTTCACTAATGACAAGAAGCGAATCTTCTGTTCATCAAGAAAACAATAGATATATGAAATTATGTCAGCAGTATTATATATCTTTTGAAATGAAAAAGAAAATGAATAATTTATTATATACTAAAAATGAAACAAGCTTTCTAGGGAGTGGTAGAAAAAGTGAGAAAAAAACTGTCTCTTATAAGCACATCACACAAAATATGACTAAAATGCTTTATTTGCCATGCTGATATAAGAAGACACCCATCGTGACCCATTTCACAGAAATTTAGTTCCCCTTATGTCCTGCAGTCCCAGTTTGAGACAAATTGGAGGAAAATATCCTCTGATAGAAGGCAGGTTTCAGCTGCCCTCCCCCACCAGGTTCAGGAAGAAATTCCTCAGAGGAAAGTGAAAAAGAAAAAACTATATATTTAACAAGTAAAGTGCACGCAAGCAGGGGAAAAGAATAATGCTAAATAACAAAACCTCTCACTGTGGAGAGAACCTGGTAAATTTTCAGAGTCCTTTTTGTGGGTGTGGTCTCTCTCTTCAAAGCTGGCGGTTCGGCGTGGGCCCCTCTGGGCCAACCGGTGTAGGGTCTCCCAGTGTGTTATGGTGTTATTGAAAAGTCCAGAAGAGAAGAAGAAAAAACTGAAGTTCCAGGGAAGCAAAGGAGTTTAACTCTCCTGTGATTACAAAAATGCTGTTAGCGAGAAATTTTCCTGCTTCTTTCTAAACCCATGAGATACTTTTCTCTCTCACGAAGATACTAGCAGAGTTCTATAAACTATGAACACCTGCGACCTTGTAGAACTATGCTCATGGTACAGTAGAAAAATATTTTGACAATGGATGTTTTAGAATTCTAGCCAATCACCCTAGGGGGTGGCTGATCCAATTAGACTATGCAGAAAAAAGTCTATAAAAGAGTTTGTAAAATAATTAAATAAATCAATCTTGCTGCACAATTCCTGCCTGCTGGATCTTCTCCTCCAGGATACAGTAATATTCTCTGACTCTCTCTTCCGAGAAAAGTAGCCAAGAGCCGGGAAAAGCAGGAAGGTGATTGCCTCCGCTCTGCAGTGGCAGCAGCAGCTATTTCCTGTATCCTTGAACACAAAACCACTTTGAAAAGTTCATCTGGGTTTCTTTTTCTTTCTCTTGGACCCAGTTTTAAAGGCACAGAAAGGCACAGGAACCATGTCTGGGCAGAGAGCAGGCGAAAAGGCATACGCATCATAAAGTCACCCCAAGACACCTGCCAAGAGTGCAGATGGACATAATCTCATTTAACTTTATCTACACAGAAGCTGAATACCTCACATAAACTAAACATATAATCTGCATTTATAATCCGTGACAACAATCACACAAGGTAAATTTTTCTCCCCAACTTTTCATTCCTCTACCTTTGTTAAATAACTGACATACCATAGCTAAATTCCAGAAAAATAGCATTGTTTGAGGTAATTCCAGCCCTCAAAAACCTCCGCACCTGTGTTCATCAATGATGTAATTAAGTGATTATCTAAAAACCACATACAACTCCAGTATCATATTTTTCTATTGAAATTATTAGAAAGATAACCATTACAGATAATAGAGTTCTCTTAAAAATGCTTCAGAGTAAAAATCCATGTGAAATCGTGGTTTATGGGACAATATAATGTTGTATGATGCCTCCTTTTTTTGTTGGACCTTCAAAGTTAAGAGTCCTCTGCTTTCACAGCAAAAGTCAATGACCTGATGATTATTTTCTGGTTGCCGTGTACATGCACTACCAGTCCACATCTTCTCAGACCGGTTTTTATTAATTTTTTCTGTTTCATTTCTTTTCTTCTTTGCCTCTGTTTCATGAGTTCTTTTACTCAGAGTTCGGATTAAAACGCAGGAGACGCCAGGTTTTTCTTCAAACTTAGACGTTTATTATTTCTTATCTGTATTACAGCTGCACAGAGTGTGCCTTCTAAGTTAACTAGGTGGAAAATGGCCCCGAGTTCTAACTTCCAAGGCCATTTAAAGTCCAAACTATCCAATTATGGAATGCCAACTAATTTATTTTTACTTATAACTCAGTAACTCTTCATTTATGATCCACATTGCAGGTTTTTTGAACCAATACCAGAACAATACCTGAACACTCAGATTTGTGAAGAAGGAGGAAAGAAGAGCTAACCCACACCTGAAATCCTCGATATTGTTACTATATCCCATAAACCTAATTTTTCTACATCTCTACATATTCCACCCTGTGCCATAATAAATCTCTTTTTAATCACACAGCAATAATCTCAGTGCTACCACATATTTTGGGAAGCTTTTCCCAAAGCCTCAGGTCAAATGCAGTGTGCTTTTGAGGATCAAAAGCACTGAAAGACTGTCAGCACTGAAAGACTGAAATTCTCTGAACCCAGGATTTCAACAGGTTTTGACTATTTTGCTCAATATACAGGTATTGATATGAATAATGTTGAGTTCTACCTCACATATTGGGCGTATGCAGTAGTAGTGGAATGTCACATATGTAAATGTCAGGTATAATTAAATTTTAAAAAATACTTTCAAACAAAAAAAAAATAGAAAATAATACAAAACTTCAATCAACTAATCATTTCAGTAGTCTATCTTTGAGTCATATAATGAAAACTTGAACAAATGTAAAATATTCATGCGGAGAATATGGCAAAATTTCTTTCTCACTTCAATAAGAGAACAGTTTACCCCTTGAAATGTAAAAATTAATAACTTACAATATTTCTTTCTCATTTTGCAGCTGCGCTAATTTGCATATATGACCCAGGATCCAGAAATCTGAAGAAATGAGTAGGCCAGCAAAATACATTATTGAGCTTATGTGAAAAGAAAAGCTTATGAGAAAAGCAAGCCAATCATGAATAACAAAAACAAGATAGCTTTTTGAAATACTTTAATGTTACAGAAGAAAATCATACCTTAAACTTTGCTGGCCCTCAATGACAACATGGGATAACAGTCTGAAGGAATGATAGGATGAATTTTTGTGATGAACAAATGAATTGCTCCATAAATTGTTTAATTTCAGGAGCTAATTACAAATGAGATGTAATCACTCTGTCTACTACATCTCTTGAGTAACCCTTCAAACCCTAAATAACTCTTCAGAAGTAGTTAAAGTAGTTTAAGCAGTAGAACTTGCAAAAACAAAAGATTTCATTAAGTCAGTAGCCAATACAAAATAGTTACAAATGAAAGCTGCTGAAAAAAGAGTGGGTTGGTTTTTTTTTTTCTGTAAAAATGAGCAAGTCACAGCATGTGCTGCTATTTGGCCATAGAAACCAATAAAAGATATATGAGGAAAAAATATCCATTATATGAAAAAAGGGAAGGGAAACTGAATACAGAGGAAAGAAATAAGAAGTTTTTGGCTAAGATTCCAGAGGTAATCAGGTTTATCACTGCCATTTTTCAGGTTTTATCAATTCCACCAAATAAGGAAGAGTAACTTTCTTACATGATAATTAAATAAGAGCATCTTTCTGCAGAAGAAAGGTCTTCTCCTTTCTTCTCTTATGCTAAACTATATTTGTTTTTTCTTATATGCACATCTGATATCTAATATTTTTAAGTCTCCTGTACTTTCTCATATAAATGCCCCAAAAATCTATCTTAATTTCTTTCCATTTTCTCTCATTTTGATTATTTTTCTTAGTATAAAGCACCATCACTATCATCTAGAAATAGGTATAATTTTTTCTTTTGCAATTTTAATTTTTTTTGAAATTCCAGATTACACATCCTTCTTTGTACAAGATAATATTGAAACATGCTCAGAAACACTCTTGTTTGCTCCTTGTCACTGTGGGGGAAAGAAAATGAAACATGACACATGAGATAACTGGGAGATGTTCTGCATAAGCAAAACTTTGCACATGTCCTGCCACACCCTCACATACACATGCACTCATACATAACAAACTCCTGTTCATTGAGACAAGCCTTAGTAACAACACCAGTAAGTGAGCATGGCCCAGCCTGAAGAAACATAATATCCACTCCCTCCAGCATCTGTGTTAGGATCTGGACAGGGCTGGGCACTGACTACTCAAGATTTCTACTTTTGTAAGTATTGGACATCTGGGTGACAATGTTTTCCCAGTCTCTGTGACTGTGTGGGTTTATATCCAGGTGTTGACACAGGCTGTCAACCAAACTAGTTCATAGCAATATCATGGTGTAGCTTTCCTTCTAAGTAAGGTCTTGATCTTTAGTGAAGATACTACAGTTCAAGGAAAATGCTGTAGCTATAGCTCAGTGATAGCTTGAGGAATTCACACTATAGTTTTAAGAACTGTTTTATATTTCCAAACTGCTGTCAAGATTAACACAGGTTTTCTCAGTCTTGTACTAAGCCATTAGGCCCACCCACATTGCTTTGATGAAGGCTCAGTTTTATATCATTTTAGTCATACCTTTGGTAGAGCTTTTGCAGAACTACCTATAAACATGGTTATACTTGCTTTTAGATTCTGTAGACAGCATGTAGATGTTATACTTTAATCATGGATTAAACTTGACATCTTGTTCAATGTTGACATCTTGTGGCAAGCTAATGCAGGTAATCTGTACACAATTATACTAGGACTTTAATTTTTCAAGGAATAGATGTTTATAGAGTTTGCTGGGGCTTGTTGGTTGGTTTGTTTGTTTATTTGGATTTTTTTTTAATTTAGACCATATTGTCACTTTTTTTCAGGGAAGAGCTGTAGAAACATGCTTTGGGTGAATGGTGTGTTTTCCTTCTCTGTCTACCATACTGCAGTTCAAATAAATCAGATTGATACAAATACCAACATGTGTCAAAAGGGAAAAAAAGAGAAATTGCAAAGCATCTTTCTTATAACAGGTTATAAGTCTTCTAGAAATTGTGATGTGACCACACAGATACTATTGAGAAAGCAAAACATGTTTTGAAACAACTTTTTGGTTCTCTATAGTTGAGGGGTTTTTGAAATTTTTGTTGATAAGAATGGAAATAAAGAGCCAGGAAATAACACTCAGTAGTTAATTCCCCCAGAGTAGTTGGTCATTTGACCAGAATGAGTACTTGATTAAGACAATATCTGAACTGAGTTTAGATACTCAGTTTTCTGTTTGAGTAGTCCTTTAACAAGGGAAATAAAAACAAACAAGCAAACAACAACAAACAAACAAAAACACAAGCAAACAAAAAACCACAAACAAACAAACCCTCACATGCAACTTAATTAGTAAGGACAAAATGAATGAAACTCAGCTCACTAAAATCAGGCACCTATATCTGAGCTAGCCTCTCTGGGTGGGATTCAATTGCCTTAACATATATATTTAATGTAATTTTTTACTCTTTGCAATATTTTCCCTGGGTTCCATCACAATTTCAGCCGATCTCATCTTTCACAGACTTACCTGCCATCCTCATGAAGGTATTTCTGGTGTCCCAAACTCCAAACTTTAAGTAACATCTAAGCACCCCTTTTTTAAAAAAATTTTTGTGATAGCTATCAGAACATCATCTCCATTTTAGAGGGATAATTCTTTTGAACTATTGTAGATATTTTCTTGAGGTTTATGACATTACAAAGGCCATTTTTTTGACTAAAACAGCTGTAGTTTTTTATTTTCTTTCATAAGTATGCATGAAAAAATAATCCAGAATTCAATTCTACAGCCTCCCAAGTTAAAACTACACCTCTCTCATCTTCAAAAGAATTTCATGCCAACTTAGTTTTAGCAATAATATTAGAAAAACATATTTTATATATGGTGAAAGATAAGAAGGAACAACTGTATTTTAAATTCTTGCAGAAACGTTATTACTGAGATCTGATAACAAACCCAAAGTTTTGAAAATCTGCTTTTTAATCTGTTAAAGTCTTTATTGAAGCATTGTTATGAAAAATAATTTGGGAGTATTTCAAAAGGCAAGTATAGTTATTACGAGAATTTTATGAATCAAGTAACTCAAAAAAGTGATATTTCTTTCCATTAACTGTCAGTGAAAAAAAAGTTTAAAAGGTAGATGTTAACCCTTCTTTAACTTCCTCCCTATTTTAGCAGTTGCATGGAAATCATGAAATGACCACTAAGAGTATTTTTAAAAGGGCATCATTCTCACATTTCCCCTCAGTTTATGTTCTTTTTTTCTGTTTGTCAGAGATACGGTTTGCTTATTATTGTAGAATCTCCCATTTCAACATTCTCTCCTTGGGAATGAAGACTGGTCTCAAAATCCTTGGCAAATAAACACATTAATAATGATTCAGCATGAATGAATAAGAAAATAAGATCATTCCACTGTGAAACAATATAAGAGTCGCTATCTGTAATTGCTGTTTCAGATTATGTTTGGAACTTTTCACATAATTTCCTTAAAGCTGCCTTAAATTATTTTCTTCCTTCATGTTTCAGAGCAGCTGAATCTCTTTGGTATTAATGCTATGGAAACATCCAAACTTCACCCTGTAACTTTATGAGTTCTCTGCCTATTCTTCAATTAAGAAGAGTGGTGAAAAATACTCTTAAATTAATTTAAAAATCTTCTCAAAATTTTCCATTGTCCTTCCACATATTTTTTGGAATAATGACATAATCCAAGCAAAAAAACCCCTTAATTCAAACCAATTGACATGAAAAAGAAATAACATGTTAAAAAATTAAATTTCGAAGTGTTTTCAGTCACAGTGAAAGGAAACCAAGCCATATACAATGAAAAGCAAGTAATATTTTTTCTCTCATATTACTGCAAAAGCCCAGGGAGTAAAATCTTGGTCCACATGAAAGCATTTATAGAACAAGAATGACATTATCCTTTACCTCAGGTAAAGAGCTAAAAGGTAAACCAATTTTTCCCATCACTGATGGCAGTGCAGCAAAATTCATGAAACCAGTTACAGGATTCACTTTATAAATGAATTTGCAGTGTGGCAATGAAGTATTTAAACTTTTGGATGTTCTTCTTAAGGAGGGCCAGAGCTAAAAACCTGTCAAGTCTGCTTGAATTAAAAGTACTAAGAGGTCAAACCTATCTGACAACTATACTATAGCTTTTATTTCCAGGTCCTGGTAAGCATATTGTTCATCTTCACAGCTTCCTGGTTGATAGAGTTTGAAAATGAATGCATAATCCACTTTGGCTAAGGTTGGTATAGCTGGCCTATGTCCATTATTCTGATTTCTGTGCATGCTGTTCTTTACCCAAGAATCAGTGATTATATCCGTATCTACATCTATCTATAACTATTTCATCTATTTCTATCTATATATGTAATATATTTTAAAGGAAAGTGGTAATAGAGTCTTCCCAGTTCAGGGCAATGGGGATTATTAGAGAAATGGAACATCTATGAGGAAAGGCTGAGACAGTTTGTGTTTTCCAGCCTAGAGAAGAGAAGGTTCCCTGGTGACCTTGGAGTACCTGGGAGGCCTACAAGAAAAATAGAGAGGTAGTTTTTACAAGGGAATGTAGTGATAGGACAAGGGGTAACAGCTTTAAACTGAAAGAGGGTAGAATTAGATCAGATATTAGGAAGAGCTTCTTTCCTGTGAAAGTGGTGAAGCACTGGAACAGTTTGCCAAAAAAAGCTGTGGGTGCCACTTCATTGGGAGAGTTCAAGGCCAGGCTGAATGGGGCTACGAGCACTCTGGTCTAGTGGAAGGTGTCCCTACCCATGGTGGGAGCGGCTGGAACTAGATGATCTTTTAAATCCCTTCCAACGCAAACTATAATATGATGCTATGGTCAAACTTTGTACATAGATAACATTCACCAAAAAAAAAGATCTGATCATTCTTTCGTTGTTTTTCTTCCTTTCTTGTTGGTAAATAGCTTGGGGGTTTTGGGGGTTTTTGTTGGTTGATTTGGTTGGTTGGTTGGTTGGTTTTGATTTTTTTGGGGTTTTTTAAATATCATTATTCTTTAGTAATTCAAATAAATCTGGGAAGAACGTGTTAGTAATGGCAAAGTGAAGTCAGATGCCAGGAACACTGTATTACCTGCCTCTCCTCAGTTTTTACCTTTTTCTTTAAAAAGAAATTACTTTAGGAGTAGCCTTTTCTGATAAGTAAACATATTTTGAAAGACCTACTGTTTTCCTCTGTTACAAGGTTTTCTTGTTCCTATTTAACACTTGTTCTTAGGCAGAAGAGTAACTAAGTAACTCCTTGATGTTTCAGATGCTGTTACTGAGAGACTGAGAGAGGAGCAGACACAAAGAGAGGGCGCTGTCTCTCTAATTCCCAAAGCTATTTGTTGCTTTTCCAGTCCTTTCAGCAAATGCATAATGCCCAAAAATATTCGGGTCTATAGTTCCTTATTTGTTAGTGTTATGCTTGCACAATGCAACAGATAACACAACAAACAATACACCCAAGCCCAGAAACCGCTGTGTGGGAATTCCTTTTCTTAGAATTTATCAGTTATTATGAAAGCTAATTAGATTCTTCTCTTCACTTGAAATGGATATATTAACTGTCTATTTACTTTCTTTAGTGCTTTGTCTCTGACCAAGATTTGACTGATTGATTAATTTCTCATCAATCTCAGTCTGTTCTAGATTGAATCCTGCATAAAATGCAAATTAAAGCTCAATCTATCATGAGCTACGAGGTTGAAAAGTTGTTACATTTATTAATGAGCTGAACTAGATTGTTATCCTTGTTATCCTCTCTACAGTTAAGAGGGGGAAAGGAGAATTTAATGGTAAATATACCATTACTGCTTTTTTACCGCTACAGATTTCTGTTTAGTCAGTGTTTCTTTTCTCTGGAAAAATTGTTCTTTTACTTTCTTGCGATATGTTTGGCAAAATCTCTGCTTGACTTGACTTTTTCAGCTAATTTTAGTGCAAGTAGGAGAGAAACTGTTTGTTCCCTACCTCAGAAAGGGACAGTTCAGGTAAGGGCATTGGCCTTGTTCTGCCCAAACTTGATTTGGTGGTGGAACCAGACTATATGATAAGAGTTGTTGAGGGGATTGCATTTGTAGGTATTTAACCGATTTGACTATTAAATGGAAAAGGTCAGCCACTAGTAGAAAAGAAGAAAAGGAGCAGGAGTCCATTTTCCCAATGTTCATGGGGGAAAAAAACATATAATTTTATGTGTTTTTTCCAGGCAGAACTGTCCTGTTTCTCTCTTTTTCAGAATGAACATCTACTAAAAGAAGTAACAGATTTTTCATATATGTTATCTGTGGGTTTTGTTAGCCTAACTAAAGAATCTTCCTTCTTCTGAGTATGTATAGACTTGTAAATGAAAATATTTGACCTGTTCCAACTTTTATTTGATACAATTAAGATTCTTGATCACGTTCTTTTCTGGCTGTTACAGAACAAAGACATTTGATGAGCTATTATAGGAAGAGTACTAAGTACTAAGCAAGGTAACATTGAAGTATTATAATAACAGCAAAAGCAGATACCTTGATCACATCACATTTAGTCATATATCTCAATTAATAATAGCTCAGATAGCGATAGTCATACCAAAAAAATAGATTATTTATTCTATCACACAACATTTACATGTTACATTTATCATCATTAATCTTAATAGATAGCAATCTGACATTTACTACAGTAGAAATAAAGGAAATATGTGCAGAAAAAATAAAATAGAGCACTTAAACTTTGAATATGACATGCCTGATTTTAGAAAAAAGTGGATTCTTTTTTTCTTTTTTTTAATGAGTGGACCTGAAGGAATAAATATTATCTTCCCCAGCAAAAGCTATCAAATCCAGTAGAAAGTCAAAGGTGACATGGTTCTAGTTGTTGGAAAAATTGATGGCTGTTAAACAGATCTTCCTTCAGCATAGACTAAGTACATGCTCTCAAAACCTATGGTGTGGCAACTACAAGATTAAGGTAATTAAAAGCAAGCAAAAGTCCTGCAAGAATTAGTTCTGAACTTCACTGTTGACATGAATTACAGGATCAGCAGCCAATTTAATGAGTTTACAGCTTCTTTTCTCTGAGGCAAGAGCAGCATCCAGAGGACAGTTAGGCTCAGCCTAGCTGTGCTACTTGTGGACTGCTGATGTAGAATAGCATTCTTAAGTATTCTCAGTTTTTATCCTATGGCAGAAGGAGCACTTAGGATTTAAGATGGCAATATCAGCAGGTTTAGAATGTCTCTACATAAATTCTTCATAGATTTTAACTTTTACTTTCCTCTGTGGTGTGTATAACATTGACAGAGGTGAAAGAAATCATTCAGGACAACTTTATGACTTTCAGGCTTGCTTCATTAAGTGTCTGTTTATTGACACAAACACACGTGAGCAATAGTATATTCAGAACATTGTTTGGTATACATAACCTGTGGGGTCTTCAGGCTGAATCATATATATAAGTACTGTATAAGGTGCAGTCTTAATCTATTAAAGAGCTATCAGATGAACTTGAAAGTTTATTTACAGGTTATCAATACTGACTGTAGGTAGAACTGCAATAGTCACCATAGAACATAAATGATGTTTGATGCTTGATGTGTATTTCCAGGGCGGAGAGAAATTTCTTGCTTCCAAATACTTAAAAGAAACATATAAATATCCTATTCTGCATAGAAAAAAATCTGAATATTAACTATGCACAAGACACAGCATGGGATTAAAGAATTTAGGTTGTGTTTCATAATCTTGCATTAAGAAGATTACTTCAGGTAAATGGAAGTAGCTGAGACATTATGTAATTGCTTTTCTTTGCTTTAGCAGTATTTTATTTTCAGATTTTTTTTCTCCAACTTTATATATCCAAGTTTTTATATAAAATATCTATGAGCTTCATACCTTCTCTGCAAAGTACAGTTATCCATAGTATATTTTTGGAGATTTCTTGGAAAAATTGTTTTCACATGTCAAAGACACAGCTTTTGCAGAGTGTGCTTGCTTCATCAGAATAAGCACTATAGCAATGACAGTATATGTGTTTTATACTTGCAGAAGCAGGATTCTTCCGCACACAGAAGGATATGGTGTGAATTTTAGTGCTAGAAAGATAAAATATGAAATCAAACTTCATAAAAACTCATTTAGTGAGAATATTGTGCATGCATTCTTGTCTATGGACCATAATAATCATATTTATTTGTATAGTATTCAACGAAGGAACAGTTTAGTGAAAGGTCATGAGAACTGAGAGTTCTAGGCAGGCATGAAATATGACAGCATTTGTTATGGTCACTGTAGGCAAATCACTCCAGTCCTCTTATATGGCAGGATGGGTTTCTGCCATCAGTTATAAGCACGATGCTCTGTAGAACCAAGCCAAGATTTAAGACAAAAGAATTTTGGCATATTGCCCTCACACAGCAATTACAATATGCAAATGTAGATATGTAACCATATTGAATTGATCATGAAATTTTGTCTTTCCAATGAGACCTGTTGCCTCCCTTTAAGAACTTTCCTCCATACTTATTAATATTTCCCTCCATTGTTTTAAGATCTTGGTTAAAACATAATGTAACAGTGTCTAAACAATTAAATAGTTTTTTGGAGTCTGTAAGTGGTGTTCTTCTCTGTGCAATTAAGATTCATAGAGAGTAGGATTGATGAGTAAAGGACAATGGGAGACTGTTTTGGGAAAGAACTAAATGGAGGAAAGAGATTCACACTAGGGGTGTTTCCAATTGGCAAATTAATTGTGGAAAAGTTGAGTTTAAAAAGTTTTTGTAGTTGTAAATAATCATTTAAGTATTAAGATATTTAATGTTGCAGTGCTTGGTTTAGTTTAACAATCCTCAACCTTCCCAGAGAGCTAAGCAGGGCTGCTTAGGGCAGTGCAGCCATTCCGCCCTCCCATAGCTCTTTTTGGACAGCGCCGCCCTCTTATTCCAGCTTGCTGGGCTTTGCAACGTGGTGATAGCAAAGGAGGTGAGAAGGGTCTCTCCATGTGGGCCCCAGAAGACTTTTATTGTTACATGTTGTCCAGCCGATCCCCAGAGGCAGAGAGACCTTGTGGTCAGGAAGCAGGGGGCGTTTCTCAGGGGCTCAGGGGTGGTACATGGGCAGAGTTGGGGTACAGGAATCAATAGGGAGGACCCGAGGGAGTGGCCAGGGCTATGGGCAGGGTAGAGGGGGGGCATACAACGCCACAATTTAATACCCTGGCCTTGTGTACTTTTATTTCCTTTGTTTTCATGCACCTGAGTTTGAGAGTTTTAAAGCTATTTTCATTTCTTAAAATATGAGGACTGGTTTGTTGCATGGAGACACAGGCCAGTCTGCCCACATTTAGTTTGCATAAGCCAAATAATCAAGCCCCAGTGGTAAATTAATGGATAAATCACAACATTCTAATAGAGAGATCAAAGACAAGGTTTTATTCAATCATTAGGACTCTGTTTACCAATTGGTATTGAAATGTTTGGGGTTTCTTCTCTTCAGCTTTAGCATGCTCAAACTTTGCCATTTCATGATAACCAATTCTCTCACTGGCTTGGAAATTTTCCCATGCCAAGCGCACACTATGTCTTAGTATTGTCAGTGGAAAGGGGAAAGGGGAAGAAGCTAGATGAATCTGTATGAGAACTTAGATGCGAAGAAAACAAGATGAGGAATGTTTGTATAATATCCACACCACAAAATAATTTTCATAAAATTACTGATGTTTATTTTAAAACACAGGTACTCTTAGTGAAACATCACTAGGATAGAATTATTCTGTTGTTTAGCAAAATATATTTTTCAACTTAAATTTATTAATGGACACATGATATATATTTTTCCTAAGAATCATTTCCTCTTAATTTAAAAATCTTTGCCTTAACTAAGAAAACCTTTTCCAGAGACTTTTCCAAAGTCTCTCCATAGGTAGAAAGATAGTCTGTAAGTTCTCTCCGACACCAGTTCTGTCAGTTAATACTGATATTAACATATCAGTGTTAACACTGCTTTGTATTCTGAATACATTAGTAACCCTCTTGCATGTGTGCAAATCCGTATTTTCTGAAAATTAGTGATGAAAGCTATATTAGTTTCTGAACAAGTTACAGTTATAAAGCAATCCATATTCCTAACTTTAATTATTTAGTAGAATATTACTATAAAAATATATATGTTTCATTATAAGCAAATAATTCATTCATTTGGTGTTGTATTCAACTGAATAGTCCTCTGCTTTAGAGCAGAACTTTTAATTCACAATTTTTCTGCTAAACTTTTAAAATTTGATTTTCTATTACTTCAACTGCCAAGATTGTTTGTTCTCCGTACAAAATAGCCTGATCATCCTATGCAACAGTGACCCTCTTCCTGTAATTTCATAGTTCCTCCCTTTGGTCCCATTGGTTTACTTATCTTGAAGAAAGCAAGGTCAAATCTGCTGTATTTATTTGCCTGGAAAATTGGCTTATCCAACAGAGAAAGGCTTATGTACAGCTTAGCTTCAGCCATCTTTGGTATACTCCATATTACTGCACATAAAAATTTCTTTTAGATGTAATTTAAATATAGATTTTTTTTTTTGTGATATTAATGATATTTGCCTTCAAAATTATTTTGATCTCTCTTATACCACAACACAGAGAGAATGTTGTTATTAGCAGGATATTGAATACACACGTCAGAAGAACTGGACTTAAAAAGAAAATATAGGAAGAGGTAGAAATGCAGTAAATGTATTTTTCTAGACGTCTTAAGGCTGTTTAGGTGTTATAAATCTATGCCTAATTTCCTTGTGGTTATTCAACTTCCTTCTTCAAAATAGGATTATCTAGCAGTTTAAAATCTCAAAATCTCCTATATTTTTTGGTTCTCTCTCAGTCGTATTTATGATCCAGGTAGCCTTTTAGCTTTTTATTCATAAAAAGCAAGCAAAAAAACCATTTTGGCAATTTTCTCAGATTGTTACCACGGAGTACTATTAATGAAGATACTCATGTAGTCAAAGCTTATGTTTAAAAGTCATTTCTTATTGTGGCGTTTTTTGTTGGTGTTGTTTTTGTTGATTTGGGACTGTTCAGGTTTTAGTTTTCATTTTCTTTGGATTTTTTTTGTTTGTTTGTTTTTTTAATTTTTAAGCCCATATTTTTAGAAGAAAGAAAATTTAATTAAAATCCAAACATTTTATTTTAGCAATTTTCTTTCTTCATTCATGTTATGAATGTATAGACTTTTGCTTATAAAACAAACTGCTTCAGAAATATTTTCTCAAAATGAACAAAATATTTAATCCCCAATATCCCTATACTTAATTTAAATTGGTTTTGATTTTCTTTTGCTTGGTATTGCATATAGTAATTTCTTTCAGTGCAAAATGGATTTGAAAGTGTACTAAATCAAAATATTAATGTTTTATACCAAGCATGCCATCAACTCTCTCTTTAAGTGACTGTATATCTTACAACATACAATTCAGGCAACTTCTCTCTTTATCTTCTTGAGAAGATCATCCCAAAATCAATTTTTTATAGACTGCCACTCAGAGATCTCTATGTGGTATCTTTAGATGTTACACCACAAATACACAATCTTCTAATACAATACACTGTATATTTAGTTAAAATAATTTTCACGTGAATAACTACTCATACACTGGTAATTTTTTTACACATGACAAAACAATATTAATTCTTTAAATTGGAAAAATAAGATGAATATTTAAAATTAAAATCTAAGACAATTTTTTTTCTACCTTTTATTGAAACTAGTAGCTAGAGCTAAGAAGGAAACCTATCTACTGATCAAGGAACTTCTTTTTGGATGTGAAGAGTCAGGACTTCATTTGGAGACATGAATATCAGAATATACATTATACATTTACCACTTATAATAAATAAAACACAGAGGTAAAAAACTTCAGATTTTTCACCTAAGTAAATACTTCTTTATATGAATATGTTTCAGAAATGCATTTTCTGCATGTACTTATTTATGCAGGTGAGGAGATCAGGGGTCTTCTTATGGTAGTTTGTTGAAGTCAGTCGTTATCCAGAATTTATTATTTTTCACTTTAGGTACTCCCTTCAATGATTGTGAGTATTAGCTTTAGCTCTAAAGTCTCAGATTAAGCATTTGAAAGCTGCAACAGTTTTACACACTCTTCAGTTACTTAATCTGTACTGCAAAAGATGTTGAAATTTTCAGGAGAGATGCAGTGGTAAATCAACTTGCAGTATCAGCAGGAATGCAAAATTCCCCCTCATGGGAGTAGTCTATATTTTTTGCTTGACCAACCTGAAACAGCACAGACTTCCATAACCTAGGTATGTTGGAAAAAAGAAGTTCTGATGTTTCTTTTTCAAGAGGAAGTAAAACGTTTTGTAAAAATAGAAAAATAGTATCGATTTACAAGGAAGTATTGCTAGCTTCACAGCTTTGGTAACCAGGGTGGGTGCATCTGTGGACAAGAAGTCTGGTATGCAGCGGCAAAAAAAAGCATAGTGACCAGAAAAAGAGCCTAGCAAGATAAATTCAAAATTTAAAATTTGGCTTTTAGCCATCAAATTTATATGATAAAAATGTCTTGGTAGTTTTAATAAATTCCTCTGGGAAACTGTTAAATCAGAAGTGAAGCATTATTTAAATGTAGCATTGTCTCTCATGTTTTACCAAAGCTTTCAGCCTGTTAGAGAAACACTGAAATGATAAAACTCTTTTGTACCAATTTATCTCCATTTGGTTATTACCTATGGTAAATCATCTGCAGAGACACATTTTTTCAGGGTGGTTCTGCTGTTGTTTCCCTGAGGTGGACACTCCTAAGGAAAGGCTGGATGTCGCTCGGCTTTTTTCTTTATTTCAGGGGAATTGTTTATATAAATAAATTCTAGAATTAAAGGCAACCAGACTTTATTCAAAACATCTATTTTGGGAGGCTGGAGTAACTAAAACTGTTTTCTTCTAGTGAGAAGCATTTTGCTACTTAAACAAAGATTCAATCATCTTTGCTTTAATTCTTTGTTCAATTGAAATGCTATTATTCATCACAACAATCATTAAATAAAACTAGTTCAATCTAAGCACAATAAGTGTGCCGAACAAGATGTGATGAAAAATTGACATCATCTCCATAAAGCACCAGGATAAACCCAGTAAAAAGTGCCACTATTCCTTTCAACAATATAGGCCCAACTGTGACCCAACTCTTTTATTTTTTTGTGAAAATAATTACAAAATATATTTGGAGGGAAGGATTGTTTATTTATTTCTAGAATATTTTACTTAATTTCCCATGATTCTGTTCTGTATGTAGAATGATTTACAAATATTTAGTGAATCTGTAATTAAGAACTCTTATGTCAGTGGACATCCTCTTGTTTGGCTTGGTAGATTTTATTTAGATTAGGCCCCTACTTCTTATATTTATGTATGGACAGAAATGCAAATACAAAATAAATATTTTGAGCTAAGTTAACCATCTTTTGTATAATATTAAAAAAGAAAAAACAACCTGCCAAACCCCAAACAAAAACAATAAACCCAAAACACACAGTCACAGGATATGTGAGATTGGAAGGGTCCTCTGAAGATCAGCTTGTCCAATTCCCCTTAAAGCAGGGTCAGCTACAGCAGGGTCCCAAGGACCATGTCCAATCGCTTCCTAAATATTTCCGCATATGGAGGCTTCAAATCCTCTGTGGGAAAGCAGTCTCCTTGTTTGATCACCCTCACAATGAACAAGTTATTTTTTTAATGTTTAAACAGAGTTTCTTGAAATTCAGTTTTTGCCCTTTACCTCCTTTCCTTTTACTGAATAACAATGAGAAGAATCTGGCTCTGTTTTATTAACTTCCCTGCATGAAACATTTCCCAATCTGTTAAGTTCCGATAACCCTACTCTTCTCCATCCAGAAAAATTCCAAGCTGTCTTGGGGTGACTTTATGATGTGTATCCCCTATCGCTGCTCTATGCCCAGAAAATCAATCCTGTGTCTTTCTGTGCCTTTAAACTGAGCCCGAGAGAGGAGAGAGAAAAAACCGAGCGAACTTTTCAAAGCAGTTGTTCAAGGACACAGATACACACTTCTTTGTGTTCTTCTGCAGCAGAGAGAAGCGCAGAGGAAGCACCCTTCTTGCTTTTCAGCCAGCTTTTGGCTCCTTTTCTCCGGAGGGAGACAGAGAGTTGAGCTTTGTTTTCCTGGGACTTCAGGTTTTTTTCCCTTCCTCTTTTCTGGACTGTTTCAACATCAGAACACATTGGGAGAGTTCTCCATCAAGGCCCTGGAGGTGGGCCCACACCGACCCAGCTCCAAGGAGGAGGAGAGAGACCACATCTACAGAAGGACTCTAAAATTTTCCCAGGTTTCTCTCCACAGCGAGA
Source organism: Corvus kubaryi (assembly GCF_017639235.1). Lineage (NCBI taxonomy): Eukaryota > Metazoa > Chordata > Aves > Passeriformes > Corvidae > Corvus > Corvus kubaryi. Next base: position 39,191,063 of record NW_024580667.1, on the reverse strand, counting down.
AATTTTATTATTTAGTATTATTATTCTTTTACTGTGGGTTTGTTAAATAAATAGTTTTTTATCTCTTTAACTTTCCTCTGAGGAAATTTTTTTTCCCCAAACCTCGTGGGGGAGGGATGGTTGTAACCTGCCTTCTATCAGAGGATACTGTCCTCCAAATTTGTCCAAACCAGCACACAAGCCTCTCAGACTTTTCTGATATGTCAGAATCTCTAATATATTAAAATGGTCAGCAATAATTTTTTAAGGCAATTCCATGTATCTTTTAATAAATAAGATTAATGGAATTTTCAGATACTTATCAACTATTACTATTGGTGAAATTACTAGTGCTTCAAAGGGTTTTAAGTACATCTGTCAGGACCAAATCATTATTAATGGTCAGGTAAAAATATTACTTATAAATATATTGCATAGCAAGTATGTCACATACTTAGTTGTCTATATATACAAAAAAAAGTATACAAAAGTGTAAAATACAAGTGCATTAAAAAAATTCCTCTTGACTTATTTATTGGCAATATGCACAACTAGTTTTTAGTTATATTTTATTCTCGTGAAACAAGAGGGGTTTTTTTTATTGTATTCTCCTTATCTGAATGGAACTTTCCATGAATTAATAAACCATTAAAAGCAAATTTTTATTATTCTACAATAACATGAAATACGGATGAAATTAGAAATTTTCCATCTGAATTTCTGCTTGAAATTGGAAAATTGTATTTTGGTAAGTAATAACTCAAAAGGGTGAAATGTTTCTGTCTATGAGGGCAATATAGCTGTTATCAGTACCACACAGTAGCAAATGACAAGCTACTGGTCTGATGTGTTTGACATGAATCAAGACAGTTCAGAAGTTTTTTATTTTACATTTATCAGCAATGTCAGTTATATTACAAAATAATACTTTGGATATGCACAATCAAATGCACTAAATTACATAATTGTTCACATAAAATATAGTTCATTAGATTTTTAAATATTTCTAAAGCTGCCTTTGTAATGAAGTTACTGTTTAATTAAGGAAAATGTATTGCACTTCTAATTTTTTACTTCTCCTGCTATCTTCTTGATTTTATTTTCTTAGCTATATCTTCTCCCTTTTGATGAAGTATGTTCATCAAATAAACAATTCATCTTCCCTGCTTTCCAGTAGACAAGAAAAATTGCCCCAGGGTAATCACTGCAAAATTACTGCTGTTTATTAAACCACTTAAATTATTCTCTATAATTGCTGATATCTCATTGTCTCCTTCCCAGATTTATACCTATTGTGCTTTGTTGAGCAACTGAAAAACAGCCTGTAACATTCTTCTTCGTCTTCTTCTTCGTCTTCTTCGTCTTTGTCTTCGTCTTTGTCTTCATCTTCATCTTCGTCTTCGTCTTCATTTTCGTCTTCGTCTTTGTCTTCATCTTCATCTTCGTCTTCATCTTCATTTTCGTCTTCGTCTTCGTCTTTGTCTTCATCTTCATCTTCGTCTTCGTCTTCATCTTTGTCTTCGTCTTCTTCTTTGCCTTTGTCTTCTTCGTCTTCGTCTTCTTCATCTTCTTCTTCTTCTTCTTCTTTTTCTTTTTCTTCTTCTTCTTCTCTGGGACATCTTGTAACTAATATTTCCTAGTCTTCTGTAATTTTTCAGTGATTCTTTGAATACTTTTCTATATGTTTTTAACTTCTTGTTAGTCTTTTATACTGATTTTCTTTTCTACTTCATCAGCACCATCAAATGGCAGCCACTTCACTTATATATGTCCCTATAGATTATGCCACCAAATGCTTCCTCCTCATTAATCTTGCTTGCTTTTCATACATTTTCATAATTTTCAGATTCAGTAGCTTCTCCAGATGAACCCTCTTCAGCTTCCCTGAGTACGTAACCAAAGTTCTGATTAGGTAGCTAATCACACGGAGTCTGAGAATACACCCTGTGATTAATTCAGAAAAAAATCAATATTAACTTTTTCTTTACTTCTTTGCATTGTGTGCTTCAAAGAAAGCACTCTGAAAATCTGGGCATTTTACTTACTGTAATGTCTGAATTACTGTGGCTTTTACTCTCTATTGTAACCGGATGTGTGAAATATCACGGATGGATTTACATTCAGAAAAGAACAAGAATGCTCAGATTAGCGCTCTTTTATTCTGTGTATATATATACAAATCTCACACCAAAGGGAAGCCCTGGGACCACCCTGCAGGGAGGCAGCAGGGAAAACACAGGCCTAGCAGGTCATCTACTCAAGGTAAAGACTTCAGTTGTTTTTCCAAAGAGGGTTTGCATCATCTGTGGCATTCAATGATGAAGAAATGTATAGGTATACCAAATACAGGCACTAAATATTGCCTATTTTATACTTATTCCATACATCTGTGCATAGCAAAATTATCTGTGTTTTGTCTATATGTTTGCCAAGCCCTCAAGCTGTTGGGCATCCAGCTGCAAACATTTTGCTAGAGCGCTGAGTTAAGCAGTCAACATGACCTACTCCTTCTCATCTTTTTTCTTTTATATTATAGCACATCAATGTAAGCCTGAAACCAGCATTTTGTCTATAGTCATTAACTTTTGCTTACTGATTTTTCTGATTCTTCTCCAGTAAATTATAAATTAAATATTCACTTTCAAACTGTCAGAGATGCTCAGAACATTTAACTCCATTTCTGTAATCTGCTGTTTAAAATTGAGGTCATACATTTTTTGCAGAAAGATTGAATGTTTTATTGCCATCTACAAAGCCTTCTTCCTTCTGTCCTCAAATTCATCTACTACTGTTTTCATGCCTTTAAATAATCTATTGTATTGCATACATTAATTTTTCACACATTTTCATGGGCTTTGAATTCTGTCATTTTGAATTTTAATAATTTAGACAGTGGAGAAAAGTATAAAAGTTTACAAAAATAAAGCCTTTCTAATTGTATAGCTTCTTACTACACATGCACAAGAAATCCTTCAGAAGACTCCAAACCAGCCTGCATTTCTCTACATAGGCAGATATGAATGCTTATCTGTATGCATGACTTCATCTCTTCTTTTTCTCTTCTTTCCTAAAGAGTAACAAAAGAAGTTATTAGAATTCATGTAAACATATTTTGAAGGTAGGTTTGGGTTTTGGTTTGTTTTTTCAAATCTAACATATACCATGATGTGTTTTGTAGTAATAAGATATATCACCTTATTATGCTGTAAATGGAAAGATACTCATTTTTCCTGTGACAAAACCTGTCCCTTCTATTTCTGATAAAATTTTTAGAAAACCTTGACAACTTTATAAATGTGTTAAATTGGATAGATACTCTCTTTGAATTATTTTCTTTCTGTTTGCAAGTGAATATGATCACTTTTTTCACACTGTGGATGCTACACAAATGCAATCTAGAAACACAAAATATGAGGAAAAAGTGATGTCCATTAAGTTATCCAGAGTTAATTCCAAAAGAATTTGGAACATCCAATCTTGATCTAAAATGCAACTGGATGGAAATATAATAGTGTAATATAAAGATTGATAAAAGAGCAACTATTACAAATTATACTTAAGCAACAGAAAAATTGCAAAATATAGAAAAAAAGTAGAAAAACACGCAAATATAAGTTTCATAGAATTTGAGTGGCCAGTTTTATCAAATGTATTGTCATCTGTTTTATGGCAGATAATAGAGTATCTGTTTATTATTTTCATCCTGATATTATTTGGACATAAAATAGTATTTTATTCCCTTAGTTTAAAACTACTCTGTGCAGCAAAGCACCATGAAAAAGACTCTGCAATACTTCTACTGTAACTAGTCATTTCTTGGGACCTGCAAATTTTTTTGAATCTATGAAGAATTTAAGAAAAAGAGGCCAACAGTTATTAGCATGTTTTGATTCCCTGTCTTCTGCTTTTCTTGCAGGGCTTATAGCGACTTACACTGAGGTTTTTCCTGGTTACTGAACAAAGTGGTAATCAATGCATTTGGACTGTCTGAATTTTAGTATTTCAAAATTATTTCAGAGTTATTTTATTCTCATATTTGAATAGAAAAGTCATTCATATGTTCATACATTCCCTTCCAAGTGTGTATTTACTGTCAATGCAACATATAATAGGTCTATACTATAATTTTCCTGAAAATCTATTCTATATTCATTCCACACTCTTCATTCTTACAGAATTTCATTTTCATTCAGCTTGTGAGTGTATTCACTCCTTTTTCAATTCTAAGAAAACTTGAATATTAAGATACAATGTCTATTATCTTTGTCTATAACTATAAAAGAAGCTAGCATATCTATAAAATAGTAATGTTTCATTTTGATCCACTGCTTCTATTTTTCCATTCAGAAAATATCACAGTATGTAGTTTTCAGTTTCGTATTTCTGAAAAAAAATATTCATTTCTACTATTGCAAAATCTAAATTCAAGGAAAAAAAATGTAAAGAGTATATTAGATAAAAAGAAACTAGAGGTGTGTTATGAAGTACTATAGTTTTAGGTACACTTTTATTAGCCAATTTCAAATATTACCTGGAAGTACTAAAGAGCTTGTTTTTCTGTTCGCAGAGAATGTTATGCTGCAAGGAACATGACTTAATTCAATGATATGTATATATATAGAAGAACATCCTACAACCCTAAGAATTCATTTGATTCTGATCATCATACAACTAAAAAAAATGTGTGATTGTAGAGAAAGGGGAGAAAGTTCACTAGTAATAAAATGATTAAGATAATTTTGAATAATAATAAAAAATAGTTATATAGATATTACTTGGCTGAAAGATTGACAGCTTCATGAGCAGTCTGACTTTTGGTTCAATGATCCAATCAAATTTATTTTAAAAATAGAATTAACAATGCCATTATACTTTTTATTCTTTTTTGAAATATAAAGCATGGAATGTCATTTAATTGATGGGCAGTGATATACCTGAGGCAAAAGGCAATATAGCTTGCACTTGCACATTTCAGTGTGAATTTTCTTTTGCTGTTCTCCTCCAATTATCAGTGTGCAGCATTGTTTTTACATCTTGTCACTTTCACATATATTCTTGTAGAATGCTACCTGTTGGATTGGGAGCAGCCTGGAGGAGGACTTAGAGGTGTTAGTGGATGAAAAGCTGGACATGACCTGATAATGAGTGCCCAGAAGGCAAATCACATCATGGGCTGCATCACAAGAAGAGTGACCAAAAGGTTGAGTGAGGTGATTCTCCCCCTCTACCCTCATGAAATCCCACCTGGAGTGCTGCATCCACTTCCAGGACACCCAACGTGAGAAGAACATGGACCTGTTTGAGCAAGTCAAGAGGAAGACCACTAAGTTGAACCTCTCCTGTGCTGAGAGAGTTAGTGTTGTCCAGCCTGGAAAAGGGAAGGCTTCAGAACACCTTCTACCAGCCTTCCAGTATCTGAAGGGGGTCTACAAGAAAGCTGGAAAGAGACTTTTTACAAAGGGTAACGATGTCAAACTGAAAGATTTAGATTAGATATTGCAAAGAAATTCTTTCCTGTGAGGGTGATGAGATGCTGGAACGGGTTTCCCAGAGAAATGGGGGATGTCCCATCCTTGGAAGTACTCAAGACCTGATAAATTGGGACTTTGAGCAACGTGGTCTACTGGATGGTGTCCCTGCCCATTGCAGGAAGGTTTGAACTAGATGATCTTTAAGGTCCTTTCCAATCCTAATTATTCTGTGATTCTATGAAAATAGAAATCTTAAAACTCTGATCCTGTCTTTTAAATATTGTGTATCAGTGAACACGTTGTACAGAGCAGAATGCATACAGCAGTTATTTAATTTTAGGTGAGTACCCAGAAAAGAAGAAGCAAAGAGGAGCAATGTCCTTCCTTCCCATACTGTTCCTAGATCAGATTTTTCCCTATTCAGCTCAATCTAATTCAGAATCTATATGCTGTGGGGTACTTTTTCCTATGTTTCCCACCTCTGGTCCTCTCTTTTTCTGTTGTCCCCTCCTTTTCCCCATTTACTCTTTCTTGAACCTGCTGATACTTAAGGACAGCATAATCCTCTTCTGAATTCCTCTCAGCTTAGAGTTATACTATGTACTCAGAACCGACGTGCCCTGGGCAGGCGCAGGTCTTTAGTTGCCAGCTGAGCTTTAAAAAGACATCTATAGATTTCAAATCCATCTAGAGCAATGCAAATACTGCAGGGAGTTTTGGGGGTTGTTTAGAGTTTTATGTTCATACATAAATAGGAGAGAGTAGGTTTTTATGTTTTGCACTTTTTTCATGGAACTAGCTGAAAGTTTTTTAAAAGTGTATTCTAGCACTTTAAGAATAACAAACACTGAGACCTCAAGATTTATAGAAAAAATTTTTAAACCTTCAGTTTTAAAATAAAACACTTTAAAAAATTAAAGCTTTTAACTTACCATAATAAATAGCAACATTCTACTGACAACTTCATTGTACTTTACTGCTAAAAATAAATTTTTCTCCTAGCCATGGAAAGGAACAGACATGCATGAATAGACACACAGAGATTTCAAGACTAAGGATTATTTTGCTCTACCTGTAGTTTTTAAGTGTAATACAGGAAACTTGTTTTTAAAGATAGATTAATTTCAAGCAACTTATGCTAGGTCTTAGGTAATAAAGAACTACAGAGAAAACTGGTAACCATTATCTTCATAATTCCTATGAGGTTAAATTTTAGCAGTACACTGTGAAGGTTGAACTTCAAACAGAGTTTGAAACTGTTAAAGGAAGCACACTCATTCACAGCATCAGTGGATGTTACATCAGAATTAAAAAGTCTGCTTATGAGATGTTTTCAATTTATCTAGAACTTGAATTTACTTCATATTATTTTTAGGCATTCGAAGTGACATTCTTCTTAGCTAATCTGAGATTCTTAATCACTGTGCCCTTTGTAGCTAATATAGACATTCTTCTAATCTATTTAAAGATTATTCATGTGTTCTGATTTATATGTGAGGATTTTGTCTAATTAATTATACCTTGGGGATGATAACAGTGGTCAGTTAAGGTAATACCCCTAATATAATTTCTTTAATATCTAAATGCTTAGGATCTTAGAATTGGATTCGATTTTAAAAAGCTGGTACTAAATAAAAGCAACAGGCACATAAAAACAGAAGACAATCAGTGAGAGAATCTGGAAAGAGTGGAAGTACTGTGCAGAATTAAGATGTATCTGAGAAACACTCTGAACTGACTAATTATCTCTGCTTTTCAGAATCATGGCCTGTTACTCAACTGGGCACGTCCAGTAGATGTCTGTACAGTTAGATGTGAAAACTTCAGATATTCACTGTCAGCTGGTTCTGCTGAATCTAACAGCCCAATAAGAAAACAGGAGATAATATGACCTTGTGAAAGTCTCATCAACTACATTCCAAGAGTAAGAGAAAAAACTACTTTGTAAAGAGAAGGAATAGAGAAATGAAGTAAGGGAGGGAGAGAAAAGAGGGCAATTAAGAAAAGTGAAAACAAGCACAAAGGCAGTGGGGATTTTAGGCCTATATTATTATGTGCTTTATTAAGAGAAAATTTAAGGAATCACACTAACAAATTGAGAGTGAACTTTCTTTTTTTAACTCCAGTGAGTTGCTTTTGGTTGTAATAAACCAGGTACCACCTGAAGTCCCCTAGGCTTCAGTGCACTGCTTTAAATCCACTCAAAGGTTTACACTGGCCATTAGAAATGCAGAGATTTAGAGGATTTGTGCCTGAACAAATATGTCTTTGTTTATTTTAAAAACTCATTCGTCTGAGTAGTTGCCTTTGGCTCCTTATCTCTGAGCCCAGATTTCAACACTTCTTTATGTTCACAACAGCATTATGTCTTCTCTGCTGTTTTTTGACAATTCTTTGCAGAATTTTATCACTCTTTAGCCACAGAATGAAGACAAGCAAAAATTTGTCAATAATTAACTGCAGAATTACCCATGCAAGACATGTATTCATTGATGTTGCATCACTGTTTCTGAATCAGACTTCCACCTTTCTTAATGGTATGTCTTGGTCTGCTGATATGTGGTGTAACTATTTTGATTGATTTTATGTGAATACAGTTACAGAACACTGCAATAGCTTTTGCTCAGTTACTATTCCTTTTTGCTTAATAATTTCAGTCTTAAAAAAAAATCCTGTAGGTACAAAAATGCTGTTAGAGAGGATCTTCTTGTTATTTTCTAAGTCCATGAGAGACTTTTCTCTCTCACAGAAGAGGTAGCAGGGAATGTAAACAACCAAGCCACCTGCAACCTTGGAAAGTCTTGTTTATGGTATAGTAGAAAATATTTTGATAATGGATGTTTTAGGATTTTGGCCAATCGCCCCCAAGGGGTGGCTGGTCCTTTGTCCAATTAGACTATGAAGAAAAAAGTCTATAAAGAGTTTGTAAAATAATTAAATAAATCAATCTTGCTGCACAATTCCTGCCTGCTGGATCTTCTCCTCCTCCTCCTCCCTATGGCTGCGGGACACGGTGATATACCGTAGGAACCAGGCCTGCGGTAATATTTGGTTCTTCCATATCTTCTGTATCTCCATTTATAAACAAATTCTGTTTTGCATTATATCATAAACCGATTCTCCTTGTTTTCCCCGCCAGTCTGTTCTTCACACACACACTGAAACCTTTCCTAAAAAATTTTTTCTTACTTGCCTCCTCCCTACCATCTGAAAATAAGGCAAATTTAGATGATAGTTAACATACTAGTTAACAGTTTGGTAATTCCATATTTGATTTTTTTAAGAACTTTTGTTTGAAATAACTTAGTTCTATGCCTTTTATTGATATGCTCTAAAAGTATATTGCTAACACATCAGTGTGTGGTATTTAATTATATCCTACCCTATAAAAACAGAGATCTGGAATAAGAATGTCTCTGAACTCATTTGCTGTGAATGTTAATACAAATAATTCATCTAGCATTTCTATTAGGTTCTATCTTTCCTTTAATGTTCTATTTTTGAGATGATCATGTGCCAATCCTATCATCTCTCTTCAAAACTATCTATTTCTGATGTGCTATTAGAAGTTTTTAATATTAGTTTTAATGCCTATAGCTAGTTGCTCATTAAATCTTTTTTGTACAGCCTTATAACTTTAAAATTCTTAAACAGGTTTTATGTTCCCCTTAGGAAAGAGAATTTTCTAGTTTTTCTAAGCTCCTTCACTAAGCATGTAACTATTTCTTTTTTTCTCTTTCTTTCTTTCTTCCATTCTTCCTTTCTTCCTTTCTTCCTTTCTTTCTTTCTGCTTTCTTGCTTTCTTGCTTTTTTTTCTTTCTCATCCTTTTAAAGTCATTGCTAACCAATTATTTTAAAACTTTCTAGACTGTCTCTTGAAATTGATTTATTTTATAAGCTTATTCTATTGAGTTTCTATTGTTGTCCATATCTGTGTTAACTGCATACATTATGAAGAGGGTTCCTTTACTAAGCTCAAGGATTTTCTGAAAACAAATGCTTAAATGCTCAGCAAGCAATAAACAGTATTATACTTCAAGAAAATTGTTGAAACATAAAGGGGCATGAAAAACAAAATACTGTGAACTAAGTGCATCTGAAATGAAACAGCTTTTAAAAAGGGTCAGCAAATAATTTTGAACACAGTAATGTGAAAACACAGTGGAAAAAGTGTAGTTAGAAATTAATAACAGCAAACAAAAAAATCTTGGAGTGCTGCAGATAAGAGTTTGCACTTGTTACAAACAACACTTATTAGCTATGCTTATGGCAAGCAGAAATATCTTGGCAGATGGCAATACCATTGTACACCACAAATATGAAATGCAGTTACTAATACTTGCATTTCAGTATTCACAATTCCTTACTATCTCTTTCAGATAAAGAAAACTGTTAGTTCCCATTCTTCCTCTCTGAATGTTGGGACTTCAGGTTAAAACCTGTTTTAATGAAATTTATCTGACTTAAATTAAAGCATTTAAATTTGAGAAAGGTGTCTAAAAGAAATGAGACGCTCTTTGCACAGAGTCCTTACCTAACACATTTATCCCTACTGTTAGGCATGTAAGTTGACCAATTTTCACTGGGTGGCTGCCCAAGGGAGGCCCCAACTGTTTCTGTAATGTAATGTTTCTTTCTGTAATGTCAACAAAAACAGAAGTAGTAAATAAGAGTTTCCTCTCCAGTGTGCCAGTAGAGAAAAGACAACAGGACATGGGACAATTTTTTAACTTATTATATAGAGTCCTTATCATATATTTTTAAAACTTTCATTATTTTTCTCTTAGGAAAAGAAGTTATTTTGCAGACAAAAATATCAAGTATGCTTATAAATAATGCATTTACATATTTTCTTTCAATCAGTTCTAAATGAGATTTGCAATTAGATGCAAGTATCTGATAAAGTCTTTTTATTCTTAGTTCTGCAAGAGGCATAAAAACTTCATTCCACCAAGGTCATGACATATTTATTACTTATATTTGTGTTATAAATCTGAATTTCACAATATAGCAGAAACAACCACAATATGAAAACAATTGGTATGACATAAATTGTGTGTTTCAAACTGATATCCAGAAACTTCAACAACACAGTAAGAGATTAAATCACTTAATTATTCTTTCATAGATTTTATTAAAAGAAAAAAAATGAAAAAACTTGTGTTTTACATAAAGGAGAAGTGAAAATATTTTCTACTGGGTTTCTATTAGAAATATAGATATGAAATATGAAAGAGAAGATTACCAGGTCTGCTTCATGAGAAAAGAACATAATTCTCTGCTCTACTAAAATATTTTGTTTTTAAAAGAAAATAAAGTACTCAATAAGACTTTTTAATGCACTATGAAATTTTAATTCCTCTTTCTCCTTGTTAAGGTTATGTGGAAACATCACAGTCATCTGAGAATTGTATTACTGTGAAACATATCACTCGTGTCAAAAAGATAAAACATGATAATGTGCACTTGGCATCTAGGCTAAATATAAATTCTATTGATAGCTTTTGTCTTTTTTCAGCTCATTAAAATATTCAATATTCCTTGATAAATTTTACCTGGGAATAGACTTGAACTAGAAATGATATACTAAAATCCCGATTCATGGACTTCTACCAAAATTCATGAAACTATTTTTGTCATTGTCCCCTGACTTAATAATTTTAAAGATAAGCTTCTGATTTACAATCTCACTTTTTACGCTTTAGAAAATAGTTTTTTTCTTTTTAGTAATTGCACTGTCTCTGTATTCCCATTGAGTTTGCAACTGGGGATATATGTTATTTCAATAAATTACATTCTCTTTATATATAATTTGAACTATTGATACTATGAGAAGAAATTTGCTTGAAAATTTAGGCAAATTCAGATTGCAGGTGTTGGGCCTAAATGTAGTTTCTGTGACATTTCAGGGCAACTCAGTTTGTGTGAGCCCCTGGGGCCTCTTTAGAGGATTGGAAAGATCTATGGGCATAGAATATTCAAAGAGGTAAATTCTAGTGTGAAAGAACAAGTTTCTCTCAGGGAACACCTGACTTGTGGGCCCTTGTCTGAGTTGCTCTTTCGGACAATCAACAGAAGGCCATGGACACTCTATTATGTTATTTCCTTGGAGAGATTATTTTCAGTAGAGATGCTCAAGCTCACGTGAACAGTATTTAATGGAAAGTTAGGGGTGAGTCAGCTTTGGAACCGGGTAACTTCTCATGCCCTTCAGATTCTACTCTTTCAGTGTTGTAACTGTGGTTCAAAATGGCCCAAAGGGAAAAGTTGTGTAAGAATTGTGGCCTGAATGTGGGAAAAATTTTTAATACTGTTTCGTGGTTGTAAGGCCGTTACCTTCTGTATTTTTCCTCCTCAACTCCAGTAGAGAGTTCCAAGTTTTTCCCTTTCCACTTTTTTCATTCCATGAATCACAGAAAGTGAAAAACTTTAATGCGTCATGAGGATCAGTGAATTGAATTGAACAAAACTTCCATAAGGAAAGAACCTACATCAAGATTGCTAAGATTAATTATGCCAGAATTTGATAGGTGAACCTAGAGGTCCCCAATCCAAAATCTGTTGGTGAAGGACGAAAATGTTAAAAATAAGTAAATTTTAATTTCATTCATATCAGTAGCATATATTTAGTTGTCCCATGTTACTACACACAAAATATATTTATTGTATATGACATCTCTAGTAGTTGTCAAATTTCTTGTCTTGGGGCCAGCTTAGAAAAATCCATACAGAGAAATATTTTGCTTTCAATGGACTTTGATACACTCTTGGGCTGAATTCAGAGTGTAATCTGTAAAATATATGTGGTTTCAAAGTCCAGGTGCTTCAGTTCTCTGATGGTGCAATATGCCATCTTTTGCCAGCTTTCAATTTGTGAAATGTCAGTAACACGAATCTAAAATCTTCAGAATTTTGTGGGAATTAGCTGAGTAAGAATCATATAGAGGTATGATACTAGTCAGTAAAAGCTTCCATAGCATTAGGAATGTGTCCACAGCTGGTGTCTGTATTATTGGAACCCTATCTCCCATCATTTTCTGAGTCCAGCACATGCTCCAGCAATGGCTAGACTTCGGGCAGGTTTGGGACTGCATTACCTCAAATTCCTTTATGTTGGAGCCAACCTGGAGCCACAGTAGCTGTGAGAAGGCTCTGATTTGGACAGTAAGGCACAAAAAGGTGTGCAACTTGCCACTGTCTGTGAGTTTAGTTTCAGCCAATAGTCAGTGACCATTTTCTTCAATAGGGAAACATATTTAAATGATACTATAACAATTTCTAAAGCACTACTGAATGACTCATCTGCTTGGTTTGGGTTTTCTTTTACTTCTCCTAAATTTATACACTGGCTTTTGGACATGCCATGTATTTAAGTAGGCACAGTGCAACCTAATTCCTACATTTCTCTTTTCACTGGTGAACATGGACCATGACTTTATTCTTGCTGTGTATTTGTTGCAGGTTCTGAATCATGATGGAAATTTGCTGCTTTCATTTATTAACATATTATAATATTTTTCCCAGAAAAAAATAGCTGTGATTTTATGATGATCATGATTATTTTTTAATATCCAATTTGTGATTCTCATAGTATCAGCTTTTAAATCAGTGCTTCAGAGAGAAGCAAGATATGAGATTTATATGCAACTTTCTCTTGCAAAAGATAGAATGGAGGACGCATTCACATTTTCATTTGATATCAACATTCTTAACTTAAAATATACAGTACAGGAATATTAGCTATCTTGCTGTTGCTTTTGTGAAATTTTTGTAATTACAAGGGAAACATGATGCATTACTGGGATATTTTAAAACATGTTTGCTAATTACATATTTATACACAGTGATTTCTGTATCCCTTAGGCTTTAATTTGTTTCTCTGTTGTTACTTGCAAGTTTTTAATAAGATACTGAACTTGCTGAAGCTTCTATAGGATATGATTTTGTAAGTAAACGTTTGACCTTTTTTCCCCCCAGAAAAGTAAGAATTAGCATAAGTAGGTAAGTATCTCAGTTTCTTGACTTTGTTGTTTATTTTGCAGAAGGATAGTTTGGAGGTGATTTCCAATGGGTCCAATACTGTTTTGAAATGAGTCCAAGAGCCTCACTTGTGACAGTCCCACCCAGTTGGTAGTATGCAATTGTTTTCCTCTATTGCAAGTTTGCATTCACATAGGAGAAATACATCAATGAGATGATATTCCTTCTGTCACATTTGGTTCAAACTGAGAAATCAGTGAGAAGACTTTATGCACTACTGTGCTCTTGCAGGGGAAAAAGTTAAAAAGCAAATGTTTTCCCTATTATCTTCCATAGCCATATCTGTGCTCTTCATCTCATTTTTATCTCAAATCACAAAAGATGTTATTTTAATTTCAGGAGGCTAGAAGAAGAAAAAAGAAAGCAGAAAGAAGAAAAAAGAAAAAAAAGATGAAAAAGTGTCCAAGGTTACAGTGTAAGATGTAACCAATAGTATGAATTCTATTATCATTTTCACAAGCTGTAAAAGCAGGTGGTGCAGTGTTTGTTATCTCCTACCATGACTTGTCCTTGATAACTCCCTCCAGGAGCTATCTCTGTTAATAGGCCATCAAGGACCCACCGAAGGACTCACAGAATTACATCAACCCATTGTGAAATGCTTTACCCAGGGGGAGGAGCCAAGCATTCCCACCTGGATATAATCTGGGGTTTGGAGCAGCACAAGCTACCCTTACCTATGGGACTCCTGGAGGACAAGAGCCATTACTGGACCTTCAGGTGAAGACCAGAACTTTCTACAGGATCACTGCTTCAACAGAACCATTTCATCTGGACTGCTACCACCACCCTGACTAACAGGGTGTCAGGTTGTATCCTGACTCTGTCAGTGCTCTTGTACTATTGCATTTATTTTAGTTTTCCTATTAAATTATAATTCTTTCAATCTCGCACTGGTTTGTTTTCAAATTAATAGAAAAATAAAAAGAAGAATTAAACAGGAAAAAGGAAAAGTGAAGGAAGAAGGGAAAAGGAAAGAAAAAGAGAAGTACATATTGTGGTGTTATGAGGCATTTTTTTTCAGAAAGAACAGCAATTCATTTCTGCTCTTCCTCCCGTCTCCGGCAATCTTTTCTGTTTCAGTGACAAGATTTGCTGTCCCTTAACTGTCAACAAAGATATTAATAGCATCATAAAGTAGATTATTAAAATTATATAGGCAAACCCCATTAAAAAAAATGTTTACCATTAACTTGAATTAATTCAGTGATTTGGTTAAGAGTGGTCCATAAAAAAACTTACACTAAGACCACTTAAATGGACTTGATAGAGGAACACTGAAATTGTCTTCTCTAGGCAAGAACTTCTCAGTCTGTTTTCATTCTCATCTCACTCATTTTTCCCCTCCTCTCTCCATCCAGTAATTTATCCCTTCCTTAAATGTTTTTTTCTCTCTGAGGGACCAGCAGCTTGTCTCATGTGTTATGTTCCATGATGTGTCCATTGTCAAGCTGTCTGAAGCCAACTCTCTCTGGCCTGGGGCAGCCTCTGACATCCTCTCACAGAAGCCACCCTTGCTACCAAACCTGCTTATGTCCATCTGCTACAGGCACCCATAGTAAGTTCTTTACTATATATTTATGTTTAATAATTCCTTCAGGAAATGTTCTAAACCAACAGTTTTAATTTTTAGCTGACTACCAAGAAGTAAGGGGCAAAGGTGTAGGTGTTTAGATCCTCAAATATCGAAAATATGTTGGAATGTATCATTATAATTGTTTCACCTAAAGATTGATCCAACATGCACAATAAAATTTTCAGGCCTCTAATTTCAACTGCTTGTGCTCCCCAGGTGATCCACTGAATCCTAAGAGAGCCATTTGAGCTTATCCACTGACCTGAGCAGTCTGAGAATTCTACCAAAGATTAGTTACCTTAACATGTGACTACTCTTAGGATAAATAAATTCCTCCATTCTCCCCTTATGTTAAAATATCTTCTTCAAATTAAGTTATGTCCTCGTTTCAGAGCTCTTTTTTTCTCTATTCTCTTAGAATAAGAAAATGTATCTGAGAGAATATACATATTATTTTGTGGGTTTTGATCACTGCTGGCAATTAATTGGTAACAGCAGGAATTTATGGGGAGAAACATTAGATAGTTTTGCAATAAATACAGTACTGACTATAATGACACAAACAAATACACTTATTGCAAATTTACTATTGGAACAGAATATCTGAATGTACTCTTGAGTGCATCTTTTATAGTTATGTTTCATTAAGGGGTCTCTTTTCAAAATGTAATCTTTATGATTTTTTTTCTGGGCTTCACAGATGTCACTGAAGCCAGCAGAATGAAATTGCTATATTTCTTTTTTTTTCAAATATAATCTCTGATAAATTTTACTGTGTTTCTTTTTTTTTTCTCTTTTCTTTTTTTCCCCCTAGTAACTCAAAGGTGGCACATAACTAAAGCTCTCAGCTAATTTCATTTCAAAGCAGCATACTCTTTCTCTGTTTCATTCTTTTGGGTATATATTTCTTATCTTTTATTAATCGCAAATAACTTTCTTACATTTACAACTTTGTAATTGGTCTCCAAGTAATATGTGCAGGTAGATTTGAAAATTAGTACTGAAACACAAGAAAGCTATGTGTTTAAAAACTACTGAATATCTGGATTCTGAATTCTCAGTGTTTGGTCTCCTTCTCTGCAAATTATTATGTATTTTGTACATGACGTATAAAGTGGTACAGAGATTAAAACTCAACATTCAAGTCAGCCAAGGGAGACATATCCTGTTAAACAACCTTTCTGGGAAAATAATTAATTTTAAGGAAAAGAATTATTCATGCATATAAAGCCAAATGTCTGACTCAAAACTCATTCACATTCTGTTTTCCTGTAAAGGAAAAACCTGTAAAGGAAACTTCATTGATTTTTTTTGTTGTTGTTGTTGGTTGTTTTTTTTTTTTTTTTGTTTTGGCAAGAACACAAAACAGCAAATGGTGCTGATAATTCTTAAGTGTACCTTGGTAGTTATGTGTAGTGTATTTCCATTGCTTTTGCAGTACACAATTAATTAATGTCAGAACAGTTGATCAGGATTCTAGTTTAACTTCTATATAGATCTTTTTGTTTATGTATACTCTTTATGGAGTCAAAATCAGACTTCCTAAGCATTAGCTGAGATGTTCAGTTTTATTCAGACTCCCCAGAGAGGGTGGGGGGAAGTTATAATTCACTGTAGATGATGCACAAGTAGAATACTATGAATTTCTTGCAATTTTAGATACCTTAGAGTTACGCAGATTGTCTAGTTGTGTAAGGCCCTTCTATAGTCAGATGGGCGAGATAAGTACTGCCGGAGGTTTGAGCCAAACATCTGAAACACCTGGTGTAAAAACCTCTTTGTGATGACTTGCTCTTCAGATACACCTAGAGTTATACATTATTCTCAAGCATCTGATGAAGTCTGCCTAAGAGAAACTATCAGGAAGCAGGTCACACTGGGTTTATTGCTATCATTGTATTTAAGAATGTTTTAGCCAAACCCATAAAATAACTTTTCCTTTTTTTTCTTTTTCCCTGAAAGAACATTACTCTTAATTAAATGTTAAATAAGTTATGGATTGCCTCTTCCCTCTGGAAAAAAACAACAAAAAAAAAAAAAAAAAGAAAAGAAAGAGAAAAAGAGAAAATGAATAGGCCACAGATTTTTTTATCCTTACAAATAGTCAGGTGTTCTTTCAATAAACCAGGGGAGATATGTTAAGAAGAAACAACCCGTGCTTCTTCATTCCACCATCCAAAATATTATATATAGTTTCCCATATCTAGAGAGTATTTATCAACATTTCTTTCAAAGACCATAAGGAGGGAGTAGAAACTCCCTAAACAATTTATTATTTGCTAGTCTTCACACTTAAATTTTTTCATCCCCCAGTGCCTATCATAAATTTTGGCATCTCCAACAGAAGCATATTTTAATGAACCAATTTATGCAGACAGTTTAAGTACTGTACTATGAACTTAATACATAGTGTAGCTCTTCACTTAATGGCTTCTGGGAACATCATTACTTCCCCCTGATGCAACTGAGTTTAATATGTAGTCAAATGACTAGCACAAATTTTTTTCAGTGAGTAGATTAGCTACATTAGTCTCATTCTCCTCCTTAATATAACACGGCATTTTTCCATATTTGATACTTTTAATTCTCTAAGACCAATAAAAATATTTATTTTAAGTATCTATATATTGTATATTCAAATCAAGTACCTATATATTCAAATCAAGTACCTATATATTCAAATCAAAATCCTTCCTTTCTTCATAGAGGAAAGAAATATTTCTAGTGTGTTTAGCTTTTTTACCTTGACAGCAATATATCGAACATCTTACCAGGTTTATTTTCATTAGTATTTGGCACTGTTGAATTAATGTAGTAAAAAAACCCAGAACTGAACCTAGACATGAAGAGATGATAAAGAAGTGAATAAAACCAACTAAATTATTCTCTTGTCAATGTAAGGCAGTGAAAATACAAAGTGGCAGGCATAGACCACTATGCCAGTTGTCATATATCATTTCTTGCAGGCAATACATAATTTTTAAATCCTATCAAAGGTTCCCCCCTCATTTACTCAAATAGGCTAAAGGAAAGGGTAAGGATTCTGAACAGCTTGCTTGTTTGTTTGCTTGCTTTTTAACCTGTTTCACACCATACAAACCCAAGACCTTACTAACATTTTACGTGTTGTCTGTTGCAGTCTTTTTCACCAATGTGGTGGGTTAACATTGATGAGCTGCCAGATCCTTAAATCCAGCCACTGGCTCACTCCTTCTCAACAGGATGAGAGAAGTAGATGAAAAAGTCCATGGAGTGACATAAGGGAAGAAAGGTCACTTACCAATTTCCATCACAGGCAAGACAGACTTTGGAAAAAAAAAGAGTTATTGCCAATTAACATAGAGTTGGGTGGTGACAAATAAAGACAAAAAACTAAAACACCTTCCTGTCACCCTCAACCTTTTTACACAGATGAAACTTCACTCTTTCACTCCCGTGTTCTCAATCTCCTCCCCCTGCTTCTGCTGCTTCCCAAGAAGCACATCGAGGATGAGAGATGTTGGATTATGGAGTGTTTGTAACACTTCCTCCCTGCCCTTCCTTCCTCCTCGCACTTTTTCCTTGCTCTGAGGTGGGTCTTTTTCACAGATTGCACTCCTTTGGGATAAGTCCACTCCATCATGCATTCTCTGCATGGACTGCTCCCCTTCACAGGCTGCAGTGTGGTTGTTTGTTTCGGTGTGGTCCTCTCCATGCATTGCAGGGACATATCTGCTCTGCTTTGGTGCTTTCCATGGGCTGCTGGAAAATATCTACATTTCTTGGAGCCTCTCCTGCCCCTCCTTCTCTTACCTTGCTGTTCATAGGGCTGTTTCTCTGACTGCTGGGCAGCATTTTTCCTTTTCTTTGTTACGTTATGATAGAAATGTACCACCTTGACTGTGATACTTAGTTGTGCCATGCAGTGGGTCCATTGGAGTCCTCTGGAACCACCTGTGTTCAGCACTGGGCAGGTCCCAACCCTTTCTCAAAAAACCATCCCTGAAGCTCTCCCCAGTTACTAAAACCTAATATAAATCCAATACATCAAAATATCAACAAAACCCTTTATATCACACAAGAAAATGCTCTCTATATAATTGGGAATCTGTACTGGAACAGCATTTAGTGCTACCAAATAGTGTATTTGGAAAAGCTAATCTTTGCTTTCAGTGTAGACCACACTCCACAGGGCCTTGCCCCAGCCCCATGGCCACCAAAGACCAGTGAAGAGAAATAGAAGAGAACCCAGCACTCTGGTCCTATAAAACCTCTGAAAACTGTGCACTCCTAGTGAAGAGAAAGGAAACCAAGTGATACAGGTGCAGGTGGTACACACCTTTCAGGCACATACAGAGGAAATGTAAGCTTTGAATTCATGAAATTAAAAGGTTATTCTTAACTTGAAGTAATAAGGCTAAATAATATTATAATAATATTTTAGACAAAAATAATTACTTTTTTTTTAAACACAGGCATATTTATGAAGACAACATTGTATATACCCTACAACATTAATAATTTCCTGGTGAAAGCACACAGAGATATCATTTAATAAGTTAATGTGAAAAATATGCAGTTTCTAATTAGTGTTGCTGCTTAGATAACTAGGAAATAAGATCATAGAAATAACCAAAATTTTTATGCATCATTTTGTTCTCATATTTTCTGTGGTGCACTCTCTTCACCTGCATCTGTCACAGTTCACAGATTCTTAGTCTTTACAGTGCTACAATTTCCTTTATAAATGTAAAATCTTTATTTGAACATAAGTAGCAACTCCCTGATGTTTAACCTTTAGTTCTTCACCCTTTTCATTCCAGTCAGCTAGCACATACAGTAGGCATTTTTGTTCTACTGCTGAGTAAAGCATACTTTCTGACATATCAACCTCTTTTCTTAAGTTTATCCATTAGTGGTCTGAATCTAATTACCATGCAACACATTGACTCATTGCACTTCCTTAAATATCAGATCTGGCAGCCTTATTTGTTGCAAAATATGATTTCTCAAGAAATAAAACATGACACAAGTGTTTGCAGTCTGCAACTCAAACTTCATCACCGTTAAGTAAATACTTTGCCTTCTAGAGAAGAAAATAATTGTAATTGGTATTCTTTCTGAGGTAGAAAATAATGCAATTGCACTAACTGAATTAGAACAGGATAAACAGCAAGATCCCATTCCAATGTATTTTTTTCTTACAGATTTTTTATGGGAGTTACAAATCCTGTCCAATAAAAGACAGAATTAAGTGTCCAGAAAGTAGTTCCAAATTTAAATGTATTGTCAAATCTGTCTTAAATCTTACTACTGAAGAATTAATCCTCATACAATTGGCCAATGCATTCAAGTGTCCTAATGCTCAGTAAAACACCAAATAAAATTAATAGAAGGTAGGGCATTATTATTATTATTATTATTATCATCATATCATCGTTGCCATTATCATAATTTTCATTATCATTGTTATTATATGAAGATTGAGTCCACCTAGATGATTTACCTAAAATAAGAAACCTTTTTAGGTTTTAAGGTTTTCCTGTTTACTAGATGCACAATTTAACCCCCTTAGAATATTTTTATTCTTAGACTATAACTATGATTTTTCATATATCACAAAAAAATATTAAGCTGAAAGAACAAATGACGAAGCCTAAAATCATAGAAGCATGGAATCTAGTCCATCCTCCCCTACATTGGTCAGGGAAATCTTCACCTAGACCAGGTTACTCAAAGCTCCATCCCACCTGGCCTTGAAAACTTCCAATAATAGGACATCCACAACTCTCTGGGCAACCTGTTCCAGTGGTTCACCATCCTCTTGGTAAAATATTTCTTTCTTATATCTAGTCTCAATGAACCCTCTTTGAGTTGCAATTAATTATCCCGTGTCCTATCACTATCGGTCCCATTAAAACCTTTTGCCGTCATTCTTACAAGTCCAATTTAGGCACTGGAAGGCTGCTCTAAGGTCTCCCTGGAGCCTTCTCGTCTCCAGCCTTAATAACCCCAATTTTCTCAACCTTTCTTCACAGGAGATGACTAGAGGATGGGCTGGCACACTGCATATAGAGGAGCGTGGCAGATTGAAGCTACCAAAGTCAAGGTCTCTACGTGTCTTGAATTTACACTCTGATTGTTAATATAAGCTGAAGCCTGTACTGGTGCATCTGTTTTCTTCTCATTTTCAGATGGATCAATAGATAGACAGGTAGATAATAGATAGGCAAGATATCTGTTGTATGTGCAAATCCCACCCCCATTATGCTGTTATTTATGCCTTAAGCACTATAAAACTGTCATAATTTCTTAGCCCTGATTGGTTTGAAGAAAAATCTTGAAAGCAAACCCTACTTGCTAGAAAAGCAAAGATTTGAGGAATATCAGAAAATACTTTTACCCTCTTTACAGAATGAGTTGTATCATTTTCAATAGCTCATAGCGCTGTCATACAAATGTTTAAGTGTAAACTTACTTACAATGATCAGTGAAGAAAAAGAGAAATACCTTCCATTAAAAAGATACTGCCATTCCAGAGCACTGTTGATCATCGTCAGATACTAGACATTCTGTCAAAATGTTGCTATTTCTACTGAAAATTTTCAAAGTTCTTTTATTCATGTGTCTGCTTAAATTGTCTCCAGTCTTTAGTCAAGGGATGGATGATCTGTTGGTGGATAGCAGTGGAAAAGGACATGCAAGCTATAATTGTGATTTTTTTTAAAACTTGGATCAATTTGGCATGCACAACTCTTATGTCCTTTGGAAGGACTGTAAGCACTGGTACATCTAACTTACCCCTTTATTATAATGGAGAACATTACTGCTCTTACTAAGACAAAATTCTCATTTGTATTCTGAAACAAGGGAGGGCTGACAAGTTTCAGCAAAATTAGGCAATGATAAAATAATAAAATAAAGATAATTACATCTGGCAGCACAGGAAAGAAAATACAGAATTACAAATTAATTAGGATGAGAGGAAAAACTGGGGTTCATCTAGGGCTGTAGGAAAAGTTTTTAGTGCTAGCTAAATGTTAGTCAGTTTAATGATACTGGAAAACAAATGACAGATTAAATTAATTCAGGAATGAATTAACAAGGTTGCTTAATTTGAAAAACATGAGAATTATTTATCTGAGTCTATTTTGAGAGAATATTTTACAAAAGAATTTAGATAAATACAAAAAGAATAAGAGGAAAACTGTTCTATGGGATTTTCTTAGGTTCAGAAAACCTAAAACTAAAGGATCAAAATACAAAGAAATTCCATCTTGTAAGGTAATTATCATAAAGAAGAAAAGAGTCAATCTTTTTCATCCACTGGGAAGTAACAAGAAAATCCCTTAATACGCAGTGTAGAATATCAAGGTGTTAGGACTCTATTTCCTCACTTTCATAACTACAAAGGTAATTAAAATATTGGGATAAGCTAAAGACTAAAAAACTTACATAGGTTCATTTAAGAAGTTAATACTTCTTATAACCCTATTGAACTAAGAAATGAATTATATGGATTAGGATAAAGATATTCAATATTGGCTGTTTATAAATGCACTTATTGTTAGATACATTTCCTTAAATTTCAGCTGTCTAGCAGGTAATACTTGAAGAGAATTACACAGAATTTCTTGAGACTAAGTGAAAAAAAAAAAAAAATTCTATTTTTAAAGGGACTAACTTAGCTTCTGAAGTGAACTTTTTGTCTCCATTGCCTAAAGATAACTGCTTCCTTGGCGGGGTTTTTTTGTCTCTTTGTTTATTTTTAATTGCATTATTTGTTTCTGTCCAGGTTAATAGTATAGAACAAATGGGAAACAGTTCTAAAATTTGTGTTGTTCCACTTCCCAGGCATTTTAAACTGATATGTTTAGAAATATATTCATTTGGGCTTGATCACAGGATCCTGCTTTTCAGTAGATCCATTGACAATCAGTATCCATAAAATAAGACCATACAGTAATTGCAACATCTTTTCTGTGGTTTGTTTCAGCTAACTGTATGTAACTAATTGTATATCTCCATGTTCCCTAATTTTACATTTATATTATTAGTTTGAAAGCACTGTATTAAAGACTTATTTTAGTTTCTGTTACTATTCTGATATGAAGTAGTTCTCTTAATCAGACACAAAAGCAGTGTCTCTATATTTTATTTCTAGTAGCCCAATTTTCCAAGAAAATGAAAAGCCAGAGAGAGTGCTCTGATTCCATGGCTATTTTCATTCATTTGAAAAGATTCTTTGATACTGTTTGCTTTCTAAAATTTTGTTGTAAAATCAATGAAGGTAGGCACTACTAAAAATTTACAACTGTAAATCAAGGCCTACTGTAATTCCAGATCTTTACTGAAGTTGAGTAAAATGTTCTGCATAAGTGCCACCTACTGAATTGGCAGTTCAGTCAAGACCATTTTAAACATTCAAATTCCATATTAAATATTTGAAGCACAGCCAGTGTCCGCAACTCATAGAAGTCAGAAGTGGGGGATAAGATTAAATAAACAGGTTTTTCACAGATGAAACCATACTCCTACTTTTTTATTCAGATGTTCATCCTCCCTAAGAAAATTATCGGCAACTAAATTATTAAATAACTTTTAATAAAAGTAGATTGATTTGCTTACACTAGTTTATGTTCTTTTTGTTAAACAAATTGTTTTCACATATATAAGATTCTTTTTACATTACTGGGATAAAGAAAAATATACTTAAAATCCTGGCCACAATATTCGAGTGAAAATTTTTTAAACAGAGGATATACAATGGCCAGTTGGACGAAAGGATACAAGGGCTGCAAAGCTACCTCTGATACAGCAAAGCAATTTCATAGCTTGACTTGTGTTATAATGGAGCAATATGAGAGAAAAAGCATTTTGCTTTCTATCTGATGAGAATGACCTCTTATGGAAAGTAAAATTTGTATGCCACAGGTTTCAGCTTGAAGACTTTTTTTTTACTCTCCAAATTTGGTTATGTGCATATACAGATATCCGTTTATGAGCAAACAAAGAGGCATTCACTGTTAATTTAATCAGTGGCTTGATAGTTGATTTGTCTGAACTGCTACCAGAGTTGAACAAGCATGAATCTAATCAGGCCACAGCTAGCCTGGGAGTCTTCTGAGACCCAGTGCTCTAAGTCAGTGCAAAGCCTTTAACTAGTAACTGGAAATGTAATATTTACTCTGTCATGCCTTCCAATGCTGTTTGGTATTCATGGCTAAGCAGAATTGATCCTTGTTGATAAGAAGAGAACTCTTTAGACCTAGAGAGGAAGAGTATGGGAGCATTTCTGGGAAAGTTTTTAACACTGGTAGTAATAATACTTATATTTCTGTGCCTGGTGTTATTTGTAAGCATCTGTAGGCCTCTTACTTTCAGTCTATAAGTCTATCCAGACATAGTTACTAAACAGACTTACAGTTACCTACATAAAATGAGAGTATCCTGAGCTCCATAAATACTTTAGTCTTTTTTACTATTTCATTGGAAATGCCATGATTTAAAAATAAATATAGAATGAGTATTCCTCATGATTTTTGTTAAATTTGAATCACCTGGACTGTACAGGACAGTGGGACAGAGATGAAATGAACTGCCCACATCCTCCAGAGCTGTCAGATTAGTGGCTTTTACAAATGCAAAATTTCATGGAAGGGGAAAAAGCAAGTAAGCAAGAAAAAGGGCAAGAATTTCTTTTCTGTCTTGCAAGATACTGCTGAACAAACAAAATATATTAAATATTGCAAGAAGAAATGCAATGGGTATATATTTTATTGCAAACATTGGTTGTGGGTTTTTCTTTTGTTTTTTTTTTTTATTTTGGCTATAAAGTTTGCAGACATAACCATTCATAAATAGGAGAAAATGATCTGGTTTTAATTTTATATGCATTAGGAAACAATGTGAGACATACAGAAAAGAAATAACAGAATAACTAATGATCCATGAGTGACTGAGTAAGCCAGTCTGTTACTGCTCATGCTGAAAGGACCTAACAGTAAGTAACCTGTAGTTATTTACCAGGTAAGGCAGGTTGCTTGCCTATATTGTAGCCTGATATATCAAAAACATACTAGGTTGAGTTAACAGACTTTTAATGTTATTTCTTTAAAATTTGATTAATCTATGAAAGGAACAGAGATATTTTAAAACAAATGTGCAGTATTGGGGAATATTATCTTCTTTCTGCAGTTTTATTAATTGATTAGAAGCTCTATTCTGTATATAACTTAAGCACCTAAAGAAAGTGGACTGAAAGATTTAAGGCAACTGAATTTAAACTTATAATGCCACCAATTCAAACTCAGTTGTCACTTAAACAAAGAGATGGGAAAGATTCAGGTGTGTAATAAGCTTTTTGTTCTTAGAATAGTAAGGCTCTTCCATCAAATATTGAGACATGCTCTCTGTGCAGAAACTAGCTGTATCAGTGTCTTAGCCAGTGCCTGTGCTTTATAACATGTTCCAGACGGCACTCATGATTGCTCTTGTTCTTTTTCCATTGAGTTTTCAATCTTTGTATTCAGTACTACAGACTAAGCAAGAAACACTGCCAGCATGGACTTCTTTGTTAAAAACAAAAAAAGGATGTGAATCCAATCTGACAGGAATAATTCGAATCCAGTTTTCCCACTACCTGGATCAGGGTTTTAATTACTGTGTTAATAAACACATTTGCTGTTGTTCTTTGCCAGCAACACCATAGTTCATTGTGTATATCCAAAAGTCTTGGAAAAACCCTTGATTACATAAATTGTGTTAGGTTTTGAATCACTGCTTCAGAGACTTTAATCTTTCAGTGTTGCGTAATAAAGCTGACAGACTTCAGCCACTCCTTTTCCAAAGGAATAATAATGGATCAAAACCTAAAATAAGATACCTTGTATGGTTAAAAGTGGAAGAATGGTGAGCAGATAGGCAATGGAGATCAGTACACTGACAACCCAGTTATAATAAAACCCTTAATGCTTTGTTAAGATTAATATTTTACTTTGTAGAATATTGTTATTTATGTTGTCATTGGCTGTTTAATACAGACTTCAGAAACTCATTAAATTCACCATTAAGTATACTTTTTTTTTTGAGTTAAAGCATCTACCTAAGTAAAAAATCAAGTTTGAATTTAAACTTCAAGTAATGGAGAAACTAGCATTCTTTGTTGGTTTTGGTTTTATTTTGTAGGTTTTAAGTTTGTATAGCAGGGTGTTCTAGTCTGATAGAAGAGTAGGACACACTTTCCAACAAAGCATTGGACATCATAACTTGCAGGAAGCAAATCTGCATGAGTCCTTGGTTGCTAACACCTATTTGTCATTCTTGTAAATCGAATGAGTGTGTGGCAGTTTTGGTGTTTGGGGTTTTTTTCTGTTTATATGAACATTTAAACTATATGAGATTTGGGGTTATTTTTTCAATGCAAATATGAAAATAAAAGTTTCTAAGGTCACAAGCTTGGAGATTATGACTTCTAACAGTGGCTTTTTGAAACACTTGGATGATATTTAAGACATTTAAGCAATCAATAAAATTTTGTAAAACATTCTGGGATCACCTACTTTTCCAGATTCTGTTCTTAAAAATATATGATCTTATTAACCTATCCTTCATGAAGCTTAATACTGCAGAGGATACACAGCAAATAATTGTACCTCATTACACCTGATATTTTGGTTGAGTATTACCAAAAGTGTACACAAAATTTATCTTGAACAAACCTGCTATAATGACAGATTTCTCTTCTTAATAATAAAACAACAATTTCACACATATTTATAAACATGCTCCTCTTCAACCAAGGTAAATGAAAAATGGAATTTTCATTCCTTGCAAAAAGTTTGGGTGTTTTGTTCCAAACTTGATTAAAATTTGGTGGATATATATTTCCTATTTTGTATAGTAAAAATTGGCTCATACAGAGAGTATGTTATGACAGTTTTCACAATTAATTTAATATTTCAGGTGGTTTGAATCAGTCTGTAACCATTTCCTTTTAAGTCAGTACAAATCTAAACTGCATTTTTGCATCCAGAAATGTTAGTTCTTATCTTATATCCTAGTCTCTTTGAGGAGAAAACATGCTGTCCAAACACCTGTTGCTGATATACACAGTGAATGAACTGCAAGAGTGCAGACATGGAAAGTAGTCCTGTGGCAGATAAAACTTGGAGGCAGATAAAACAGTTTCCATAGGTATACATTAAAAAGAGAAGAGGAGCAGGGCAGAGAGAAAAAGAAGTCAATCCCAGGTTGAAATTGTTTGAAACATGTTTGGTCAGCAGGGAAAAGCTTAAATATTTCATTGCATGTTAAATTATTGCCAAAATGAGTATTTCTTTTATATGAGTAATCTGCAAACTTTTATCAAAATAAAACCAAGCCAAAGAAACCCTAGAAGCTGCACTTTCAGCTGAAAAGTTGCTCTGTTGGCTCTAATTTAGATTGCCACATATTTTGGATGGGGTTTTATGTCGTGTACATCTTTCAAAGTTTGCAAATCCTGTCACTATGTACATATTTTTCACCACGGAAGCAGAAAATAGAAGCTTCATGCAATCAAAAAAATGAAGAAAACACAATCTTCAACAGGTCTTTTGTTCCTTCTGCAGCAGAAATGCAAGCATATATAAGGCAGAAGAGAAAAAAGCAGAAAACCTCTTAATGTAGTTCATAATTCATTGCCACAATCAAAATATTTATTTCTTTCATAAGCAATTGCTAGTCCTTTTCACAGTAGACTACTATTTTACAGAGGCAACTATAGAGGCAAAAGGAAATACTGAGACTGAAAAGAAAATATTCACACATAAACCCTAAAATACACCTTATTACCAAAAATGACAGGTAAGAAATTTGATGTGTCATTACAGTTTGTTATACAGAAAGTTACTAAATCCTAGGTTTACAAAGTTGGGGTTTTTTTAGATAAACTAATTTCTCACTAGATTAATAGAATGACTTTTGATTTCCTGAACAGGGAATTCAGAAAAGGGCTTTTATGCAAAACACTTGTATATTTTCAGACTAAATAGCACTGGTATGTAAATGTAATTCTAAAAATTGCAAAACAGCTACCTGCACCACCATCCTGCATATTTATTAGTGGAACTGTAAAGCAACATACCATGCTAAAATTATACTTGTATAGTACAATCTTAAAGTTCTATTTGCAATTTAAATTATTTTAACTGGAATGTTAAAATTGCTTGAATTTTGCTCCTTTTTGATACAATAGTGAATATTCATCTATGATAGAAGTTTTATGTTGACATTTTAACTTCTTGTTCAAAGGAAAAAGCCTGAAATACTTTTCTCGAAAAGTTTTTAAATAGGAGCTGCCAACATGTTTCTTGACATCAGCATCCAACTGTATTTTGTTAGTCAATCTATGGCAAGAAATCATGTTGGCAGATATAGGGAACTGCCAGAGTATCCCCTAAAATTTTCAACTTCTGCCTGTCTCCTCAGCGAAGAGGAAGCCTACATTGTACAAAGTGATAAAGCCAATTTTAAAACAGTACCAAATAGGGGTTTAACTTGATCAGAAAAAAAATATGGGTGCATCTAATGTGAACATACAACAAAAAATAGTCATATTTTCTAAAAGTTGTATTTTGTCTTACCAGTTTCTCTTCTTTAGGCATGCCTTCACATAGGAATGAGCTGTCAGACATGACTGTCTGACAATAAAATGGTGTAATAAAAAGTTGGTGGTTTTTTTAATTCGCTACTGAATTTACTGATTTGTCTTTTATGAATTTGTATATTTTATATTTTATATTTTATGAAATTGTATATTGCACTTTAATAGGAATTCCAGAAATATATCTAGGAATATATTTAGAATAAAATACTCACCACTGTAAGGCTGGAAGTTCAATATTAGAAAGCAGGCAAACTTTTGGGTTAATTTGGGAAAATAAACCTCTTATTTGAATCTTACTGCTCTTGCTGTTTATTGATTCAAGTTTAATTACATTCAAACTACTGACATTCTACTCAGATATCATCTTTAGTATATTCACATACCAAGAGATAAGTGCATCTATCTTGCTTGGAAGCATAGAAGCTGGAAAGTCTTTATTAACACCATGCAAACGTGAACAAAAAACAAAAATAAAAATGTGTTCTTTTGTAAAATTTTGATCTTTTTAGCCTCTTTGCTTAGATTCTTGGGCTGCTTTTAGATTATTAAGCTGCTACTGAAAACAGCCCTAATTCCAGTAAAGTACTGGCTAAAAAACCTGAACACGGTGCAAACACACAGAAAAGTCCATGTATGTATTTTTCACCACTGAAGCAGTAAAGAAAATAGAAACTTCATGCAATCAAAGGCTGATGATATGTCTTTCATTGACTGTAATGATAATAATCAACATAAAACACGAGATATATATTATTGGATTTTATTTTCTGACTTTGAAACTACTTCTTAAATAATTTACAATTTTATCTCCAATGCTATAAAATATAAAAAGAAAACAAACCAAAAAAACCCAAAACAAAACAACAACAAAACAATCACATGAGAAAAAGAAACCACACAGTTTCTGATTCAAGTTATGCTGTAATTAATGAGGCCTCAAGTTGACTTCTGTTATGCTTGCACAGTTCTGTTGTCTAAAAATAACAGGAACATTTGTGTATTGATTTCTGAATTCCTCAGTGGAAAAAGAAAGAATATGTTTTATACTACCCTACTTGTCTAGCAAACATGGATCAGTCTGATGACAAATGGAATCAGGAATAAAGAGAAGGATTATAGTTTCTATTTTCTCCACTAGTTTTTTTCCTTTCTCTTCCCTTCACCCTTCTCTCCTTATAGACACTCTTTGCAGTGGGAATAAGGATGAGGTTCATTTCACATATCTTAAGTCATCTAGCAAAAATCATTCTATTCTTCCCTGAAATCAATGAAGTGTTGACACCTCTGCAGGTGAGTGAGTCACTGCACCTTCCCAGCAGTTTATCTTCATACCAGATGAATCACCTTCCTGATTTCCTCTTTTAAGGGATTACAGAGAGTTCTGCTCCAATTTCTCTTTTGTATCAGAAATATTTCTATGTAGATCATGTAAGCCCTAGCCAAGCAAAGAATTTCACCACCTTCTGAACTCTAAGTATTTGAATATTTTCAGTATTCTAAGTGATTTTATTTCTATATTAACAGTTACCTACTTTTAGAAGTTACATGGATTAGGTAATATCTTTAGTTTGATTATTCAAGATACGTTTATTACAGATGTTCTGTTTCATATTAATATAGAAAATCAACTTCATTTTATTTCAGCAGAAATAATGCAAAACAACAGAAGACAAATCCACTAAGAAATGAGTAGGCACTGCAAACACAGAATTTACTTTTGTGCTTAGAATATGTACCTCTCAAAATTCAACTCTACTTTTATGGTAATATTCACAGAATATGGTTACATTTCTTAGGATTCACCCATCCCTTTGCAAATGCCTAGTAACAAAATTACTTGACAGCTTATGAAATGGTTAATTATAGAAATGGAAATTCATTAAATATAAAAAATAAAAAGGCAATGGTTTTGGCATATTAGACATGAATGATTTAAAGATGAAAGAGATAAGTGAATCCAGACTTAGTTTTGGAATGTCTGATTACTTTGTGTGCTGATAAATTGTTTGAAGTATTCTGATAGGACATAGAATTTAATGCATAAAGTGAACACAACTTTAACTAGAATTAACTTCTAAAGCAAAAAGCTAGACCAGTTCTTGACTTGTTAGTTTTTTCCTTCCTTAGGCCTGGGCTTTCTGATTTTCATTAGAGTCCTGTCAGTCTATTTTTCCAGCCTGTCTAGGTACCTTTTTTGCCCACTCCACCCCCAAGTCTGGAATAATTTGTAAATTTTATTTTAAATATTCCCAGCACAGGGAGGACAAAGACCTATTGGAGCAAATTCAGAGGAGGGATTAGAGGGATGAAACACCTCTCCTGTGAGGAAAGGCTGAGAGAATTGGGACTGTTCAGCCTCGAAAAGAGGAGGTTTTAGGGTGACCTTATTACAATCTTTCAGTACCTGAAGAGGGCCTACAAGAAAAATGGAAAGATTTTTGCAAGGGAAACAAGGGTGAATGGTTTCAAGGTGAAAGAGGGTACGTTTAGATTAGATATTAGGAAGAAATTCTTTCCTGTGAGGGCAGTGGGGCGGGCACAGGAACAGGTTTTCTAGAGAACTTTTGGATACCCCGTTCCTGGCAGTGTTCAAGGCCAGGCTGGATGGGGCTTTGAGCAACCTGATCTCATGTGAGGTGTCCCTGCCTGTGGTAGATGGATTGTAGCTAGCTGATATTTAAGGTCCCCTCCAACCCAAACCATTCCATTCTCTTCTATTTCTATAGTTCAGAAAACTAAAAGGATGAAGTCAGTTAGAATGATAAAAATCTCAAGAATATGGCAGATTTGTATTTTTGCACGATTTTATTATTCCTTCATACTACGAAGTATTCTGGGATTTATTTACTTGTTTCATATTAATTTAAGTTTTATATGATGGCTTAATGTGTAAATCAATTAACAGACTTGGAATACCCAGCTAGATTATTTGGTACCTTATCAACAAAAATGTTGCAAAGTGTATCTGAATCATATACTTGATATAAAACATAAAAGAGGTATAAGCAGAATATATTTGTTCTCCTATTAGAACAAATTAACAAAATAAACAAAACAAAGCAAACAAACCAACATTAATTTGTACATATTTTTAGAACAAATTCCAGAAAATACTAATTCTTGTTTAATTTATTCCAATTGCATTACAATATTTTGCATGCCTCCAGTCACTCAACTGGTAACATATTATAAACTCTAAAAATACAGACGACCAGTTAGTATTTCCTTCTGGAGCAAGAGAGAAGTTAGATAAGTTAGATAAGAGAAGTTAGATAAGGGTTTTACTAGATTTTTGATCAAATATTGTCCTTGCTGGAAAATTTCCTCATGAAATTCTTTTAAAGAAATATGGTAATGTATTCCTGTGATTGTGACAGATATTAGAAATAAGCAAGACAGAGACATAATAGCTGGATGCAAACTTAATTGTAGAAAATAAAATGTCCTGCTTCTTGTCAGTGGAAGCTAGAACAGATATCTGCTAAAACTTTATGCAAAGAAATTTAAACCCTACTCTGACCCAGTGGCCAAATAATGCAGAACGATTTTTCCTATGCAACAGTACCCTCTGATTTACATCTGCAGGTAGCAGTGCTTAGAGGCTAGGGCATCACCTGGGGAATTCATGTGGGGAAAAAGGTTCTTTGGACACACTACTTTTCTATGAAAATTATCATTGAGATGCTTCATGAGGGCTTAAGAAGCTCAGATTTACAGCCATTAATTCCTTTCTTCACACAAGGATAGTTCTTTAATATTTCATAGAACCATATTTGTTCAGCTGGGGCTGCATAAAGATTTTGCCAAAACATTGCCCTCAATTTTATCTTTTTAATTATCTAGGGTAGATTTTTCTCACTAAAAAATTTGATGGCATCCTCATCTCATCAGTTGGCTGTGTTTGATTTCACTAGATACACAAAGAGCTAGTGTTCTTAGTTTCCTAGCTAAATAATATTTTGTATAGGCAATGAAACTAAATTCAAACATTAAATATTGCAATCTGGACAGGAGTTAGACACCTCCCAACCTTGAGATATTTTTCCTCTCTGTCCTAGTTTCAGGTAAACAGAATTTCTATCTTTCAGGTTATCAAATGCATAATTGGATCAAAAGTAAAAAAATCTGATATGCAAATTGTATATTTATCTTGTCCTGTGAAATCCTCACCACACCAAAAAAAGAAAAAAATTCTAGAGTAATAAGGGATATATACCATTTGAAAAAGAATCAATTCAGGTACAGAAAAATTGATGCATGAAGATAAAACATGTAATTTCTTCTTGGACTTTAAACTTCCACTTTATTTTTTTTACTTAAATATGGGATAAATAGATGGAGAAAAAGGGAATATTGTTATTACTATGTTAAGTTTTCTCTTAAATGGTGTATCTGTATCAGATGCAGAGTGACTATTGCCCTCAGAGTTTCAGACTTGATTGAAGAGAAAACTCAAAACACCTTCCCCCAGCCCTCTTCTGCCCAGTGTCAACTTCAGTTTTGATACTGATACCACACCAAAGCAGCACAGGGAAATGGGGGACTGTGGTCAGTATGTAACTGTTCCCATCTGCCATTCCTTAGTCCTCCTAGTTCTTCCCTGCTCCATCATGTGTTCTTCCCACCTGCTGCAGTGTGGGGACCTTCGTGGGCTGCAGTGTGTACATCTGCTGTGACATGGCCATTTCCTCCTTCTCTCACATTTGTGGCTGCAGGACATTTCTTGTTTCTCCATAATATATTTTTTTCACACTCCCCTCTTACACCCTTTCCTAAATACATAATCAAAGAAGAATCACCATCATGATTGACAGGTTCAACTCTGTCCTGCACTGAGTCTGGCTGGAGATGGTTCTATCTGTCCACAAGTATAAATTGGGAGAGGATTGGCTGGAGAGCAGCCCTGCAGAAGGGGATCTGGGCATGCTGGTTGGCAGCAGGATCAATGTGAGTCAGCTGTGTGTTGCTGCCTGTTCTGAGCTTCCCTTCCCCCTCCTCAAGACACTTGCCTCTGTCGCGTGCTCTGAACCCCTTTGTTCCAAGCAGCGGCAAAACCAAATGTAGCTCAGACTCTTTAGCAGTGTCTGATTGGCCACTCACCCCGAGTCCACCCCCGGTGCTCCCCATTCCCCTTCTCCCAATAAAAGAAAGGACCAAGGGGGGCCCATCCTCTTTGGCTTGCACTCTTTCTGCAAACATCTTGTCGTCTGTTTCTTTTTGAAAGCTTCTAATTGTGGGAAATTAGGCAAGCTGAAAGCTGTATTTCTCCCTCTTTGCTCCTGCTGGTTCTGCTTCTTCTGATTTGCAGCTGCCATCTTGCCACTTTTAGAGCTACTGAAATGCTGGATTGCCCGTGCTACCTCTCTAGGCTGCCTGAGGCTTTCTAAGGCATTGAACTACTAGCCTAGCAAGTAAAAAGCTGTAAGTATACTTCCTCAGCTGTGTGTCCTGGCAGCCAAAAGGTCAAACCACATCCTGGGGTGCATCAAACGTAGCATCACCAGCCTGTCAAAAGTGGTGGTTGTCCCTTTGTGACCTCATTGGTGTGGCCTCACCTTGACTGCTTTATGCAGTTCTGTGTCCCAAGATTTGGGAAGGATATGAAGTTTCTTGAATGAGGCCAGGGTAGGGCAGAAAAAATGGTAAAAGGGATGGAAAAAATGGGGAGTAGCTGAGGACTTTGGACTTGTCTAGTTTGGAAAGGACAAGGCTGAGCAGAGACCTCATTGCTCTCTACAGATTCCTGAGGAGGGGAAGTGGAGAGGGAGGTGTTGATCTCTTCTCTCTGGGATCTAGTGATAGGACATGTGAGAATAGTTCAAAGCTTCACCAGGGGAGATAGAGACTGGACATTATCATGAATTTCTTAACTGAGAGGATAATGATCAATGCCTGAAGCCCACAGGTGTTTAAGAGCCATTTGGACAATGCCCTAAATAACATGCTTTAACTTCTGGTAAGCCATGAAGTGGTCAGGCAGTTAGACTAGATGATCGCTGTAGGTCCCTTCTACCTGAAAAAGTCCTCTCTTCCCTCTTCTCTCTCTTCTCTCTCTTCTCTCTCTTCTCTCTCTTCTCTCTCTTCTCTCTCTTTTCTCTGCACAGACAGCTGTGGTATTTTCTCAGAGTAGCCAACTCTACCCTCACTATCAAAACCTTGCCACATGAACCCAGTGCAGAAATAAAAAAACTATAAAATCTAGACTTAGAATGACAAGACTGATACTGTTTCACTGTGCTGTTACTCGACACAGTAATGAACTATTTTGGCAAGATGTTCAGACACCATACAGACTAGCTGTGTTCTGCAGGCTTAAGTCACTGCAAAGGAGTTAATGGAACAGCTTGAAATTAGCTAGAGATAAAGGATAAAGATAGGATAATTAATCTTCAGCATTTTTTTTAATGCATTCCATTTTCACAATTAATAATCTCGTGAAACATCCTCATTACAATAAAGCCTATTCTTTAAGAAACAGGTGCTTAAAAACCAGAGAACTTGAAACTCCTGATCTAACTACAACCAAATAGCTGAGGAATCATAGTATTATGCTTTGGAAAATAAAAAGCAGACTAAATCAGGATGAAAAAAAACCCAAATTAAATTACAATAACCTCTCAGGTGAGTGGAGCAGACAAAGAAATTCAATTTTGGAAGGCTGTTATTACTAAAATCATATTTTGGCTATACTAATTTTTTTATCCTCTTGTTATTCATATCCTGCCATAGTCATATTTGTTTGGGTAGTAAAGTTTATGTTTTTCAGAGGAGTGATTCGTACTGTAGACTTAGAATGTCTATCCTTAAGAAAAGCATCCTTTTTACTATGTAATCAAAACCAAATGGAATTTTTATTCTTCTCTAGTGTCCGGTTTTTGCACTGTAAGTTGTTTAGCTTTAGTTGGAACAGTCCATAACATTTAAAACTTGAAATGTTATCAAAAACTTTCATACAGCATCTGTTTTAGAAACACTCATGGAAGAGGTGAATTGTAGGTAGTGGATAAGCAAATCTTTCAGGTAAATCGGTACTGCAAGAATCTGGGAGAATTAAAAAATAAGATTCATCAGAAACTGAAAGCACAAATCCCACTAGGAAAATATACTCCAACTCCTAAATCTCCAGATAAAAATGCGTCGGGAGTTAGCCTTTAACTGGTCTGTATTGGAAAGAATTATGAGGACAAGGAGTCTAATTGATTAATATTATGCTATTATGATAATTAATTTAAAATAATTCTAGGTATTTCAATTTATTTTATTACTCACTTTGGAACATTTATTTTTTGACCATTTCTAAGACAGATACAAGCATATGGTTTGTTGGACAGCTCAATTATACAAAAATTCCATTCACCTTTTAAAATGCTGTCTGAAAATTCATAATTACAATACAAAAAACCTGCTAGCATCTGTCAGATATCTAATATGAATATATAACCATGACTTGCAGAAGTTAGCAATTCTGACATACTATTACTAAAAGAAAGACTTCAGAGTAAACTTTCTCTGAAATCCTGTCTGGCTCTTTGTGGTATTCAAACTTTTAGATTCTCTGTGAAGTAATCTGAAGAAATAAAGGAATCTGCTTTTTTTGAGAAATTAGACAAATTCTCCTCTTGACTTTTTCTTAGTGTAGTGAGTTGACCCTGGCTGGATGTCAGGTACCCACCAAAGCCTCTCTATCACTTCCCTCTACAAGTGGACAGGGGAGAGAACATATAACAAAGGGTTCATGGGTTCAAGATAAGGACAGAGAGATCACTCACCAAACACTGTCATGGGCAAAACAGACTTGAATTTGGGATATTAATTGAATTTATTACTAATAAAATCAGAACCCAATCATGAGAAGTAAAATGGATCTTTAAACCATCTTCCCCCCACTCTTCCCTCCCCCGAGGTCTATCTCCTTCCCCAGTGGTGAAGGGAGACAGGGAATGGGAATTATGGTCAGATCATCACATGCTGTTCCTTTCACTGCCCAGGGAGAGGAGTCCTTCCCCTGCTCCACTGTGGGGTCCCTCCTATGCAAGACAGTTCTCCATTAACTTCTCCAACATGAGTCCATCCCACAGGCAAGAGTTCTCCACAAAGTGCTGCAACATGTATCCTCTTCTGCAGCATGCAGTCCTTCAAGGACAAGCTTCTCCAGTGTGGGTCCCCCACAGAATTAAAAGTCCTGCTGCTGCTGCTAACCTGCTCCAGTGTGCGCTCCTCCCTCCATGGGTCTGGAGGTAGGGACTTAGAAGTCTACTCCAGCATGGGTTTCCCACGGGGTCACAGCCTCACAGCCTCCCCTCAGGCTCTGAGAAGCATGGGTGTCCTCCATGGGCTGCAGGTGGATCTTCGCACCCCCATGGACCTCCATGGGCTGTAGGGGCACATTTGCCTCTCCATGGTCTGCGCCACAGGCTGCAGGGGAACCTCAGCTCTGGCTGGAGCACCTCCTGCCTCTTCTTCACCACTGCCTTGGAGTCTGCAGAGCTGTTCCTCTTACATATTCTCACTGTGCTCTTCTCTGGCCACAATTACAACCATGCAAATACTTTTTTTTCTTCTTAAATATGTTATCACAAAAGTGTTACTATCATTCTTGATTGGCTCAGCCTTGACCAGCAGTGGGTCCGTCCTGGAGCCAGCTGGAATTGGCTCTGCCAGACGTGAGGGAAACTTCTGACATCTTCTCACAGAAGCCACCCCTGTAGCCCTACCTCTACAAAAACCTGGCACACAAACCCAATACAATTATTAATAACTCAACTAGGATAGATTTAATTAAACACACTTGAAGTAAAAAGCAAAATGACAAAAGGCACAATGGACCTAACAGTCTGGTGAAAGTGAAAAGCAGTTTTTTTACTACAAAGCCTAAAATTTAAAAGGAAAATTCTACATGCTGTGTCTAGTTCTTCCTAGGAGGAAGACATATTTTCTTTTTTTTTAAAAATTCATTATTTAATTATAAAAATATAATAATTCATAGTGCTATAATACTTGTATCTCTCATCTAACCATAGTTTTTTCTTGTTATTTAAGTCTATATATTTAAGACTATTATGCACTACTGCCCATATAAAATAATGAGACTGGGTATTATTTATTATGCACATTAGGCCCCGAGATAATGAATAAAAGATAAATTAAGCTTTCCGCAAATGAAACATATTCCTACCTCAATTGTCGAAAAAATGTTGTTTCTAATTTTTTTTTTTTTTATTATTATGTAAGGTTTAATAAGTAGTCCATTATTAAGTCAGATCACTGTAAAATGTTGAGGTGGAATAAGCATATGATTCAATGTGTTCAAGACAACAGCAAAGAAAGACCAATTTCAAAATAAGTAATAGCATAACCCCTGTGTGAGTAAAAGTCACGTCTAGAATGCTCAATCTCTTTATTTACTGAATACAAGTTAAATCACAGTAACTCTATGGGAGAATATGTAGCACATTCAAGGAAATTAAGATCATGCTAATTTAAAGTTATCAAGAGAGACTTCCATTATCAAGCATTAATGTTAGCAGTTCAAGCTTTTATTTCCTAATATTTTTCTGAAACATACCATCTCTGATATTTATTGAAGAGTTGCATCTTTTTCTACATATTATATTGAGATATATTGCGGAATCTATGAGCCATGAACAACACAGTGAAATCAGCCAGTTCATTATAGTGATCTGCTTATTAGAAATAAATCAACTCTGTGACTGAGCAAAACCAAAGTAGCAATTCTAAGAAAGGTCATAAAAAATATAGCATAAGAATTTGAATTTATCCTTGGACTCTGTTGACTAGTAACTATATCATAGGAAACATAATTGCACATAAACTTTATTATTTGAAAAAAAAATGTGAATAGATTAATCATTTATCACTGTCCCTTTCCTTTTTCTTGAATGAGGACATAAAGAACAGAAGCTGAAGCAGAAACTGTGTGGGACGACACACATATGTGACATGTACTTATGTAGATGAAATGCTCTCAGAGATACAAAACACCATTAGACCAAACAAGAAGAGTAAGATGGAATGGATAATAAGTTAAACATGGGAAACTCCTTCAAAAATAACCTCGTACTCTGAGCCTTATTTGCATAGGCTGAATTTGGCATCTAGGTGGCTGAAGGATAAGTACAGGACAGTGTACCTGTGCCTAATATTGTTGTGTAGAGGGCTAGTTAGAAAATTATACATTTGTATATGCCTGTAACTGGTCGCTTCATAACTGGTATTTTATAAAAGAAATGCTTTCGAAAATTTGTCAGGCAACCACAAATAAGAAGTTACAATTCTTTTCAATTAGGACAGGATAACCAAAATCTGTTCCACTATTAATTTTCAGTGCCATAACCACACCGACGATCTCTTCCTAAGATTCATTTTGCTACATGAGGATTGATTGTACTTCCTCTTCCATTTCTCCTTCTCCTTCCCCTCCAATCCTTTCTACTGCTACTGAATTTCATTTACATATACCACCAGAACTGGATATACATAACCTATGCCTTCTTTATCAGTTCAGAAAGTTAGACTGAAACTTTTAATATTAAATACTAATTGAATAATTTTTAAAATAAGATTTAATTCTGAACACCAAACAATTTTATGAGGAACAATGAAGAGAGCAAAAGATTATTTTTTTTACACAACCACCTGACAAAATGCCAACTGAAGGATGCAGACACTATGGAAGTATTAATTGTTTATCTCACTTATTCAAATAATGGGCTGCCATATGAAACATGAAATATATTATTGATGCAGCCAATAGAGTTTTTCTTTATGTGGTATAAATCCATACATATACAGTAATTTATTTTATTAACTTCATGTTTTTTAATCATACTTAATCATACACCAAACTCTTTCTCTGGAGCATTGCAGTCTTTGATAGAAATTCCAGTGTCATCTCTTGGATCACATGTGACAAAGAATAATCTGAGTTTCTATTTTCTTTCTTAAAACAATAGCATAAAATTTCTCTTTGCATAAAATGTGTTTACATACAAAAGTGTTACCTTGAGTCTTGGTCTAAAATTATTTGGTTTGAACATGTTGCTAAGTATTTTTTTAAACTATTTTTTCAGGTAATTGACAAATTCGGCCTCTTACAGAAATAGATTACAGATTTTATTACTTGTGGGTACCAAAGAATATAAGGTATTCTTAATTCTGTATACCTTTAGAATTTAAATATGCAAGTATGTATAATTTGTATGCATGAACTGGGAATTTTGAATTGTTGGTGGCAAGTCTCAGAGATACAGTATAATGTCTCATAAAAAGAAGGGCTGAATATTTTTCTTAAATTTTATTTTTTCTTGGAAGGAAAACTATTTTATAGTGGTTTTTTTGTATCTACATTATATTCCACATTTCTTCATTTTAAAGAATGTGTAGGAGATACACGTCTATGTGAAAGTCTTTCCAGCAAATCCGACCTCCACTGAAAGCTTGAGTAAGTAAAGAATCTTTAGGGTGTTTCTCCAGGTCAAGAAATTTGATCTTATTGAATTAATTCTAGAATGGAAAGGTAATAAAAAGTGATGTCTGCTAAAAAGCTAAAAAAACAAGACATTGAAAGCAAAGGCTCAATAATTCAATTAGTAAATATACTATTTATAAGATTTTACTTTCCTAATACATGCCAGGGCTATTTCACTAGATGTGCTAAAGGGAAATTTCTGTTATTATCTGATCATTTGAAAGTCGAATTTTGCTACATTTTAATTTTAATGACATATTCAAGGAAAAGGTTAGTGCAATTTTTTCCCCCAGTGTTATCAACCCAGATGTTTTCTGCTTGTTTAATCAAAATTATAAAAGTCAAGAGCTCCCACCTTTATTGAAGCAATTAATCATTACTTTTTTTAAGCAAACATGTGAGCCTGTTTTTTTCTCATTTTGGTTGGATTATTGATTTGAGAATGCACATGAAATGTGTATATTCTTTACTTTCTTGGATTAACTTTCTTTTATTGAAAAAAAAACCCCACATTTAGCACACTGAGCTCAAAAAAGTTCTGCAAAGAAGGTGAAGCCGTGTTCTTTCCAGCGGTGACCAGTGACAAGATCAGAGGCAATGGGCACAGATTGAAACATAAAATGTTACCTCTAAACATCAGGAAACACTTTTGTATTGTGACGGTGATTGCGCGTGGGAACAGTGTGCCCCAAGGGGATGTGTGGTCTTCGTCCTTGGCAGCTTGCCCAAGGGGGCCATGCTTGAAGAATTCCCTCCCAACCTTGACCATTCTATGATTCTGCAAACTCACACACAGTGGAAGTAGGCGCTTTATTGTGGGGTATGCCAAGCCCCTGCCCTGGAGGGATCTCTGCTGAGATAAGGAGATTGCATAATCGCTCAGCAGGACTCCCTGGAAAGACAACGTCTTTGGTCACGGCGAGAAAAGGGATCTGCATAGGGTCTCCTAGAGGATTGTGGGTCTGTCTTCTCGCCGTGACCAAAGAAGTGGTTGTCTTTCCAGGGAGTCCTGCTGGGCGATTACAAAATCTCTTATCTCAGCAGAGATCCCTCCAGGGCAGGGGCTGGGCATACCCCACACTTTATGAATGTACCGTAACTCTCATCTTTGGATTTCCAAAAGGAGAGAGGATTTTACATATTAAAAGGGGAAGGGAATGGGAAGGGGAAGTAGAATGAGAAGGGGGAAGGGGAAGAGGGATAGAAGGGCAGGGAAAAGAAAACCACCATCGTGTAGCAAAATGAATCTTAGAAAGATATCTGTCTCTTATGACTGTGGCACTGAAAACTTAAACATAGAACAGATTTTGGGTTTCCTGTCCTAATTTTAAAGAAATGTAATTTCTCACTAGATGTTGACTGACAAGAAGCTTATAGAAGTATTCATCTCTATATATTAATATATATGTTTCTGTATATAGATATGTACAGCCATGTATAGTATATAAATGTACATGTTCATTTACATATACAACTACTCTTAAAGAAAACCCTTCTGTTTTCTAAAGATGTTTGTAGAATTAAAAACCCCAGCTTTTAACAAAAAATCCTAATATTCCATAAATGATTCACTAAATCTGAAGATTGTTAGTACCTGAATCTGAAAGAAAAATTTATGTCTTCTCATATCAATCAGACTCTTTGGAAAACCCTTAGTCCAACCGACATAACTTCACTTTGGAGTAGTTAAGCGCTCTGATGCTGCATTTGTTGGATATTATGTAAATGTTCAGCAGTCCTAAAGAGTGTATATGATTCACTGTCCTCAGATATAAGGACCTGATACAAATCTCGTAGACTTTTTGAAGAACTAATCTGATAGATGTGTACAAGTAAGGATTGATTCATCTTTAAATTACTGATTTTTATTAGTTAAATTGAGAAAATTGTGCAAGTTTGCAGCCTGTATTTGCATGAAATCTTTGTTTTTAAACAATGAACTTAGGCAGTGAAAGAAATGAAAAAAATAGACTTGACACTTGTCAGCCTATATTCTCCACAAATAGTTCAATGTTTGGGAGAGTAACTTCAACCCTGAAATATAGGATGTTTCAAAAGAAGGAATTATGTTCTGCAGCATAAACAAGGGAAAAAGCTATTTCTTGTAAAACTAGAACTCATTGAAGCAAAGAGGACAAGTGCAGGGGATGCAGGAAAGAAAGAAACAGAGATGGAGTCTGATCTGCAGTTCATGTGAAGTGAAGTCCTCAGGCTCTCCTTTATCTTAGTGTCCCCTTCTAAGGCACCTTGTTTTCTAGTAGGTTCCTTCTTCATTACTTTTCCTTTCCCTCTCAATGATTCTTTTCTGTTGGAGTGAAAGCTCCTCTGGGCTCAGGCCCAGAGGGAAGCCAAAGCACAGGGGTTGAATTAAAACCTTTAGACAAGCTGAGATACATGAAGTCACACCAAACTGAAATAGAAATATAGATTTTTTAACTTTTAGTAGAAATATATGCTAAGTGCCTTAAACATTAAAAAGCTGCAGCAGAGATCTTAAACACAGTTCTTGCTGCAGCCATGTTACCTTTTCACAAAATTCTTTACTTTAGACAAAACGTAGATAGAACCATACTGTTCACATTTTTTAGATAGTGTTCACATAAACAACAAGAACTGATAGAAACTGTATATGCAAATCTGTGTAATACCTATGTAACACGCAGTGTAAGTGTAAGATTTATGACTGATAGAATTAGACCCCAGGATAGGTTAAGAAAAGAAAAACTAGAATTGTGTGTTAATCTTATTGGTCAATTAGCAAATATAATCCACACTTCTGTAAGAAAAAATATATAGAGCAT
This sequence comes from Corvus kubaryi, assembly GCF_017639235.1. NCBI lineage: Eukaryota > Metazoa > Chordata > Aves > Passeriformes > Corvidae > Corvus > Corvus kubaryi. The sequence goes on along the minus strand of NW_024580667.1, from coordinate 39,148,081 downwards.
TAGAGCATATAGAAGAAGCTGGTTTTGCCTGCTGTTGCTGCTTGGCTTTATCATGTAACCCCCTTCAAGCCTTCAAGACAGCTGTGAGACTATAAAATAAAGAACTTAGCAGAACAGCAGCCTCCTCTGCTCATTTACCCTGGTCCGAGAAGGAAGGGTACCCCATCAAAAGCTCAACACCTTTCCTTCCTCAATTTACTGCATAGTAGCCCCTCTTTTACAAGGAGAAGGGAATAGAAGCTTTGCACACTGAGTATCCAAGAACCTGGGTTTCCAGGGACTTTTCAAATGGCTACACTGGATGCAAGTGTACAGAATTTGGGAGTGGTAATAAACAACACCCTTTCTGTCTCTATGCTATATACAGTACAAAATATTTGTTTTCCCAAACATCCAATATAACCTAATGAGAAGATATTAACAACATTTTAAAGGTAATTGTAAAATTGTCAATTCTCTGAGTGTAAGATACACACTTACACAAATTAAGTGAGAAAGACAAACATCAATTGCCCCCTTATTTTCAAGCATTTATGAAGCTCAGAAGTCACACTCAAGACTGTTGGATTGTTATCTTTAAGGAATTCATTCATATTTCCCAGATATTATTATTATTTTCCTCTCATCTTAGAAGTCTAAAAATAACAGAATCAAAATGCACATAAAAAGACTCCAAGGACTGAGCTGGTTGCCTTTGTTGCATGAAAAATAAAATAAAAACCCACAACAAATGCTCATGCGCATTTGGTAGGAAATTTCTTTTTTGCTAAGGGGTTAATTCAGTGCCAATGTGTAAAAAGTAAATACTAACAAAAAAAATTAAAACAAATAAATAAGAAATAAGTTAACAGGCAGTATTTATCATTTACTACATCACTTAATTACTATTGTATGATTATGCGTCCTTCTGTCTTTAATTACCACACTCTCATATGTATTACTTTGTTGCTATTTTTCTTGCAATTAGTTTTATTTGAAAAAGCTAATTATATGCCACTTATTTCTTTACATTTGGTGTGCAATTATCACTGATCCTCAGTGAACCGCGTGGTTAATGATAATATCAGGAAATATTTGTTTTCTCCATTCCAAGGAAGCAAACACTATTTAGTGATGACTCTCACATTTGTTTTCAGAGTTTCCAAATATAATGATGGGAAAATATTGAGCTCCTTTTTTATTCCAAAGGAAAAGAGCATTTTTTATCATAGGCCTATGTCTAGCACTTAATGACACTTCAAAAAAATGTCACACATTTATTCATCATCATCATGGGCTGTCAATCACTGATATATTTTTTCTAAGTTCCTTACCATTTAATAAGATAGTTACTACTGGAATGCTATTAAATGCTAATAACTGTAGAATGTATTTTAAAATGGCATCACTATCTACACAATGGCAAACAGTGTATTATCATTTCAAAAACAAAGCACTTTTTTTGGTTTTTTACATTTTAATATGTCTCATGGTCTTATGTAGTCAGCATTAAACATGACTTTTAATCAAATACCATATACACTGTATTAAATACAGATGGAATAATAATATTTCTAAAGGAGAATGATAAGCATAATTAGATGGCAAAATGTGGGTGATTAGATTTCTCAAAATAGCTAATTCTGTTGATTAATTCAAATCATATTATTCTATAAAATCTTGCATTATGCCCTACTAGAAAGCTGCAGCTCTAAGATGCTGAGAAACAGAAGCAAGTAAACCATGCATAATTGTTCAGTTTACAACAATGAACCTTTCATTTCTGTTAATCTTACAACCCGCTTGCTTGAAAATTAAAATTATCAAAAAAGGACAAAACAACAGTAATTCTATTGTTTACCATTATTCTTAAAAATAATATTAGAATTTTACAGGATTTGAAACAAGAAAATACTTTGCATACTTTTTTCAGTGCAAAAACCATTTGCCTCATTTTTTTTCCCATTGTTCCATGAAAAATAAAAGACAGTAAGTTCAGAAAACAAAAATAAAAATTCATAAATCACAGAATCACCAGAGAATGATTGAGATTGAAATGGACTTCATGATTAGAGTGTGGAGCCATCCTATTCAAGTAGAGCCACCTAAAACCAGTTGCCCAGCCTCATGTTCAAATGGCATTTGAGTATCTCCAAGGTGCGAGACTCCATGACCTCTCTGAATAACCTCTGCCATTGTTCAGACACCAGCACACAAAGTAAAAATGTCTTCTGATGTTCAAAGGGAGCCTTTTGTGTTTCAGTTTGTGCCTCTTGAGCTGTGTCTGTGTGTCACTGAAAAGAGCACATTATCTTCTTTGCACACTCCCTTCAGGTGGATGTATAAATTGAAAAGACCCTTCTGGAGATTTTGCCTCTCCAGTTTCAGCCTTTCCTCATAAGAGAGATGCTCCAATTCCTTCATATTCTTACCACTCTTTTGCTGGAGTCTTATGTCCATGTCTTACACCTCCTACTCCAGTGATACCATGGCAGAGCCAGTCTCCAGCTGCCCATAGCCCTGCTTTGCCTGGGCACATGTCCCACTAAGCCAGGCACACCTGCAGACCTGTCTTGGTCTGGTTTCATCATGTACCCAGACCCTGTAAGGAGACTGATGCCAAGACTGGACATGACCTGGTGCTCCCTGGTTGCCCTCCTCTTGGCGGGATGATGGGGTATGTGTACTGCCTGCCAGTCCCTGCCATGATATTCCAAGGGGACATCCTCACCCCATGGAGCAGCCAACCTGTGAGGATTTCTGCAGCTGTGCTTGAGAAGTTGAGTGTTCACAACTGAGGACATCACTTAAAGTAAAATTAAAATAAAGCCATCGTTTGGTCTCCTTGTGCATGTACCCTGAGGTATTTTCTGTGGAATTCTTTCACTATTAAATTCAAAGAATGACTTTTTTCCTCAGCATGGGTGGAAGGACTGTAGCTGGTACACTGCATAACTTTTCTTAGCATTACATGTAAAAAAGAAGTATTCCATGGTTTTGCTCTAAGGTGATTTCAAGCTGCCTGTTAACAACAGTTTATAAAGTAGCTACTATGTACTTGTCATGTTTTAGAAGTCAGATTTAATGCCAGGAAGTTTTTCACAAAATGTTAAGTATTGCCAGCTGTAATGAATTTCAAAAAAGCAGAATTTTGAACACATGAATTACAGTATAATAATACAGACAAACCCTAGAGTTATGAAAAGCAATGCTTAGAGTTCATATTCCCTGTTTGTAATAGATGAATGCATATACCTTCTCTTAGATGGGTGCTGCTGATATAAACACATTAATATTCTGAAACACTCCATTAGCCATAGGACAAAGATAACTCTACAAGCAAATGAACACATCTGTGTGTGGAGAAAAGACGTATACAGTGTGGTAAATGCAACATGGCATTGCATATATTCAGAGCAATTTATACTTGATATAGGCCAGAATGTACATGTGAATGTATAAATTGGATATACACAAGTTATATATATATGTAGTTTAGATTATTTCTCTTTGTGAGAAGTTTGATGTAGATGGGTCCAGACTATGCTAAGAGTGTGAGTAACCTTCCCTCACAGACCTTTCCCTCTTCCCCTCTTCCCTTTTCAAATCCACAAGACTTCTAAAGTCAGGAGCATATTTGAACAGAAACCTGAAGCAGAAATTGAACAGAAACTTTAAGCACTATCTCTCAGAAATACATCAAAATGAAAAAAAACAGAATTGAAAAATGGCATAGAAACAATATCACCACCCCTCACCCTTTAGGATGCAAGACAGTTTTCTCTTTAGGCTTATTTTCCTAGACTTTCTCATTTGCTCTTAAAAAAATAACAAACCCAGACAAGATGCATTTGTTTTTTTTTGTTTTGCAGAGATTTCATCTGGTGTCTACCTTAACTTTTTGCTCTTCTCATCAGTTGCTTTCACATGCTTTATCAATATAATTATTACATTATAAAGAAAATGAAGAAAATCAAAACCACATTGAATATGTACAATAAAAGACAATATTGCATAGATTACAGTTTTATGCAATCATTTTTCTGATTACATAAAGAGTATTTTACTTTGAATGATAATGCACAACCTTTAATTCAGTTTCTTCTGTCTTTCAAACAAGTATATCTTTACCTCAGTAAGACCAATCTTGTGTAGTAAGTATCGTCTAATGATTCCCAACCTCATCTTCAGCAAAAAGTGATATAACTTTTGGAAATAATTGAGCTGATGTTTTGGCTAGCTGGTCAGAAACAGTAAGCAGATCCTCCAAGACCTACCCATGCCACTCCTGTCTACTGCAAAAATTAACCCTGTCCTGTGGAACAAGGACACCTTCATATGGTGGATTTTGTCAGTGTTGAAATTCACATCTTAAAAAGCAAATAAAATTAATGTCCTAATTAAGCATCATGTCCATTTCCCATGAAAAATTTAATTCACACTCAAGAGAATCAAAGAGATAAAGAGTACTATGTGAGAAGAGCTTAGCAAACTTCTTTTTTCTTAACAATATTTAGTAGCATTAAAAAATCCAGTTCTAATACATTATAGATATTTTCAAATATTTACTGTAATGTCTTTGTTCATATTGATGTGATGCAAAGAAAATTGTCAGAATTGCAAAATAAAAACAAAAAACTCCCAAAGCCTTGTTTAGGTTTTGTATGAGATTCAATGAACTATAAGTTATGTACTTATATAAGTATAAAAGTCAGTCCATAGACGCAGAAAAAATAGACGAGCACAAAAAATAAAAAAGGAATAGCAACTTTGATATTCAGTAGTTAAGTTCAGACTACCTTGTTTTTTATCAGAAGATTTTTAAAGTCCTCTGACATCCATATTTCAGTGATGATATGAAATGCGTTATGTTTCCTGGATGGGATGTGTTGAGTCAACGATCAAAATTTGAGAACACTTGATGTGACATGTAACATCTTGAGCTGCAGCCTACTAAATAGACTGGAAGAAAAGCTTTTATGTTTTTCTCACCTTTTATTCCCCCACTAAGGGGTCAGAAAATGCTTCTGAGTCTTAACAATATGACAGTGTTTTTTCAGAATCAATCCCAGCTACTGTGTAACAGCCACATTTCCTTTGGGGAATCAATATCTTAAGAGTTACTCAGAGCAAAGTTAGGTCTATATTATAGGTCAAGCCACGCTGACAGGTTGACAAGGTAAAGAGTGTCATTTATCCTTTATGGCAGAACCAGAAACAGAGCTCTGTTCTGATCAATCCACTAACAGGATAAGAAAGTGTCTCAAAGTGACATGCTGTGTCCATTGAACCTAAATAGCACCAATCTGCTGCTCATTTAAACCTTGGCTTTGGCAATTTTCTGGAAATGTCTGTTGAACGCTTTAGATAGTTCTTACACTTCTTTCTGCAAGGGTCTGTCTAGAATTTTGTCCTTGCAGAAAAGTGCATATGTGCCACCACTTAAAATGAAGATCCAAATTTTACATCAAAAGGCTGTCCAGTGGAAAAAGCTTTGATCAAAAAGCAACTGATGCATATGTCATGTTGCTATATGAACATAATCTTGAAACAATATACATTCATTTCAATAACTATTCAAAAGTAGGTGTGTCTGTCTGTCTGTATGAATATAACAATATTCAAATGTGAATTTTCCAGGTAAATTCAATATTATTTAATCGGATCTGATAGTACCAAGTAATCTTTAGGATCTATCATAGGTTACCTTTCTCTTTTTCATTATTTTGTCCCCTTCCCTTCTTAAAAATTTATAAAACCTTTGGCAGCATTTGCAACACAATGAAATTAGACTTCATTTTCCTGATTCCACAGGTGATTGCTAGACAAAAGAAACTGAAGTACCCACATTTTAACTTGACATGGTGTTACATGTCAAAATTATTCCATTATTTTAGGTCATCAACTCCAGCTCTATAAGTTCAATATTTCAAATATTCCCTGATTTCCAAATAGCCCATGTATGTCTGCAAGTGCATGTGTGCACACAGTTTTGAGAAGAAAAGAAAGAATGCAAGAGAAAATTATCCTGCTTCTCAGATATTTCTTTGGGTAGTCATGCCTTTTTTATAACCTTAGGATAACTTTTAAATTACAAAGAAATGGTTGGGATAGGAGGATAGGAGGTTGTAGGTGTGCTTACAGGATCCACCCACAGCAAACAAGGAGGAATCTGGAGGGCATTTGCCAAAAACTCATCTTGTTAAACAAGAAGAAAAACATCAGCCTAAAATGAATGCTGATCATCAGCTGGACTCAACAGTAACCAGGAAGTACCAAAAAGACTTTTAAACCAAAGAAGGAATCAGTCTGGTCAGAAATAGAAAAGAAGCGTGAACATTTCTAGCATGGATATAGAGACCTTGGAAAGGAAGACTCTTGGAGCTCCTTCGGTGCTGTCAGTGTTCCCAGGACGTCTGACAACTGCCCAGACTTGTAGTACAACCTCCCCAAGGGTCATTGAGAGTAGACTAGTTCCACTTAGCAGAATGACAGGACCTGTTGGGGAAGATGAAACAGGAAAACCTTGGAAATATGATTGCCTGACAAAAGATTTTGGGAATATGAAAACTACAGGCATCGAAATGAAAGCCACTTTTGAAATACCAGGTCTTAGTTACTGAACAACTAGAAAACAATGGTATGGCCACTGAAGATAATCCCCTCTTGATTGAACAATACCCTCTGCTTGCAGGCAGGTCCAAGGGTCAGAGCAGACCCTACTAGCTCAGCAGAAGGGGTCCAAAGAGTAGTTTTTAGAAGTTAAGATGTAACACTTTATGGTAATATAAGTACTCTTATAGGCTGTATGTAAATGCTATAGGATTTGTATCTTGTATTAGATTGGTTAGTGACAATTAGAATATTCAGTACAGAAGATGATTTATTGTATTGTAACCAGGACTTCAGACATTCTCTATTCCTGTCTTCCACTTCTACTCTTACTTCCACTCTTGCTCTCACACCCTCTCTCTCTCTCTCTCACCTACTTACTCTCTTGGGCCTGCTCAGAGCTGAGTCAGGCAGCTCTGAGCAGTGCCCCTATACCCACGCCTTAACAATAAACCGACTGTGTCACAAGACCTGCCTATAGAGATCTCTCCATCCGTCTACGTCCGGCCGTCCCGACTGAACCCAGAACCCCGAAACCTACACGTAACCTACAAGGACCCAAGAGTTTTATTGTGCAAAAGTAATGTTATGGTTTGCATGTTTCATTACTGATACTAATCTTGAATGTATGGTTCACTGATTGTCAGTTAAATAGCCCGTCATTAATAAATTTATGAATCGCTTTGGTCAGGAGTTTGCCTTAAAGAATTCAAATTGAGTATTTTCTCCTTGGAATATGAGAAAATTTCTGACATTTTGCTTATCAAATAACATGGAAATATAGAAAGTAATGTAATTTAATATAGATTGAGAAATGAGATACAAGAGTAGTTCAACTTAAGTCAAAGCAAAGTATGCAAATTAACACTGATTAGCTGAAGTCCTAAATCTTGATGGCAGGAAGCAATCATTACGGGAGGACAGGGATTAAAAAAAAATGCATGACAGACCATTATGGGCTGCTTCAATCTTACCTGCTAAACAAGATATATTTTACTTTAGGTCTGGCACATGAAACTCTAAATCTAACACTTGCATGATCAGATATTTTTCACAAAACCCACCAAAAAGTGGAGAAAAAGATGAGGTTTTCCTCAATATCTATTTGATATATATTCTATGTCTCAGCAAAGACACTGCACTAGAATGGACTGCCCAGGGAAGTGGTGGAATCACCATCCCATCACCAACGGCTGGATAAGGCACTTAGTGTTATGGTCTAATTGACAAGGCAGAAGTTAGTGAAAGGCTGGACTCAGTGATCTTGGGAGGCCTTTTCCAACCTGAATGACTCTTGGAGTCTGGGATATCAGGAAGGACATTTAGCATAAAATCCTAGGGCCGAACTTTTTCTAATTTTAATTCTGCTGTGGAATAAAGATATTCACAAGACCATTCTACCCAACACCTTTACATGAGAACACACTTTCAGCAGTACGGATTCAGAACCTGGTGTCCTCTATAGGGCTTCTTTCTCAATGTCTTCATAGTCAATCTTCTTCCTCCACCTTCCCATAAATTAATTATTTAATGGGATCTACACTAATGCCATTTTAGAGTTAATGCTTTAATGTCTAGTTAATGCATGTAAAAAATACAGTAAAAGCATACAAAGGAGAACACAGCATATATAAGAATATTGATTTATTGATTTAACTATCATGCGGATTTATTCCTATTGACTATAAAGACAGCCTTAATGTTCATCTGCCTTTAGTCATACTAATTATTTATGAGCTCTATTTTGAGAATTCAGGCTGCATCAACACTGAATTTTTTTCTCTGTTATCTCCATCAATTCTTATGTCAAAGGCAAGTGTGGGATCAGTAAAAATATTAGTGATGAAAATGATGGGAAAAAGTAAAACAAAATAGAAAACTTTCCTAAGCATCAAAAATATCCATTTAGAATCTGGACAGCAGCTTGTGTTTATGCTGGACTATTATATTCGTTCTGAGACGTACTATAGTTTCACTCATCTTCCTTTGAGTTTTTGAGCAATGGGATGAAAGTCCAGTTGTGCAAAGATTATAATTTTTGATGTGTGAAAGCAGAAATTCCCAGGAAAAACATTTCTCTTCTATGTGTATAAGGATAAATACAGATATATGTATCTGGCATGCATTAAACAGGTTCACGATCTGAGCAAAAACCTACTCAGAACTTTAAACTCCTCTTCCTCCTCACTTAAATCTTAAAAGAGTGAAATATTTCTTGATACTTACCCGGTATTTTGCCCATGTTTAACTAGAGGCATGTACAGAATTTATTATTCTTCATTTAAGACATCCAGTTTTCTTTATACTTGAAAATATTTATTTTTTACATTTTATTGCTGAGCTAATTACTAAGAGATCATTAGCTTTGGGTGGGTCATTGCAGGTTTTTCTTGATTTCTCCATTACATAAGCATGTTATCACATGAAAGGATGAACACAATAAAGATCCAGTGCTAAAATTATTCCTGTTGTTATTTCTTGTATATTTATATCAACTCCCACAAATTTTGTGGATCAGTTTGTGAAGTGAAATTAAAAATACTTATTTGACAAAAAATTATTTCATATAATTTCATTGTGTGAAATTTTACTCTTTAGATTATACAGAGGAACAGTTTTACCACTAACATTATGTGAAGAAAAAGGTAACTTCTTTAGAAAACTCAGTTATCACCTCATATCTTTGTAAATGGAACTGTTTTGGAGATGAACTAATGAAACTACTGTTTTCTTATTCCTCTTTCTTTCTTTCTTTTTCTCCTCTGATTTTTATGAATAAAACTGGGAATTTTTTTTAGGGGACAACCAATGTAAATTGCATGTCTCTTCTGCTGGAAGATTATTTCATAGTTTATAATCCAGGACAGTAAAGCTGAAGGGGCATACATTGACTGTACATTCACATAAAATTGTATAAACTCTTTGGTGAATCAGCATTTTCAAAACCAACCAGTTAATTGGTCAAGAGCATTTGGACAAGATTTTAAAATATTTCTTTTTTTTAGTTACTAAAAATTGTTACAAATATTTGTACATTTGAAATTTTGCACACTTAGAAAAGATTTAAAAAGTGTATGGATTATCCTGTAAGACAGATTAAAACAGCAACTTGGAAAATCTTTTCCAAAAAATGAAGTCTTTCTTTCATAATAGCACAGAGATAAGCATTGTAAGAACACAGTAAAGATATTTAAAACTTTAACAAGTAAGGGTCATATATTCAAAACTTGTATCTTCTAATTCCCAAGTGGAAGGACATTTTAAATTCAGTCCCATCAACAATTACAAATCTGGTGTTAGTACCCATGAGGGAAAAGCTAGCATTTCAATACGTTCAATGTAATTAAACAAAATTGCCTTTTACTGCAATTCATAGGGAGAAATTGTTCCCTCAAATACAGACAATAGTTTGCCAGGCTGCTTGGTATAACTATCTGTTAATTTCTGGATATTAAGAGACATATGGACTGTACTGCTGAGAGAAGTCAGATAAAATTATAGAAGGGGTCTGGGGCATATTTAAGGACATTGAAAGGGCAAGATATTGCAAGTAAATTCTGCAATAAAAATTTATTCAATTCAATCTTTATTCTTTGTTGTCCCAAAATGCTTATTTTATCTTTATTAGGTAGTTAAATACGTAGAAAAATATAAAATATAAATCACTTTGGGAAGCATACACCAAAACTGGAGTCATTAAAAAAATAGACAATAATAGTTTTTCAGCTGATTTTTATGTGTGAGCCTGACTGCAAATGATGTCTGGAAGTGGCTACCTGAAAACAGAAGCTAGACAAGATTAAGAGAATAAAAGTAGATATTTATTTGAAGGGCCTTCAAAGGTACACCCTGGGCAGTCAAAAGGCTACAAAAGGCTACAACCAAGATGGACCCTGGGTCATGGGTTCTTCACACTTTTATAAGTTTGGTCCATTTGCATATCAAGGTTAATTCTTCAATTCTAACTTCAGTTAATGATGTAACTAGCCCAAGTTTTCCCCACCTCTTCAGAGGCTTTTAGTTTACATGTTTTGGGGCCTGGGACAATCAAGGTGTCCTTGAAGAGCAAACCTAGAGAGCGTTTGTTATGTCTACCTAGCATGAGAGAATAGTAGTCAACAGGCCACACAAAACTTCTGAGTTACACACTAGGCAGTACAGGATTTGAAAATTATAAAAATTAAAACTAAGACATCAGAGACAGTGCATGCAATTCCACAAATGATGTTTCACTGATGTGAGGAAGCACGTTTTGTTTTCCATCAAGCAAGGAATTGTGTTCTTGAACAAAAGATGGATTTCTGAGGAAAGTAGAATTCAATCTTAGTTGCTCACACATATAATGCTCAAGTGGTCCAAAGCCAGAACTTCAGGTTTTGGCTATAATGCTTTCTATATCCCAGTGAGCAGGACAAGATTCTTTCTCTTCTAAAAAATTTATCTCAGAAATTATTTTGTCCCTGCTTTGTCAGTGGTGTTATGAAGGGTGTGTAAATATACAGTGAAATACAGTACTAGAATAAAAAAGAACTCATAAGGCCTAATTCAGATTCCCCCTGAAATGAGCTGGAAGACAGCCCTACAATATCAGCTGGAAAATATGCTTACAAAGAAGTCTAGAATCATTAGGATTAAATGTTTATAGTGGTTATTGCTAAGGGATTTTTTGCTAAAGATACCCCAAACCCCTACTTGACAGACAGGATTTTCAATGCTTTTGAGAAGATGTTTCATCATGCTAATCATTATGTTTACTGTATTAGGAAAAATAAATATGTCCCATTTTAACTCAAAGAAACTCAGTTCCAGCCTAGAACCTTCATGGGTAATCTAGAAACCAAGAATAAGTAATTTTTAGAAAAGCAGGAAAATACCATATTCTTAAAATTTAAAATCTGGGTTTTATTTAAAAATTTTGGACTGTAAATTAATAGCTTAACTATTTTATCAATTTTTATTTAACCTGCAGTATAGATTTAGTATAAATGTTAAACTTCAGAGATAAGATGTTTCTTATGTTTGTATCCAATTATTTTTAAATGGGTATTACAAATAATGCCAGGAAAAAAACCCAACAATACAACCCAACTACAAAATAAAAAAATAAAAACCCCAAACAAAACCCATGTCACCAAGAAAATAACTATAGTAGCACTGAGAAAAAAAGGAAGGATTGTGAACTGTGAAATTCTACTGCAGTATAATACTCATATATTTCAGTTAATAAGTTACACACCTAAAACTTTAGTTACAACTTTCCCTCAATAAGCAAAGAATATTAAAAATAATTAGTGGAAAATGCTCTAAAGGAGTTGCAAAAGGGAACTTGGCTCAAACTCTATTTGTCAATTTACCTTTATATGGAAAAAAATGAGAGTCATTCTAAAAACCCTATAAAAACTCAACTCTACACTTTCTATACTTTTCTATACTTCCTGTTAAAGTCTGACACTGAACAGTGAAAAAACAACTTACCAAAAAGTACTCTGGTAAAACCATTACCACTTTATGATTGAAAAAATTTGGTAACTGATGCAATTTTTAAGGAACAGATGTTCATCAAACATCCTGTTAATTTTAGCTATGGATAGGGAAAAAACTATTCTGTAATATAATATATGATATTCTAGAAAGCATATGTATGAGCTTGCTTTTCCTAAGAGGCTTTAATTTGATGCAACTTCTTATCTGAAGATACATTGATGCTGCATTTTTTTTTTATATTTATCAGTAATTCCTTTTTCTTCTCTCCAACCATTTTCTCCTGTCAAAAATAATAAGATTTAAGTTCTACAGTGTGTGAATGTTTGTGGTATATGCCGCAAAGTTCTGAAAATAGCCATACCCTTGATGTTTCACCAGAATATTCTATTTCCTGAATTCTTATTCTAATTTTGACCTCCCTTTTGACTTGTATTGTTTTCTCATCTTTTATGTGGTGAATAATGGCAACCCTTATCAGGAGACATATCAAAAGCTTTCCTGTCTCCTTCTCCCCTCTTTCTGATAGATTGAATTGAATGGGTTTGTGAATATAGAAGTAAGTGGTCGTTATTTCTTATGAGTGAATAAACAAGTAAATACCAAGTGAGTCTTGAAGCACTCTCCATACCCACTATATTTACATCTAAAATGCAAGCTAGAAATGTGGTATGGCATAAAAAAGTACGGTGAAGTCATTATTCCCATTTTATAAGTATGTCTCAGAGGTGTTTATGGGGTCTAAAAGAATATATATGCTAGTAGTACAAATAGTTTTAGGGGATATTCCATGACTCTGGGACTTGAACAGACCTTGGCCTGGTCTTTTTCCATTCCTACTAGCACTTTTCCATGCAATTCCTAGGCATGGTTCCATAGTTACTGTGGGTCAGAGACCTTTATCAAAATCTAATATTGATGCATCTACTGACACTCTGTGTCTCAGCTTGTTTACCAGTATGGAAATCAATTATTATGTGACCACATCAGAGAACAGGCTCAAGGCACTTTTAATTTAATGGAGCAGGAATAACTCATTCAACTTTCTTCCTCTTCAGGCTCCTCCAGGCAGAATCTTCACACTCATTTCATTTTAAAAATGATGCTGTAGCACACAGGAAATAGATGCAATATTTCATAGAATCATATGCAGCCAAAAGTTATCTTTACCTCCACTATTTCTAATGCAATTGATAATAAAATTTCCTTCCACAACACCAGATGCTTAGTGAGAATTATGTATCAATTCATGTTCCTTTCCACTGAAATAAGTCAAATATAATGGGATTTACCTCATCTACCTTTAAATTTTTATAATGCAGACATATACATCTCAGATTGTCAGACAGAGGTTTTATTCCTTGAATAAAAGAGGCAGTTCTATAACGTGTTTTATCTCATTGTAATATAGATACCTAAAAGGGTTAGAAGAACTTTGTTTTGGAAGTAATATATATCCCCTTGAATTATATAGTGAATCTGGTTGCTGAATCAAGATGAAGATATGTACATAGATGAAGCTGGGAAGGCCTCAGAAACAACTTAATGCTACATAAAAGCTTTCTGACAGAATCCTTACCTCAGGTCTCTTATTTGAGTCTTCACATTTAATTGATCTCATTTTAATTTTGCTTTTTTCAAAAATAAATAGGAAGCCCCAGCATAGCATACAGTCTTTAGCAGAGGCATATTAGGACTAAATGCAGCAACTTTCCAATTATGTGATCAATTTATAAGAACTTCTTTTGATTCAGAATGCTGAATCAGCAGAATAATAACTAATGGAAAATAAAGTTAATATTTATATTGTATGTGTCTTGAATATAAAAGATTCTTCTACGAATCAAAATTTAAATGTACTTAATGCAATTTTTTTTCCCCAGTAATTTTCTTTATTGCATCATGCATATGTCAATTTGAAAAAGCTTCTTTTTTTAATTGATAAGGGTTCTTTTAATCCATACACCTTACAGTGTCTTCTCATACCTGGATGACACAAATTTTTGAAAAACTGTCTGGAAAGAAAGGACCAGATAGATGCTCATGCATACATGTAAATCACTGTTATGTCTGCCAAAAAAAAAAATAAAAAAAGGCCCATTATTGTTTCTCCATATTCTTGCATCATCTTGACCTGATTTGCCTTTCTGCTAGTGCTCATCAGAATCCTCTGCTTTGTGTTAAACAGGATTTCAATTGCAGAGGAAAAGAGAGTTGGCATTTAAAATGAGAGTCAGGCCCTTTCTATCCATGCCATTGTGACAAATTTTTATAGGAACATTATAGATACACAACCAGTGATTAGCTCCATTGCTATGCGCTCCTGTATCTCTGCAACAGAGAGCGATCATCAAATTCACATTATCTGGGAACTTGGGAGTTAGCAGAAGCTGACCATGCCAGCTGGAAGAGGCTTAAAACATGTGTTATGCTATTAAGTGGTATTACAATGTACCAATAATGGATTACAAAAATCTCTTACAGACCTTGTTACTTGAAGTATAGATGTACTGTGCACATTGCACAGCCATGGCAATGCAGCTTGCTGAAAGAAAAATGATGAATTGGTTTAGCATACAATTATGCAGAGGTGAAACTGGATGGAATCAATTTACTCAACAAAAATAAATGCACAAAAATTATAATAAGGACAAGACTGTTAACACTATAATTTTAGAATGTGTTTTGGAGGGGTTTTCTCATGTTTTATCTAAAATGTATTTTCACTTCTGACATTGATATGGGTCCCACAAATCACTGTTGCATTGTGGCTGCACTTAACACAATTTATGTAAGGACACCTCGGTGTGTAATGGGCAATATGAAAGAAATCATCATCAAAAACCATAATAAAGTACTCCAACTTAACTTAGGAAACAGGGATGAAAATTATTGACCCTAGAAATTTTGAGATCTTTCATCCCCCAATTGTTTTAAACTGGTTTTTGTTGGCATTCTAGTTTCATACCACTATGGATAACTACATTTCTAAATAGACAGAAAAATTCTCAGGTTAGCATCCATCCAACACTGTTATACTGGTAGAAATAACAAGGCTCATTGCAGTGTAGTTAAATAAATTATAGTTTATAAATGTCATATTTATCTGTCCGTCTACAGCCCTGATACACCTGTCATTTTAGTTTTCAATTTTCACAGGTAGCTAATGGCAATAATGAATTTTTCTTCAAGAAAAGCAAGTATCTGTGCTGTAATTTGTGCCATTCTACATATTCATAAATGAACTAGATGCTAGCAGCCAGTGCAAAAAAAAAATTGCTGACATGGAGTCATTCTAGATAATGAGGACATACAGCCAGACCATGCAGAACTGCAGAAAGACCAAAAATAGAGTTTATGATATAAAGAAAGTTGCAGCAGCATGAAGAATTAATTTTAATGGAGACAAGTATGAAGTGGTTGGGAAAAAAGCAAACATATAACATATGCACCCTGCACTGGCCATTATCTTCAAGGTAAAACCTTGTAGTAAAGAAAAACTGGCACCTGTTCAGTAGTGGTCAAAAAATAAAGGCAAATGTGTAAACTCCTGTTTCAAACACATCTTGAAAATGGTTATGAAGAAAGATGTCTGAAGTTACAAAACAATTCTCACTTGAGGTATGAGTGCTAAAAGTTCCCTGATTGGAAAGAGACAAGTGAGGAGAATAACAAATCTACAATTATAAGTCTGATGAAAAGACAATGCAGATAAGTCAACAGTTCATTCTAATATATTAAATAAGGAACATCAAATTAAGCTGATAGCATCTAAGTGGAGAAATGAAAGCTGAATCTTCCCAGAAAACAGGACTCAGTGCCAAAGACTCACTGTAAAATGCTTAAAGCTTGTATCCACTCAAGGTTTAACAACAAGAAATGGAATCCAGATGGGATAACTGGATTCATAAATAAATCCTTTGAAGGCAACAAAGGTGAAAATAACTCTGACCTAGAAGAGTAATTAAGAAAATCATTGTGTTTGTATGTCATGTTATTGGTTCTTTGTGTGGGTCCTTTCACAACAAGCTTACACAAAGCTGGATTGCAAGTCTAATACAATATAGGTGCCCTCGTACTTATCTGCATTCAGTTCTTGAATAAATTCATAGAGGAAAAAATATTCTACCAATATGAAATCACCACCTCTGAATCACTGAATGTCTGAAGCATGATTTACAACACCTTGAGAGAATGCTGTTCAGTACTGTTCCTCATCTGCTCTGTCCTGGTGATCTTTCCAGCACTTTGTGCTGCTCACCCTCCTAGACAGAATTCTGGTCATTGTGGATCTTTCATCTGAAAGTTCAATATATATTTTTTCTAATGTTTGTAAAAAATGAAAGAGATGTGAGATAATGGAATAAAAAATGGAAGAATAAATCACATTTTATATAGGTACACAAATTCAAGAGTTTAGAAGACTGATCACTGCTCCTGGAAGAGAGGAAGTTATTGCAGCCAATGAGAAATTTTATGTCCTCTGTGTTTTGAACAGTTTGCATTTTGGACAATCTTATGTAATGAGTAGTCATTGTGACAATCTTGCACTTCCAGACAGTCAATGCAAATCTTCCCCAAAAAAATTCTATTTAAAAACAGGAAGGATTCTAAAGACTTCTTTATTAATTTCATTTTGTCTTCCAAAATTGCTGCAGGAGATACAAATTTCAGTTTATTGAAGCCCTGCAATTTTGGGGACTAAAAATGCAGAGAACAGTTATAATTTTAAGATGGAAAAAGTGTTGTCATCGGTTACATTGCCACATTTATCCTGTGGCAATGACAATTTAAAATTGCACACACACACACATATTTATAAAAGAAAAATGGAAATAAGAAATAAAGGAAGTAAATAGAATGTGTCATTAATGACTACATTTTTTATAGAATCACAGAATGATAAGGTTGAAAAGGACCTTAAAGATCATCTAGATCCAATCCCCTTGCTATGGGCTGGGAACCTTCCAGCAGATCCAGTTACTAAGAGGCCCATCCAGCCTGGTCTCGAATATTTCCAGAAGTGGGGGATCCACAAACTCTCTGGGCAACAGTGCCTCATGACTGTCACAGTGAAAAAATTTTTCATAATATATAAGTTAAGCCTACCCTGCTTTAGGTTGCAGCTGTTCCTCCTTGTCTTATCACTAACTGCCCTTGTAAAAAGTCCATCTCTCTTATAAGTTCCCTTTAGGTACTGGAAGGCTGCTATAAGATCTCCCCAAAGCCTTCTCTTTTCCAATCTGATTTTTGTTCATGATAAGTGTCTGAGAAGTTTCTATTGGCAGATTTTCAAACGTATCTTTTAGAGACATTTATTCCTTAGTAATATCTGACTTTATGCAGTTTAATGTAAAAAAAATATTTAGGCAACAATACTATATACATGTTCTCATTTTAATCAGTAAGACAGGTTCCTTCAGAAAGTGGGTCTGAGATGAGGCACGTGAAGTAAGTGTCAAAATAATTTTGAATGGTCTCTACTGGCAATGAAGAAAGTTCTGGTAACTACTGTGTGGAAGAGATGCTCAGTGTGTAGACAGATAAAGTTAAGTACACTTAAAAATCTTTGGGGAAGGCCAGATAAAAAGTTCTTTCTCCATTAGTGCTACTTTAAAATCAGAATCATATGAATCTTTGTGACATAAACTATTAGCTTTCTATTCAATTATGAATATGCTTCATTTTCCAAACATCAGCCTGAGAATAGTTCCCTTTATTGTTTAGTCCTGTCTCTTTCTATTGCAGACAATAACCTCGTGAAATAGCTTTCATAAAACCATTATGTTTTTTCTAAAAACTGTTAGTATTCTCTTAAGCCCACTGTTTCCTTTGGGTTGCTGCTCCAGAATTTCACTTGTGTCATTGTTAAATAATTGCTTTTAAGTTGCAGTGTATTTGAGACGATGCATAGTTTGTGCCCACTGTGTTCTAGAATTAAATGTATCTTTTCATTTTCATAATGCTTGTTACCTGGTGCATTTCTAGACAGCAAATATATTAACTCTGACTCTGTCTGTATTGTTAAATACATCCATTTCAGGGCATCAACTTGTTACTTGTGGCCAGAAAGAATACAAACAGGTATGTCCACCAACTTTACAGCAAGAGTACTGTACAGCATTAGGTTTGATGTTCTGCTGCTGCGACTCTAGAAAACTATGTAGTTTTGCTACATAGGCTGTTTCAGGAGCTTTTTATTTAAAATTTATTCAGAGAGTTTTAGACCATAGTACAGCCTTAACAAAAAAGGCTACACTATAAAAACTTGATGCATAAAACTGAGTATAAATATTGTTAGTGTTGTGTTGCAAAGCCTTCAGATAGATTTTCTGACAAAAAGTGAGGAAGGTCAAATGGTACCTGATTCCGTGGCAACCATACTGACGTTTAAAAGTAGTTAAAGGAATGAACTATCTCCAGAAAAATGGCAAGGCTTTGTTGGAAAAAAATTATTTGGAGAATTCCAAATTAGAGTCAAGGAGCTAAGCTGGTCCAGGATCAGCTGCTGGAGTTTTCCCCTAGTGAGTTGTACTTGAGAGAATCAAAGAGTATTCTGAGTTGGAAGGGAACCACTAGGATCACCAAAGTCCAACTCCTGGCCCTGGACAGCCATGTGCCTGAGACCATTGTCCAAAAGCTTCTTGAAACCTCCCCGACACAACTTCAGGGTATTCCCTCAGGTCCTGTCACTGGTCATGAGAGTGTAGAGATCAGTGTTAGCCCGTCCTCTTTGCCTCATGAGGAGGTTGTAGACTGCAATGAGGTCTCCCCTCAGTCTTCTCCCCTCTTCTCCACATTGAAGAAGCCAACTGACTTCAACTGCTCTTCATATGGCTTCTCCTCAAGGTTCTTCACCATCTTACATGCCCTTGTTTGGATACTCTCTAATAGCTTTATAACTTTTTTGTATTGTGGCATCCAAACCAACACACAGGGCTCAAAGTGAGGCTGCCCCAGTGCAGAGGAGAGCGGGACAATCCTTGCCCAGCTGGTGATGCCGTGGTTGATGCACCCTAGAACACAGTTGGCCCTTCTGGCTGCCAGGGAACTGCTGACTCATATTCAATTTGCCATCAACTAGTACCCCCAGGTCCCTTTTCTCCGTGCTGCTCTCCAGCATGTCATTTCCCAGTGTGTACATACATCCAGGGTTGCCCCATCCCAGGTGTAGAATCCAGCACTTGCCCTTGTTAAACTTGATATGGCTGGTGATTGCCCATCTCTCTGATTTATTGAGGTCCATCTGCAGGGCCTCCCTACCCTCAAGGGAGTCAGCAGCTCCTCCCAGTTTTTATTGTCTGTGAACTTTCTCAGTATCCCTTCCAGTCCTGTGTCCAAGACATTTATGAAGATGTTGAGGAGCACAGGGATGAGGATGGAGCCCTGAGGAACCCCACTAATGACAGTCTGATGTCACCCCATTCACTGTAACCCTTTGTACCCAACCCAAGAGCCAGTTGCTCACCCAGCATATGATGTGTTTATTTGGCTGCTTGCTGGATATTTTGTCCAGAAGGATCCTGTGACAGATAGCATTGAAAGCTTTACTGAAATTTGAAAAGATTACGTCAACTGACTTCCCTTGATCAACTAGGTGGGTTCCTTTGTCATAAAAGGAAATCAGGTTCAAGAAGCAGGACTTCTGAATGAAGCCATGCTGGCTGTGATCTATGATTACAGTGTCCTCCAGGTGTTTTTCAATGGCTCCCAGAATAATTTTCTCCATAATTTTACCATCACTGAAGTGAGACTGGCAGACCTGTATCCAACGCTATCCTTCCTGCCTCTCTTGACAATTGGGGCAACAATTACCTACCTTCCAGTCAACCAGGACCTCTCCAGATTTCATTCAAAAATCATTGAGAAACGCCTCATTAGGACATTAGCCAGCTCTATGTATTTTCAGGTGAATCCTATCAGGACTCAGATTTATAGGGATCCATCTGGAGCAGCAGATCCACACAAGCTCAAGGTCAACTGGGAGTTTATCATTCTCACCAGTCATGGTCCTCCAGCTCAGGGCACTGAGACTCCCTTAGTCTGTCATGTGTGGTGAAGATGGAGACGAAGAATACGCTGAATATCTCCACCTTGTCCCTGCCCTGTTTGTGAGGTGACCATCCTCATTCTATAACAGGCCAATGTAATTTCGGCTAGGTTGCTAAGCCACTATGCATCATTTTTGGAAAATCATGGCAGTCAGAAAAGAAGTCTGAGTGAATCTTCATTTGACAAGTACATTGCGATAAGCTAGTTTCTTGTTCAAATTAAAATTTATATTTATTTATTTATTTAATTAATTACTTAATTCTACATAGTAGCCCATGATTCTTTCTCACTTTGGGTAATTATATCTGTCCACTGACTCTAATTGAGGTCTCACTGATGCCTTGCACAAAGGTACTACTATTTCTACTTAGCTGGAATTATTTTGGTTACTGATTTGGAGGACCATAGTTGCTGGTTTTACAGTTTTATTCCATTATTGATTTACTATCATCCTTATAAACAGATATATACCTGGGCTTTTTAAAATTAATTTCTTGTTTCCAGCTGAGAAAATTCCAGCTTGTTTGCAGGCCCAAGACTGTCCTACAGATTCTTTTTCTGGGTGTCTAAATGAATGGATTTTCACTTTGTTCTCATAAATTTCCCCACGCCCTATTACTTCACTCTCTAAGGCTATTCATTTATTTATGTGTTATATTTCACTGCTCCCCTCTATTCAAAATGACTGCCAACTTTGTGATATCATCTAATTTCATTACCTCACTTTAACCTTTGAGTCAAGGTCAGAATCCAAGATTGAGATACATTGACTGTTCCCAATCCTCAATAAATTCCAAATATGACTTCTCCACAGTCTAGTATTTTCTCTTTAATACAACAAAACCTCTATTGTCATGTGATACTGTATGCTCTATGTAAGCTCACATTATGTGTATTTGATTCCTCAAGGCTTTAATAATTCTTCCTTAAATATTTGTTCTAAAAACTTATATGATTTAAGGACAAGCAAATTCAGGGGGATAAATATATATATATATATATATTTCAATTTTTGTTCTCTTTATACATATCAATGTTTATCAAATCACTTTTCAGATTTATTCATACAGTGTGATGCATTGGTTCTCCAGAGTTCTCTAAGGAAGATTATCGTGCTATTCTGTCATAGATGCGGGTTATTTTAGATTCATTGTTTTCAATTTGCATATCATTGCTGTATATCACCAGTCCAGGTCGCAATCCTGTCTGGTTTCCTTGTCAAATATGACAAAAATATTAAGAAATCATTATATACATAGTTTTGGGCAGTAGTCAAAGTACAGTTAGTCATTATTTTACTCACAAAATACAGTTCTTGTTCTTCTGTGTCCTGTGTTTCAAAAAAACTTCAACAGATTATTCTGTAAATTTATACCTTGTGCATCACTGTTTAGCCTTTAGCAAACTTTTATGACCAACTTAGAAACTCCAGTTATTTATAATTGAAATCACAACTCAAGTTGTATATCAGTTTATGATTGCACCGTCTTAATTTAAGTCTATGTTTTCTCACAATGCTGTAACTATTTGTCCCTAAGGGGAAGGGGTTATGGTTCTCAAACACCTCCTCCACACAGAGTAACTGAATGGTGATGCTTTCTCTGCCTGAAGTTAGCACTGTGTTACATTTTAACTTCTAGTATCTGAAAGAAATTGAGTCTTTTGATGTAGTCCCAAGTTGCTTACTCAGACGCAAAACCAAAGCCCCTCAGGTCTCAATAGAAATGCTGAAAACCCAATAACTTAGCAAGAATTATGAGGAGACATCGAGTGAAGGATCTATTTTTAATCTGACCATGCAAATAACTCAAATTTCTTCCAAATCCTAATTTCAAAATCCTGGATAAGATTTTTGCCTTTATATCTTGGGCAGCTTCTAATAGAGAATACAACACTGAAATTTCAGGATGCTAAATTTTCAGTACCATGTGGTGATCAGATAAAATCATGGTACTAGAATCACAACTTTGTTTGCCTATCGCTCCCTAATAAGGATGTTTGTGTTTGACAAAAGAGACTCTCTTTTCCATGTTCTGTAAAAGAAGATAAAGCTCTTTATTTTCCATTTTTATTATATACTGGAATTTTTCTTTTCATTCCTTAAAAAAAATGTGCTGCACTCTATTATATAAGACCTAATAATAATATATGCATACTAATGTAAAAATGACTGTGATAATGCTGATGGTGAACGTCATAAGAAAATACTAAAACTAGTAAAATATACTAAACCAAACTAAGCAAAATGTTCATAAGCATAGCAAATTCAGTGATTAATAGTCAGCAGGATTCTAGCTTTCTATGTCACCACTTGGATTTTATGTGGTGTTACTAAGCAACAAAGGTTACTCTTCAGCAATGCTTAGATGCAGTATTTGCAGCTTTAATCAAATCAGCTGCTAAGTGAACAGTATATTTGTGTAATATTTTGCCAGTGATAGATAAGCAGTACAAGCAAATCAAATATATGCTAATTTATCTTATACAGTGTAATTATAACAAGTCTCCTTTTAGTTGGTCAATGGGCTTTTCTAATGTACATCTCTTTATATATAATTTATCTTATTGTGAAGGTTCTTGGTAACAGGAATAATTCAGGCAACATTTTAGTTTTTCTTCCAAGCTCCAAATAGTATTTACTGAAATGTACTAAAAATGGCTATTAAAGCTGTTATATTGACATAAAGATAAGAATAGCCCACATAAAAATATGGGAGTCAGAACTATTTTTTATTGCTTTTACGTAATAATTATTTTAAAAAATAGAATCCCATAAGACATTGTACATCACTTTTTAATTTTATCTTCTACTTCTCCCTGCAGTATTAACAGAGAATACTAGACAAAGTAACATGACAGGTTGTTGAAAGATCCGTCAGTACTGCTGCTTTTGATATTCTAGTTGTTTTAAAAGTGAAAAGAGCTACCCAAAGAAAGCTTCTTTATTCCAGGCAACGTAGACTGTAAAACAACAATTTGTATCAGCTACTTGCTAATAGAGCAAAGTTTGCTTCAGATAAAGCATGATTTCTTTAAAGTTGAAAGGTCATAGAGGTGAACATTTTCTATTAATCTGTATGCCACCATATGGATGGTTTTGCTCTCATATTATAATGATTCTGGAGAGTTAATTGTGGAATTCCCTTTAAAAAAACCCTCCCTATATATAAAGTTTAAAACTATATCAATTTAAATTCTATTCTATGATAGATTCTATGAAATGCCTAATAGCTGAAAAAACCTGGACAAGAACAAGAAGACATGAGGAATAAAAAAGTTCTATGTGCCATGCTTGTATGTAAAACATGGAAAATTAACTTAGTCTGCTTTTGGAAGTTAAGTTTTTTCATAGATAGTATAGGAACGATAGCAATTGTATCGTTAATTTTTTAGAGAATTTCTCATTAAAAAATTCCTTTTAGTCTTTTTCTTCCTAATACCATTCAAATAATTTCCATTGTTTTAGGGAAAGAGGGAAAAGGGAAGGAATGCAGAAGAACACAGTTCTACTGTATTTACATACAGATTTAATTTGAAATACATGTGCATCCATGAAGCTCAAAATCCAAGCCTTTAAAATATTGTCCCATGAGAATCCTGTTGTAGCCCTTCAAGTACTGTAGACAGCAGGATTGTACTTGAACATGTTAGTGAATATAATCTATTTCCTACTTAAAGGTTATGTTGCTGGTTTGTATTTTTATGGCAGTACTTAGGGATGTCATTTGTGTCCTTCTTGCTCCTGAGGCTGTGTGATGCAATTTATTGCAGAAGAGAGAGACTATTGCAGAGATATAGCAAACCAACAAGCTAAAATAAAAAAAAATTGAGGAGGGAAATACTAAGATCCACAAATATTTAGATTACAAAGGCACTCTAAATTAGGCGTCAGGAAACTGTGTAAATGACTAAACCTTTAGGGGCAAGGTAGCTTATGTGTAGTTTTGGCAGAGAGTGAGCTTGATGGCTTCTTTCCTTGTACAGGCCTATCTCATTTTATTGAGAGGCAGAGCCTCTAATCACATTATAAAGACTACAAATAGTTTAATGCAATTTTCTAAATGCTGTGGAAATAAGGTTGGAATGATTTTATTGGAATAAAAAGGTTTTCAAGCTCATATTCTGAAACCCGTATTCTGAAATATGGACCCCTTTCACATAACTTGTGTATGCACTACCTGTTAATTTAATGCATGCAGGAAATTAGTGACAAAGGATCTAATCTCAGTCCCAGTGGATCTGATGAAATTTTTGTTGCTATGAGCATTCTCAGTCTCCAAAAAATATCTTGGGCTTTAAATATTGCATTAACATTACCATTTGGATGCTTACATTTTTGCAGTCCCGGAAATATTTGTCAAGTTGTGGTCAATTAACACAAAGAAATCCTAATAATGTTTTTTTCCTCCAGCAAGTAATAAATCATATTTAGAAAAATATTTTTCTAGTATTATATCTCCCTCTACTGGTAAAATATTATTTTCCTTATGATTAATTTTGAAAGCAGACAATAATTAAAAAGGAATGCAACATGGTAGCTCCTTTCAAAAATTTGGTGACTATTTTAAAGAGAAAAACAAGAGTTAGGTCTAAATATTGTTTCAAAATTGGGTAAAGCAGGAAGTTCAGAAAAGGTTTACTGATTTATTCAAGGGAGATTGATCTACAGGGAAAATAGAATGATATTTTCTGTGCAGGGGTCAACTGGAGTTTTCACAGTAATTTCTCATTAAAAAAGAACAGAAAATATTTAAATATGTTAGTACCCTAAAAAGGTTAATAGTCTCTTACAATAAAGGAAAATACCAGGAAGCACAGGTTATCCCTTGGTGCCCCCTAAAAATGTGAAACAATTTAAGCTTGTGAAATAATATTAGAAGTAATGATTATTAAAAAGAAATTATGGCTGTAAAAATAGATAACATTCACCCCTCTGTCAAAACGATTAGAAAACCTCTAAACCAGTGCATTATGGATAATAAGTATAGTAAATATGTATTCAGTAAAAACACCCTCAACATTCTGAAACAGATTTAAATGAAGCAGATCAAGAATACCTTGTCCATTATTGACTAATAACATTGGACTCAGGAAGGAGTTTTCACTTTTCCTAGGTTTTTGCTACAGTTCCCCAAACACACACAAGGGAAAGACTGTAGTGCAGGCCTCTTTTGCTTCTTTAGAACAAAGATGAACCCATTTTCTGTATAAATTTTCCAGCTAAATCACTGGAAACTAAGTACCTGAAATCCTGGCTAAGGTTTTCTTAGGATTTTCAGCATAGAGACTGCTACAGGCAACACATTTTGCCCTTGTTTTAAAGCACAGCTAGAGGAGTTGGTTGGGTCATCATCTAGCTTAAATATAATATCTTCAGGATGACAGAACTCACTCTGAAGCCAGTAAGTTTCATTTCTTCAACACAAATAAATATTTCTCCTTCCCAGGAGAGTGCTGTAAAAAGCAGAAACCACTCAGAAGGATGATCCAAGTTACATTTTAGGTGAATGTGTGATTTTGCAATTTTGAGTAAAGTATTTTGGTCATCACAGTGCATGAACTAAACATTTTGTTACAGAATGCTCTCATTCTTCAGAATCTCCCTCTTTCATGATAGTGAAGATGTTATGAAGATGATGGCATTGATGAGGAATACATTTTCACTGTGTGTTTTTTCCAGACGGTTATCAAAATAAAAAAAAACCTTTAATAATTACCCAAAGACAGTGAAATTATGCTGAAAAAAATTTTTAAATCCCCAGAAATTCCACGTAAGCAAGAGAGAGAAAGACTGAGAATAAAAGAAAGTAAGGAAGAGGGGTGGAAGGGAGAGAAAGAGAGGGACAGAGGCAACAGGGACAAACAAAACCACAGAATGTTCCATTTGAACATCAGAAAACTCCATTTTTTCAATGAGCGTGACCAAGCACTGGCACAAGTTGTCTGGGAGGTTTTGGAGTCCCCATCCTTGGAGATCTTCAAAAGCTGTCTACACAAGGTCCTGAGCAAATACGCCTAGGTGACCCTGCTTTGAGCTTGTGATTGATCAAGAAGATTCTGGAGGTCTCTCACAACCTCAACTATTCTGTGTTTCTGTGAAAAGAAAAGGAAGAGGAAGGAAGGAAGGAAGGAAGGAAGGAAGGAAGGAAGGAAGGAAGGAAGGA